>NC_067485.1:62597158-62897158 GCF_947179515.1 Apodemus sylvaticus
CCAACCAACAGCAAACCTCTGTCTCTTAAAATCAATAGACATCGATTACAACTTAGAGACCCACGGTCAGTGGGGTGGCTCAGCTGCTCTGAGCCAGGCTGGCCTGCTCTGGGGCTGGGTTTGTTCATTTAGCAGAGCAGCTACGGCCTGGCTGGTGCCTGGTGGCTGCATGGCTGTTGGTTAAGGTGTCAACGTGGGGGCACCCTGCCTGTGTGCCTAGCTTCCCTCAGCCTAGCCCAGCGTATTTATATAACAGAATCAATTCTCAGGGAGCGACTCATCAAAGCTTATTAAAGCTGTCCTTCAGCCCTGGCTCTGTGTTACTTCTTTCAGTGTATTGACTAGCGTAAGCCCTCTAAAGTCAACTTGGAAGGGAAGGGGAGTAGAGAAGATATGTCCAAAGGGAGGAGCCGCTGCATGGCCTAATTAAAAAAAAAGGCAGGAATAATTGGAAGAATTTCGTCTTCCAACATCGTCATTTAGATTGCCTGGAGCTGAGATTCTTCAGGAGAACCCTTGCAAGCTTCTTGTTGGGAAAAAAAATCACACCATGATATAAGGCTTGCCCTAGGCACTCCTTCCAAGCATGTGTCACAGCTGGAATAGCCCGTGCATCTGTGTGATTTGTCTATGGCTTATTTCCCCTGTCTCCATACACTGATTACCCAAGAATAGGAGAGCGAAAACTGACCTCTCTTTGTGTTTATCATGGTATTTCTAGCTCCTGTCCCAAAGTAGCTCCTTAATAAATGTTAATTTAATAAATGGTTACACTTCTTATTTGTTATTTTCAGAAGATGCTCTGTCTCCTAATCACCTTGAGGATTATATATGTGTGTGTGTGTGTATGTCAGTGGTATAACATTTTCTTGGTGTAGGCAAAGTCCAGGTTACATTCATATTACAGTGCCCCTCACCCCCCCCCCCAAGTAACTAGTTTGTGAGAAAAACTTTAAGAGGACATTGCACCCTATGCAGAGCAGAGATCACAAGTGATAAAGTGACTGCTAATGCTTTCTATGATCTGGAACAGAGGAAGGACAGTAATCTGGTATTTAAATAGAGACTCCAGTGATTTTTAGCCAGACATAGTGACACATTGCTTTAATCCCAACATTTGGAAGGCAGAGGCAGGCAGATCTCTGTGCTAGAGGTTAGCCTGGCGTACAGTACCTCGCAAGTTCTAGGGCAGCCAGAACTACACAGAGAAATCCTGTCTCAAAACAAAACAAGACAAAATAAAAAATAGTCTCATGTTGGACCTATCAGTGGAGGCCAAGTATGAAGGCTAATGTTGGAACTCAGGAGGAGGGAACTCAGGGGAGAAATAGCCTCCATCAGATTGGTGTGTGGAGCATTTTACCCCATTGCCAGCTGGTGCAGGAAGGCGCTGCCCGCTGTGAGTGACCCCGCCTTTAGGCAGGTGGGCCCCCGGGCTATATAAATAAGGTAGCTGGCCTAGTAAGCCTAGGTAACACTCCTGTGTGGTTTCTGCTTTAAGCTTCTGCCTTGAGTTCCCGCCTTGGCTTCCCTCAGTGATGGACCGTACCTGGAAGCCAAATCAACCCTTTCCTCCTCAGGTTGCTTTTGGTCATGATGTTGTATCATAGCAACGAGAAAGAAATGATATTTGAGAATACGTGAAGGTGAGGCTACAGAAAATTATCTGAGAAATGATAATACAACTTTAACAAACGATAAAGCCAGCGTTGGAAGGACAAAGAGGAAATGGTGTCGTGAAGGAGGAAGTGGGCTGCGGTACTATGAGCAGCTGGGAGATTGGGGCACAAGGGACACACGCGAAATGACCTGTGCTATGGAGAGCAGAGGAAGCCCCGAGGGGGAAGTCCTGAGAGAACGGGCGAGCTGGGCAGCCACCTAAGGACCTCAGAGCCTCAGGCGCATGGAGGAGTGGCCAGTCCTCTCCACAGTGAGGCGAATGGCAAAGCCTTTCCTTCTGGTCTGTGTGTGGATGTTACTAGTATGTATACAAAATATCCAGCATAGCTTTCTCCCTCTAGATATTCACAGCTTGAACACCGCTCCCCCAGAGAGACGGCTCCTATATTGAGATTAGCTAAACTTGTCTCCTTGCTCCAGCTGCACACCATAAACCCTGCCTCCTTGTTTATCTGTATGTAATAACCACATCTTCTATTCTGTATAATAAACACCCTAGGCTTACTGGGGAGAGTTGGGGAGGCTGTGGTCTCACTAGCAAAGAGCCCTTGTCCTCTTGACCCTAGCATTCTGTCAGTCTGTCTGCCTGCCTACCTATTTTACTGTCTACATTTTTATTATTACCTGGCCGTTACAGTCAGGTCTGTCCCTGGAGTCATGCTGGATGAAGCATATGCTGTTGATGCTATGATTTTCCCCACACACACTGTCAGTATGCAAATTCAAAATTCCTTAGATGCAGGCCATTTATGTACAAGCACTGCCTTCTACACTTTGTTACTCTGTAGATGGATATCCAGCACAAACCATTAAGGAAGGAAGACCTATTCAGATTCCTGTTCCCTTCCCACTCTGCTGCTTGGCCTCTCACTTACCTGCATATGTGAGATTATTTCAATAATTGTCACTGCCACTCATGATGATAAAAATGACTATCGTAGCTGGGCATGGTGATATATGCATGAAATCCTGTCGCTCAAGGAAGGAGAGTGATGAACGCAATTCCAGGCTTGGCTACGTAACAAGACCCTGTCTCAAGAGTAATCGAGAGCCACTGGGATTGTTGCTCGGTGATAAAGCACATACCAAGCTATTTCCAGCACCAACCACCCAAAACATAAGTTTATCCTAAGTATGATTTATTCCCGTATTCCACTGAATCTTAGGTAAATACATTTTTTTTTTAAAAGCAAGACTATCTAGTGAAGCAAACAGGACATGTTAGCTCCTACCCCCAAGGGAGAACACAGCTGCCAAGACTGGCACAGAGTCTCTCATTCATTAAATAAATGTTTGCTGTTGAGTGACTTGCCTGAACCATCTAGGATGCCGCCTCTGAATTCCATCTTCTCAGAGAATGACAACACAGACAAAGAAGAATAGAGTGAAGTGGGGGGTCAGGGTACTAGGAAGGAAACAGTGAACTGCAAGGATGTAAGCACGCCCATCTGCTCCTCTGTATGTACTTCTGGCATTGGGATAGTCACAGCTGGGCCAGCAGTGGTGGCTCACTCCTCTAATCCTAGCACTTGAGAGGCAGAGGCAGAGGCAGGTGGATCTCTGTGAATTCAAGGCCAGCTTGGTAAACCTAGTGAGTGCCAGGTCAGCCAGGGCTGTGGAGAGAGAATGAGAGAGAGACAGAGACAGAGACAGAGAGTCAGAGCCATAGCCACGTTTAAATATTTTTTTTATTAAAACAACTTCAGATCGATTATTTCTAAATTTTAAATATAACTGAACTCCATAAGGGATGGGCCATGAAAGAGAAGCTGACTTCTGCCCAGTCAGTTGCATAGTGAGTTTCTCTAATAATTGAGAGTCTGTCTACGAACTTGGTATTTCCATTCGTTATAGTTGCAGTTTTTGGATATAGATATATTCCTGTAAAGAGAATCCATGATTTTACTACTAAAATACAATATGGCGGGGTTTTTTTTCTTTCAACATTATTTAGGGAACAAAGAAACTGAGTGTTCAAAAGATTAAATGATTTACCTAAAATTACTAAGTAGGTCCCTAAGTTTCCCTCCTATCCCCTTACTCTTCCATATGAGCATTTCTAGTAACATATAAATGAAGTTCAATAAGTTAAACTTTTAACCCAACAGGCTATCTTATCACCTAAGAAGATGCATTATTTATACAAAGAAATAGTTCATGATATTAAATTTTTTGTGTCATTTCAAAGTTGTCATGCTGTTTAAGTTGGCACAGCTGTGAAATGTTCTGTGTATTTATATTTAGGAGGAGCTTTTTGGAAGACAACTCCATAATTGTACTCAGCCAGAGATCCTTCCAGAACAGTTTATAAACAAACAACATGGATGAGATCTTGGCAGTGTGCTATGGTAGTATTCTAATCTATCTCAATGCAATGGTAATCTTCCCAAAAGTTTTAAGTACATATTGCTCATTCTGTGTACACGCATTTATGTGTTTATGTGTGGGCATGTGTGCTACAGTGTGTGTGTGTGTGTGTGTGTTTGTGTGTGTGTGTGTGTAGGTCAGAGGACAACATGCAGGAGTTGGTTCTCTCCTACCAAGTAGGTCCCAGAGACAGAACTCAGGGAGCTGGACTTGTAGCCAGTGCTTTTACCTGAGCTACCTCATGGCCCTGCAATGTTAGTCTTTTAGGGAGGGGATAGATGGCCAAGAAGGCCATGAATTCATCCCTCCCTGCATCTATGACCTTGTAAAATGCCTCAAAGCCTATCCACAGGAAAATTGGCTTATTTCTTCACTCATAATGTGGACTTAGCCATCCGAGTTGACTTTCCCAATAGGGCATTAGCAAATGTCATGCAAGCAAATCCTTGAAAGCCGTTTGTACATAAATGGCTGCTCTCTTGAGATCCTGAAAACTCGTCCACCACACAGTGGGAGAGCCTAGAATGGTCTTCTAGAAACTGAGAGACTAAGGAGTGTCTCACTCCCAGCATCCCTCAGTCCCTACCTGGCATACCCTGCCCCCATCCCTGAACTTTCCAGTCTGGGGCTGTGCTGCCTTCCCCCGGAAGCTCTTCCCTATATAATCTAACCATGCCTACTTAACTACACTCTGGCCATCAGTAGTAAAGTATATATAGCTGGTAAACAGCTTGTGACTGGTTGCTATCTTGGTTGAGGGCAGTCACATGACTGCCAGCCATCTTTGCTAATGGAAGAGTTATACCTTCACTGCAACTCCAATTTTATGCAGGAAAGTTCAGATCATTCCTGGTAGACAAAGAGGCTACCTACTCTATTTCAACTTCACACTTGAGTCCCATGGTCTCATCATCAACTTCTGTCATGGGAGTAGACAGAACTCCCTCTAATGAAAGAAGTAACTTTTTACAGCGACCTTATCTAAAGGAACTCACTTTACAATGATCAACCACCTATATATCTCATGGTAAATAATTAGATAGGAAAAGCTGTAAATTTTAAGGTTTGTGTAAAGTCTGAGGATATGAAACCTTCTGAAGGTTGGAGGACGTGAAGAACTTGGGTGCTTATAGCAAAGTGACTTAAGGAATATGGGAGGAATGAAAATGCTTCATATTTCTTTACCCTTACTATGCTACTGTTGTAAACTTCAAACAGATCCTTGTAAGTTTCAGGGAATCCACTGGAATCCACCTCTGACATCAAAAAATGAACTTCAAACAAGGACTATCGATTAACAGCCTGTTTCCCTCCTCACCTGCCTATTCCTGAGGGTGGGATCCATTCCTTTTTCCCTGGTCCTAGGACCCCATCAACCCTCCTCCATCTCCCAAGACCATGGGCCTAAGAGTTTCAAATATATACCCAAGAAAAAGTCCCTAAACTCAACTTTATCTTCTCCCCTGACATGCATACATACATACATACATACATACATACATACATATATACATACATCATAGCATCCTGACAAATTCAGATGTTTCCTCAGAACTGCATCCAGGACAGCTCCAAAGCAGTTACCCGCAGGTACTCTGGCCCAGCTTCAGACTGCTTTAACTCGGCCTGCACACTCCTACCCCCTGATGGTTCCACAACCCGGACAACCAGCTCTTCCTGGGCTTGGCCAACCTTCCATCCCCACCCACCCCATCCCCAAATGTTGTCCCAATATGAGCAGAAAGTAGTCATAGATGATTATGTTGCTCCTTATTAATTTATTATCAACAAAAGACTGGGATGTTTGATTTTTATCCCAAGACAAGGGACTAAGGTGCATATTTTAAATACCAGTGCAGACCTGGCCTCTAGGTTCTCCCGGTATCCCTCAGTCCCTACCTGGCATACTCTGCCCCCAGAGGCTTTTCTCTAGACATTTGGTCTCCTTTCTTCTTCTTCCTCTTCCTTTTCCTCCTCCTCCTCTTCTTCTTCTGTCTCTCTTGTCTCTGCTGGAGTGTTCTTTCTCTCGTTCTCTCCCCCCTCTGCTCTCTCTCTCTCTCTTCCCATGGCTATTTCGATGGCCTCCTTCTTTGGAGCCAGTGAACTCACCTGAGAGCAGCTTCCTAATAAACCTGCACTTCATATATTCTAATCTGGCTTGAACTGGCTCATTTCACTGGCAGAGAAATAACTTACCAGGTCGTAGGTTACAGCTGAAGGAGGAGCTATGCTAATGGAGCCCCTAATATCAACAAGGACAAGCTCCCAGTGTGTCTAGAAGCTGGCCACAAGTCCCTGAGAACTCCCCAGCTGAGATCACCCCAAAGTTCTGAGTCACAAGCCACTGATCTATAGAAATGGTTGTTTTGTGAGGACACTAAACAGGAAAATGGTTTGTTGTACAGCAAAAGCCAACCGACTCAGGAAGAAAGAACAAAAGCCTTTCAGAGATGCATTACAATGTTTGATATAAAGGGTTAAACTGGAAACAGAAGAACACTACTTGATCTAACATATGAAGCTGAACCATGGTAAAACTCTTATCGCTTTCTTAAGCTACATTGTTTAGTAAAGATTTCTATAAAAACCATCTAAATTATATGTTCCTCTTACTATTTTGTAACTTCTCTAAAGAACCTAAGATACTGTTTTTCTATAAGATTATTATACTCTGATTTTAACTGTGGTGTACTAATTCCCATTGTAACTACAGATTCTAAATAATCTAGGCTACAGCCGGGTGGGCTGTGAACCAGTTTAAATGAGTGCGTCCTTAGCTGAGAGAGGGTGTGGCCACATTTAGAGTGTTAGCGGTTTGTTTTTTTATTGTTCTAAAACTGTGGGAAATGTGGAAGCCTTTCCTTGCTGATATTTTGAGTGTTCTAGAATGTCCAAAGATACTTTTTGTTTTGTTTGTTTTGTTGTTGTTCCTTTATGTTACAATAGTACAAAAAATGAGACGCTTTCACTAGAAGTCATTATTCCTACATTTTGATCTTTTCCTGGGTCAGTCATATACGGCACAAGACTTTCTCACATCCCTGGGGGACACCACATTCACAGCCCATGCAGATCATGAGAAAGAATGCCATCCTTTCTAGTATACTCTCCTAAGTTATGACTCAGTAAATGTATTTTTTTTTTGCTTTGATGTTTTTGTTTTCAACTTCTGATACTTTCCCCAAGGCAGAATTCTATTGTTATAAATCAGTGACCAAGGGGCTAGGCCGGTGTGTGTGTGTGTGTGTGTGTGTGTGTCTGTCTGTCTGTCTGTCAGTTTACAGCAGAGGAAGCCATCGGTCTAAATGACACTCTGGTTCTTGTTTGCTTTAAATAGAGTAAACAATAGCAAGACAATGGACAATGGGAATTGGCAAGACCTGAATCAGTAGCAATCAACCTTCTGCTTGGAATGATTTACATATTAAACCCTCATTCTCTGTTTGTTACTGAGGGTCACATGTGTGTTGAGAAATAAAGCCAGATCCCTGGCTCTCTCTGCCATTTAGCTGGACCCTTATCTAATTATTTTCCTTTCTTTCTTATTTTCCTGTTTTTGTTTTGTATTCTTAAAAGACTTTTGTATTGTACCATGGGGCAAATCACGACAATGTGTTTATGTTGATAATCACGACAATTGTTTATGTTGATGTTCTTTGTTTATGTGCTTATAAGAGTCAGCTCTTTCCTTACACCAAGAGAATTCCAGCAATCAAACTCAGACCTTCAGACCCAGAAGCAAATGTCTCAACCCACTGAGCCAGCCCCAACTGTCTAAATTTTACCAAGAATCATCACTTTGAGAAGACAGCTTTCATAGCAATCTTCTCTCCAAGCTAGCAAAACCATCCTTTTGTTTATTTGTAATAAAATAGTTAATAAGTATTAAATATTTAAGGTGTGGCAGTCCTTTGCAGTTTCTAAAATGTCCAACTTAGCAATAAAATGAATTGGTATAGATGAGCAATACCAGGTTACTGTAAGCTTTGAGACTGTTGATTCTCCCCATATGATCCTAGATTATAGGGAAAGGAACAATGTATTGTCTTGGGATAAGAAGTCAGACAGTGGAGGTGAATAGACACATTGTATCTGCAAGGTGGAGGAAGCTCTAGAGTGTAACAAGTGAGTGGAAGTAGAACAAAGAGAATGTAGTTCAGTGGTAAAGTCCTCATTTAGCATATGTGAGGCCCTGGGTTCAAACCCTAGTACCACCAGAAATAGAAATAAACATAAGGAAGCAAGCACTTCTCCTTCTAGAACCTCCTAATCCAACACTAACCTTTCTGTAATGAATAAACTCAATTTGAAGAGATTATATCTGAACCAAATCTCTGCTAAACACATGGGAACTACATTAAATATCTTTCCTGAGCTTAATCTTACATTTGATTTCCAATATAAACTGGGAGTATAGGCCTGCCACTTACAAAAGGTTAACTGTTTTTGTTTCGATCATTTCCTTTTTAAACGATAAATGCTATTACTACAATAACTTTTTTTTTTTAAATCTCATTTTCTTGTGTCTTCTGGAGAGCACAGTCATCCTTATTAAATCAGCAGATTAGGGCTGGGGGGTGTGGCCTAGTGGTAAAGCACTTGCCTACCATGGAAGGCCCTGGATTCAGTCCTCAGCACTAGACACACACACACACACACACACACAGAGAGAGAGAGAGAGAGAGAGAGAGAGAGAAATTTCAAACCCTATTTTGATACCTTTATTGTATATGTGTGTTTGTATAAGTAATTGAATTTGGTGTACATTACAGGGAAGAAAACACTGTCTCTCTGTTTACATGAGCAATGCACACACCCAGGAGAAACTCAAGGATAGATAATCCAAGGGACTGTTCGGGATTTGGTTCTCACTTAACCTCTTCACAAAGAATCAATTTACATAGAAGCAGAAGATGAAGGGAACAGGGTTTAGTCCCTTTGTGGCTGCAAGGTAGGAAGAAGAGGAGACAGAATCCCAGTCAGCAGCAGGGCACAGGAACGCAGGACTGCATCAGAGAGTCTGAGCTGCAGATCACCTGGGGCTTGATATGATGGTGCAGCTAGTTCTCAAACATCTTACAGTCAAGAACCCCAAGGCACCACTAGATGTTTTGAAAAACAGAAACTAAGACTTCAGCTCCTGCAGATAAATGGAATGGGGCCTGTCAGAACCTCTGTCAGTCCATCCATCACAGTGGAGAAAGGCCAGAGAAACGGAAAGTCGGTGCCTGAAAGTTGCTGCCACAGGACAAACCACGAGCCAGATATTGAAGAGGCAAGCAGGAACAACGGGAGGCAACTGCAGCTGCTTGCTTTCTGAAGAATAAACAGACTCAGCAAAGCTTTGTCTAGAGCAGTCGTTCTCACCCTGTGGGTTGCGACCCCTTTGGAGGCTAACCAACCCTTTCCCAGGGGTTTTCTGAGACCATTGGAAAACAGACATTTACTTTACAACTCATAACAGTAGCAAAATCAGAAGTTATGAAGTAGCAACAGAAATAATGTTGCGGTTGAGGGTTACTGCAACCTGAAGAACTGTATTAAAGGGGCGGCAGCATTAAAAAGGATGAAAACTAGCAAGAAGGAGAGAGAGAGAGAGAGAGAGAGAGAGAGAGAGAGAGAGAGAGAGTATCAATCTGTTAGCAATCCCTTATAAGTCCCTGTCCTCAGGAAGCTGAGGCAGGAGGATTGTAAGTTCATAAGCAGCCTGGGATATACAGCACGTTTCAGGCTAAATTGGAAACTTAAGGAATTTTTTTGGAAAGTCAGTTCTGTTGGGGCAAACATGTAAAGGAGTGTTTTCTTGAAGTGGACACGGGGGAAAGGATGTTCTGTTAAAGCAAGCATGTGAAAGGGCACGTGATGAAGGATTTGTCGTTAACGACATATATGCATTGGTCTGTCTCATGTTGTGCAGTTGAGCTCTATTTGTTGGGATTCCATAGAGAGAAACATAAAGTTTTGGTGGTGTGTTACAGTGTTTTGTCACTTCCTCGGACTTGGACTGGGTGGTGTCAGTTGAGGTGGACGTATGTGCAAGGCAAGACACATGTTGAGGCAAACCCCACAGAGGACACTGATGTCTGGAGGGAGTATGAAGAGGACTTGACAGCCTGTGACAGGAGCTGAGCTTGGCTTGCTGGGACAGATAGCTGCTCCCTCAGCACTTGTTGGTCTTGCAAGTCGCTGATCTTCGCTTCGCCGAGAGAGGCACAGCCGAGAACTTCTCCTGGCATTCCCCCTGGTCCTTCCTGCTGACCTCTGCTAAGGCTGAGGCCGGCTGTCTCTCCTAGGAAGTGTTTGTTATCCCAACACCACCTAACTGGATCGTTGGTGTATCCATGAAATGTTTGCGAGTGGACCAAGCTGCACTGTTAACCGAACTGATGGTTTCCAGACAACACAGATGGGAGTTGCTCCAAAGAACCCTTTCTAAAGAGGTCCACTTCCCCCTTATCCTTTCCTTTCCACTACCTCTGGTGGATGGTGGACTAAAAGGGAGGTTAAATTATTTAAGAACCATCATTAAAAATAGACGTTGAAAAAATTAAAATCCCACCAGGCCAGTATAGGATGTATGGGGTGGGGGGAGTGAATCCCATCCGATCTTTAAATAGAAAAGAACATCCCGTCGTTGGGAACAGAAGCCGGAGGACATCTATGTGAGAAGCCGGCACAGAACAACAAACAGCACACGGTCTCCTTTACACTTGACGTAAGGAAGCTGACTCCAAGACAATGAACGACTGAAACTTCCCAAGCGCTGCAAAGGGTCGGGAAAGGGAGGGTGCAGGCCAAGCAGTGCAGTTTCAGGTAGGCAGGATGGAGACACTGGAGCTACTGCACAGCAGGGCAGCCACAGTCAGTGCTGGGTGGGGCAGCTCCGCACCAAAACAACAGCAGCAACATCATATGGCACACTTGGAGCCTGCTGGAGAGTATATCCTTAATGTTTCTAAGACACACACACACACACACTCACACACTCACACACATATACTCACACACACACACATAAACACTCACACTCACATACACACACACTCACACACTCACACACACACACATAAACACACACATACACACTCACACTCACACACTCGCACGCTCACACACACACTCACACACTCAAACACACACACTCACACACACTCACACTCGCACACTCACACACACTCACACACTCGCACACTCACACATACACTCACACACTCAAACACACATACACTCACACAAACAATACACTCACACACACACACTCACACTCACACACTCGCACACTCACACACACTCACACACTCACACACACTCACACTCACACACTCGCACACTACACACACACTCACACACTCACACACATATACTCACACACACACTCACACTCACACACACACTCACACACTCAAATACACACACACACTCACACACTCACACAAACACACACACATACATTCACACACATACTCAGACACATACACACATGCATACACATGTGCACACACACACAAACACACACACATACATTCACACACATACTCAGATCCATACACACATGCATACACACACACACACACACACACACGGTACTTATGTGGGGTGACAGGCATGCTAATTAGCTTATTATAGCAATCATTTCACAGTGCATGCAGGCAACAAAGATCACCTATGTTCTAAACAAGCATATGTATAATTTTTGTCGATTTTATTTCAATGAGAATTAAAAAATGAATAATAAAAGTAAAACCTAAAAAAAACCTAAAAGGCAAAGTTGATCAAAGTGGATTCTTTTTAAAGGGCCCAACTTTATGCTGTCTGTAGTTTAAATATAAAGATAGACGTAAGTTAAAAGCAAAGTAATGCAGAAAGACACCTTGTTAATATTAAGCAAAAGAACACTGAAGTAGTTACGTTAATGTCAGACGAAACCAACTTTAGAACATGAAGAAGTTGTCAGATAAATGAAATAAAACCATATATTCTTGCCAGGTAATTATTATTAAAGTAACCAATAATAATAGCATACCATAAAAGAAAGCACCAGGTTGGCAGGTTAAACTAAACTCACGTTTAAGAAAGGGATGGTATTAGTTTTCAACAAAAAATTTGTTGTATAGATACAGCAGAGACTACCTAGACTAGGAAGGTAAAGTTACCCCCCAGATGAAGGTTGGTTCAATGTTCAAATATCAAGCAATGTCATGTTTATGTTAACATGCTTTAAGAGAAAAATCATACAACTATGTCAACTGATGAGAAAATGCATTTGGCACAAATCAAACTTGGTGCACTAGAAAAAAAGAAGAGTTTTTTCTGGAGACCATTTACGAAAATCTTACAGATATCATCATATGTAAAGCAAGGCAGTCCCCTCTTACTGCTCCCAGCATTATCCCAGAAGTTCCTGCTGCTGCAAGTTAGTCAAAAGACAAATTAGTAAAAGGTACCTGAGGAAGGAGGCAGTGGAAATGACTTTGTTGACAGGTGAAATCTGTTTACGTATAAAATTCCACTGAATAAAAATTATAATACCCAGGCTTGGTGGTGTATTCCTTTAATCCCAGCACTCGAGAGACAGAGTCAGGGAGACATGTGTGAGTTCAAGGCCAGCAAGGTCTGCAGACCTAGTTCTAGGACAGCCAGGGCAGCATAAAGAGACCTGTCTCAAAATAAACAAACAACAATAAAAAAAAAGAAAAGAAAATTGACACCTGGAATATAGGATATGGAGACAAGGTCCAACCTCATGGGATGCAAGACTAACATATAATGGTAAGTAGAATGCACAGTGCTTTCCCACACAGCAGTCACGATTAGCTGGAATCTGAAGCTAGAATACAATATGGGCCACAAGCAGCTTATCTCCCAAAATGAAATATGTAAGCGTAAATGTACTAAACTACATTCTAAACCATGTTTAGAAAACTGCCAAGTTTTTGACAAGAATATCAATTTGAATCTCTAAACAAACTTCTCATATAAAATATAGCTGTGAAAACTCCACATTAAGGTGTCAGTTCTTCCTTACTGAATCTATAGATTCTATACAGTTCCAACCCAAATCCCTAAAGCACTTTTACAGATATTGACATAGCTCCTTCTAAAGTTGACTCAGGGCGGCAAAAGACCCAGAGTGGCCACCAAAAATGCTGAAGAATAAGGTTCGAGACTTGATGCTGCCACCTAAAACCTGCCTATAAAATCTACAGTGATTAAGACAATGTAGTGCTGGCAATATCGTATGTAGAAAGATCAGGAACACAAAATGCAGAGTCCTGAAGGAGACCCTGCAAATATAGTGACAAAGGAGCAGAGGTAGCACAGTGTCAGAAAGACAGTTGTCAAAGAACTGACCTGCAACAACAGATACAGAACTCACACAGGAAAAAGTAAAGAATGTAGACACCCAGAGACAGAGCACACACACACACACACACACACATACACACACACATACACATACATACATACATACACACATACATACACACATGTACACATATACACACATATATGTACACACATACATACACACCCAAAAAATGGGTAGGTAAGATTTCATCAAAATGCAAAATATCTGCTGTTAGAGACATTGCTAAGAGGAGGGAAAGACAAATCATAGACAACGGAAAAAAATAGCAGAACACGTTCTTAGTATTTAAAAGATACTAAGTATCGTACTTAGTATCTAAAAGAAGCAAAGAACCTTAAAAACTCAAGCATAAAAAAAGTCCAACATCTCAATTTAAAGATGGTCAAAAAATCTGGAAAAAGATCTTTGCAGCAATGATGTGGAAAAGGATTGTCCCCTCACCCCCATCCCACTCCCTCACCCTCTCTCCCTTAGCCCCCACCCCTCACCTCCCACCCACCTCCTCACTCCAACACTTCACCCATCTCCTCATCCCCCACCCACCCCCTCAACCCCACCCCCTCAAGCCCCTTGCCCCCTCACCCACACACTCCACCCCACCCGATTCACCCCCCCTCTTGGATCCTTAAATGTAGCCTGGTTCATTCATGTGACCCGTGTTATCACTGGTGACTTTATAGAACAGGAAAGTCATCCTCACAGAAGGTCCTGTGACAGCTGGGGCAGAAAGATAAGGGCCTGTGAAGAAAGTGCAGAACAGAGTTCGGGAGACTCTAAAATGCTTAGCTGCTGGCTGTGAACATGGGGGTAGAGTCCTGGGTCAAGAAACAGCAGCAACCTCTAACAGCCGGAAGAGAAGAGGAGATGAGTTCCCCCCAGAGCCAGGAGCAGTAGAATCCTGAAAGACTTTGAATTTAAGCCCTGAAATCTATCTCAGACCTGAATGCCCAAGCCAGGAAAGCATCAACTTGGAATGCCTTAAGCTAACTTAAATTGTTTGTCCCCTCAAATCCTAAGCCAAGGTCTTGAGAAGGGACCCTGCCCACGGTTGAACTGGAGAAAGTGGTGTGCCCCTGACAGACTACAGTGTTTCCTAAATTTACGGCAGTGAAATAAATACCTGAAATAGGAAGGCATTAGAATGTCGGCAGAGTAGCCTATCTGACCATTACCTGCATGGATAGCAAGCTGCTTTTACCAGGTGGGTGGGCAGTGATCTTTGCTACTGCCTTGCTGTGGTCCAGGCAGGGTTAGGCTCAGTGCTCGGTTCTGGCTCTCAAGGCTGTGACACAGTTTACACCCCAAGTCCGCCATGTCTCCTGCTTACCCTTGGCCAAGTGTCTTTTTCGTTTTTTCTTTTGTTTCTTTTTGGCTTTTAGAAATATATCTGTCATTTTAGCCGAGTCCTTTGTTGAGAATATTTTATATTTTTCATTCATTCTCAAACAACTGTTTGATTAAAAAGATTCAAAATGACACAACAAACTGTTTAGTAAAGGGCAAAAATGAAACTCAAAATAAGACACAGGCAAAGCTATACTCAGGTAAACATGTACAGACTGAAAGGCATTTGTTATAGAAGAAAGATTAAAAAGAAATAAATACATAAAACACTATTCAGTTTAAGAAAGTGGAAAAAAAATGTACTATAGCTTGAACCATGAACAACATTTAGAAACCAAGGGGAAGAAAGAGCTACTAAATATCAAAAAGAGCATACAGTTTAGTAAAGGTCTAGTTCACCTCACAGATGTATCTAAAGAAATGCAACTTTATATCACTTAAAAAGTTAGAGTCATCGGATTCCTTACAGCCGTTCTTAAAGACCTGTGGGTTGCAACCCCATTTGAGGGCTCAAATTAACCTTCACAGGGGTCAGATGTCAGATGTCCTGCATATCAGATATTTGTTACGATTCATAACAGCAAAACAACAGTTACAAAGTAGTAAAAAATAATCTTATGGCTAGGGGATCACTACGACATGAGAAACTGTATTAAAGGGTCTCAGCATTAGGAAGGCTGAGAGCCACTGCCCTAGAGGCTTTCTTGTTTAACTTATGTAACCAGTTGGTTTTGTATTTGTTTGAGGGAAGTGATTTCCCTTACTGGGTCATTTGTTTTCTCTGCTATTCTCATTTATGTTTTATGTTCAGTGTTTCAAATACACTTTTTATTAAAGGATTTTAAAGTACCAAAACTGTAACTCAGTACAGTGGATTGTTTTCTGTTATGATATTAATATTATCCAAGGAAATTATATAAAGTTGTCAGTTTGATTATGACACAAAAAAACATGTTTACAAATAAACCATGGTGCTGATCAAAAAAAAAAAAAAGAAAAGAAAGTGGAAAAAATAAAGTAACCAAAAAGAAGAAGAAGAAGAAGAGGAGGAGGAGGAAGAGGAGGAGGAGGAAGAGGGGGAGGAAGAGAGATTTTATAACTAAAATTAGAGTCAGATGTGATGGTTTACACCTTTAATCTTAGTACTCAAGAAACAGAGGCAGGTGGATCTCTGTGAGTTCGAGGCTAGCCTGGTCTATGTAGTGAATTCAAGGACAGTAAGACCCCATCTCAAATAAAGATAGAGAAAAGGAGGGAGGGGAAGAGGTATGAGAAAAGATGAGCGGCTAGCAAGTATACTTTCCAACTTGTTAAATGTATATATAACATGTGACATCACCAGAAGAAAAGGAAAAGATTCCATTGACAAAATGCTCAAGAGAGCAATATACTTAGCACCAAGCCCAACAGGAAACATGTAAGGTCTATGTGAAGGAAATGATAAGATTTACTGAAGACAATAAAAAAAAATAACTTTGTAGCAAATAAAGCAGATGTCCATGGTAGAGCCTTAGATAAGAAGTCCCAACGTTATGTAACTATTTAGTTTAATTTTTGTCTGTAAACTTAAAGCAATCTCAGTAAGAGAAGTTCACTCTCAAGTTCATAAGAAAGAAAAGAGTTTACACATAGCCAAATTTTTCTTGGAAATAAAAACATGATGATGGAAGATTTGCCCAACAGGTTAGCAAAATATGAAAATACAGTGGTTTCTAAAATATGTGATTGTGAAAAAAATAGGCAATAGGCCACTGGAAATGAAAAGATAGCACATTTTCATCAAAATGAAAATTTATTTATTTATTTATTTATTTATTTTATTTATTTATTTATTTTGGTTTTTCGAGACAGGGTTTCTCTGTGTAGCCCTGGCTATCCTGGAACTTACTCTGTAGACCAGGCTGGCCTTGAACTCAGAAATCAGCCTACCTCTGCTCCCCAAGTACTAGGATTAAAGTCATGTGCCACCACTGCCTGGCATGAAATTTTATTTAGAAAGTGGTATTTTTACATCAGTCTGTGGGGAAGAACCTATTAAAATATATTAGCCTGGGATATCACCACATACCATGAACAAAAAACTCCAGAGGAATTAGAAAGGCATTTTAAAAATCATAAAAAGATTCAAAGAACACACAAAATAATTGTATAATCTTAGAGAAGGGAGGTAGGTAAATGAAATGTAGTGTACCTTTAAAATAACTAGTACTTTAAGGAAAAGACCAGTAATAGATTGAGGTAAGCTATTTCTAACATATATAGCCCATGGAGGATTAGCGTCTAGGATAAACCCTTCTATAAAACAATAAGGGAGTCAGAGACTGACTAATCCAGTCACAAACTAATGAACACAGTAGTGAGTCTGGAGGATTTGTTTCTCCAGCTGACTGCTCTGCTGTTGACTGTCTCTGGAAATTTCCCTCTGAGGAAAAGACTCTCCTCACCGAGAGCATGCAATCCTCATCCTGTCCTAGAACTGACAGAGGATCCCAAAGCAGAGAAGCTCAGCTCGATGCTGAACTTTTGGTAGGTCAAGGGTGCCCAGTGACTTTCTTCCTTGGCACACAAAGACTAGACCCATCACATGCTAACGCGGGTGCAGATGGGGCCCATCAAGAGATTGGGCCACTGGTCTTGAAAACACCCATCCAGTCTCTCTAACCAGCGCTGCCTGACTCTTTCACTTTGCTAAGCAGAGTTTCATTAGTTGCAATAAAAACAGCTGTTTCTGAATAGAACCCCTGTAGCGTAAGAAATGGCCACCCAGAAATGAGAAATAGGATTGTCTGAAATTTAAAAAAAAAAAAATTAAAAGGCTCCTGAATAGCAAAATAAACTTTCAACAGAGTGAACAGAGAGCCCACAGTAGGGGAGAAAATCATTGCCATCTATGCGGCAGTCAAGGGATTGATCTCTAGAATATATAAAGAACTGCAAAGATGAAATGCTCACAGGACCAACAACAACAAAACGCCCAGCCCTGCCAATCAATAAGTGAGTACTTGACTAAACAGACAGATCTCAAAGGAAGAAATAAGAAGGATCAATAAATATATTTTAAAGGGTTCAGTATTCCTAGCTATTAGAGAAATGTAATTTAAGGCTACTGTGAGATTCCATCTCAGCCCAGTCAGAATGGCTAGCATGGAGAAAACACCTGAGGATGTGTGAGGAGGGAAGATAAACGGACTCTTATCTGTTGTTGGTGGGATTGCGAACTAGTGTGGCCACTCTAGCAATCAGTGTGGAAACTTCTTAGAAAAAGTAAAAACAGAGCTAGGCAAACAAAGGCCAGGAGAGTAAAGGGGAAATGGAAGGGCAGGAGATGGGACAGGGCGCACTGGGTGAGCAGTCTCTAATGGAGACAGAGAAACCAGTTTAATCTTGAAAGGCCTACAAGTCAAGTTCTCCCCGGTTGAGGAAACAGTCTAAGGAACTTTTGGCTGGGTGAAGGAAATGAAAAGAGCTTTGTATACATGACGTTTGTGACGATAATGAGACAGTCCCAGTTTCTCCCTTATGCAAAGCGCTCCAAGCCAAGTGTTAGGGGGAAAGGAAGCAGGTCTCAGAACGGTGTGTGCAGTCTGTTCCTGTTTACATAAAAGCAATGCACAGGAGCGCCTGGACAGATACGTGGGTAGAAAGGACTTTAGAGAAGTGCGCTGGGTGCGGAGCAAAAGCCAGGGGAGTTAAGGGGAAATGGAAGGGCAGGAGGTGGGACCACGCCCCGGGGGCGTGAGTATGTGTGTGTGTGTGTGTGTGTGTGTGTGTCTTTTGTAGTCCATTCACTTTTGCACTGCTTTTTTCTCTTTATAAGAATGTAGTTGACCAATTTAGCACAAAGATCACAACGGAAAAGCCCTAGTCAGGCGCACTGTGAACACCATCACCTCAGGGCACCCTTCTTTGGCTCTGTGGACCCCATTGTCCTTTCTTCCATGCCCACACTGGTTCCTCCTTCCTTTGTTTGCATTCAGAGTGTTACCTCTAGAATCCCCCTATGGCACCGACCAAAGAGCACTAAACCCAGGTTTATCGTCTCCGCCAGGCTTAGAGAAGCGGCCAGGATGTGTCTTGATCATCTGTACACTGGGAATCTTCTCAGCTCTCGATGCATAGGCAACAAAGAAACGATGAAAAGAGATAACGAACGTATTTTTGTTTTCAGATGAGTCTCTCTGAGTTCTATTTTACCAAGGTTCTAAAATACCAGTTCAATGACCTACTTAAAATTTGATTTTGGAAGCTAAAACAGAAAAAAAAACCTCAATGAAGAGAGGAAAACACCAAGCCTCCACTGAGAGTTAGTTTTGACAGGTACTAACTCACCCTGGAAAAATCCTGCCATGATTAAAACGGTGCAGGCTGGATACCAATAACCAACAAATAATCCCCAGTCCTTCAAATCCAGATATAAAGTTTATATAACGGTGCCGTCTTCTGTGGCTTCTGTATAATACAGACTGTTAACTGACCCTAAAACTGATTTTTTAAAAATAGATAGATAGATAGACAGATAGGCAGATAGATAGATAAATGGTGTTTTCATGAGTCTGTAAAGGCACATTGCCAAAATTCAAAAGACTTGAAAAACGACTAGGCTATGTCTGAGATACTGGGTTATTGACAGAATGTAACTAGCCGTTGTCACCTAAATTCCAAGTGGAAAATATTCAGGGACAGAATTTCCAGGTAAGGTGCAGGTTCAGAGACATCTTGGTGCGTTTCTAGTCTCTGATAGCCTCAAGAGTGAAGCCGGTGGGTGCTGCGGGTTTGTGAGCGTGGGAGCGAGGTACCATAGGAGGGTCTGGGGTGCAGTGACAGCTGTGCTCCTCACCAAGGGTTCCGAGGGCTCCGGAACTACTTCTGCTTCTGCAGGAGGCCGCAGTAGCTTTCAGGAACTGAGAACCGAGAGAAGGAAGTGGAAACAGCCCGGGGAGCAGTCAGGACCGCTTTGGGACCCCTGGTTCCTCTTGGTGCATGAGAACTGCCTGGCATTTTACCATCTCAGACCCTTGGTCCGAACATGACAGAAGGGAAGTTCTTTGCTGCCTAGCCAGCTATTGCTTTGACCCTTCCACTCAGTTCTCAGAGACATGGAGACCATGGAGGACGCCGTCCCATCCCCCTCCGCCCCCCACTGTTGTGCACAGCACCCTGAAGAGGACCTTGAGTTGGTCTCCATGACCATCCCAAGTCACATTGCTTTAGGTGTATCTCAAATGTTTGCATCAATAATTTTTCTAGATTTCCTCCCTTCCCTTTCTTCTCACTTTTCTCCTCCTTCCTTGTTTCACTCTTCGCTGACCTCATACACATAATTGTCTTGTCCCAGTCTCCCAAGTGTTATAGGTGTGCGCCACCTTACCAGGGCCTTAGTGGTTTTTTGTTTGTTTGTTTTGTTTTGTTTTAGTGAAGAATTTATGTGATATATACTCTTTCTTAGAAGAAAAAGAAACCCTAACTCTGTTAATGAGACTTTCAAGAGATGGTGGATTTCACCGCAGTCACCTTCTAGCGAAGGTGCTTGGGTCAGGCCCTCTTGGTTGCTGCTCTCAAAAACCACTGTCTTAGGCAGGGAGGCGGGGTTTGTAGTTGCACCCCATCCCACCCCCAACTTACAGCACCGTGCGTCTTGTAAACAAGTCCTCCCCCCCCCCCCTTCCCGTTACCATCATAGCCAAGATTCCGGATTTCTGGAACAGTTTGATTCCCTCATTGGACATTTAGGTCACTTTAAACTATCTGCCACCCTACAGCCACTGTGATCTTTGAATAAACAAAACCTCAAATTCCCAAGCTCCTGCTGCATTTGTCCCTCGCCAGCCAGGGTCTTGGCCACTGGCCTCGCTAGCTCCTCCCATCCGGTGCTTTGACTGCCTCCTCTCTCTTGTGTCCTCCGCAGAAGCCCTCAAGATGGCAGGCCCTTCTGTCCAGGCCACTCTTCGACCCACTCTACCTAGCTGACCCCTTTTCTTTTAGACTCGCATACTTTTCCCTTGGAGAGGTTTTTCTATGAGCCTCCCCTCCCCCACTCCTTCTGTATCTTAAGTATCCCAGGCCTGGCTTTGGACTTGTGGTCCTCCTGCGGGCTCCTCCTGAGTGTTGGATTACAGACACACACCACAAAAGGCTGGGCTCTGCTTGTTTTCTCCCCCATCCAGTCCCCGGGTTTATCACCTCCAGAGCAGTCCTCGCAGCTGTGATTATGTCATTGTTTACCTAGTTAGTCCACATCTTCTCAGACTGTAAACTGTGAGGGAAGAAACTGCAGGCAGTACCTAGCAGGTTATCTGGCACATAGTAGGCACAGTCAATAAGTATTAATTGGATACGTTTTGTTTTTCCTAAATGTAAATTAAAAACATTGATTTTAATTTAAATGTAAATTAAAATCCAAGCTCCTTAATGATAATAATCAGACTCATTTCCTGCCGGTCACAGTGAATCAGGACCACTTCACAGGCATCTGGTGAGACTACCTCTTTTCCCAATAGGATCTTCTCTGGTTCCATAAACCCGGCTGCCTTGCTTCTTTGGTTGGTGGATATCACAGGCTTTCCCCTTGGCCCGAATTCTTAAGTCATCTGATATTCTTATCCACTGATGAAGATCAGACCAGTTTGTCCGGACACTGTTGACTGACAAAGAGTAAAACCTCCCCCTTCATCTGTCCACAGGCTGTAAACAGAATACACGAAATGAGGACATTTATAAAGAATAGAAGTGTATTTGGTGCACAGCTCTGGAGACAGCATCTGCTGCCACGCCTGCCCGGCAACTGGTGAGGGCCTCACGTTATGCAGTAGGGTTAAAGAGGGAGATGAGTGATCCCGCTGGAGGAAGACCATTCAGCAACAAGCCCGCTCAGTCACGAAGGACTGATCTGTTCTTGATCCAGCCACCTTTCCAAGATCCTACCTTTCAAATAACTCTGACCTGTAATTTCAAGGGCTAAGTTCCAACATAGGAAATCTGGGGGACACATTCAAATCATGCCACCTCCCTCCTTCCTCCCAGAGACATAAAACAAACAGCCAAACCCAAGACCTGATGTAATGGCTAGAGAGATGGCTTTGTGGGTAAGACTGCTTGTTGGACAAACACCAGGAGCTGAGTTCAAGTCCCCAGTCACATGAAAAGCTGGGTGCGGCTTGGAATATACATCAGTAACCCCAAACCGTGGGCAGGGAGCCGGCAAGCTCTCTGGGGCTTTCGCCCAGTCCTCTGGTCTCAGTGAGTGCACACAAAGGTGCGCACACTATACACATATGTTCACAAGCACATGTGCAAACACAAAATCAGATCTTAAAAAAGGAATTTCCCCTTATTTAGCTCTGTGACAGAGATCTTGCCTAATATACTTACACACGAGGTCTGAGTTTTGATCGCTAGTACCACAACGGCAAATAAAATCTTAATTACTAAACATTCTTTTGTTGTTGTTGTTGGTCTCACTAGGTAGTCCTGGCTGGTCTAAAACTTGCTAAGTAGGACCAGACTGGCCTTGAACTCACAGGTGTCTGTTTCTGCCTCCCAAATCTGTCTGGGTTAAAGAGCTGTCTCGCCAAGCTGGGTTTAGGCATTTCTAGTAAGATATGAAAATTCATTCACAGTCTATATTTAATACAACATTTTTGTTGTATCAGAAGAGTTTCATCAATCTTTATATACATATTTGTACATTAAAAAAGCTAATTCACAGGTTGCTTGAGAAAATTTCAAAATTTACATTAAGCATTCCCCACTCAGCAGAGCAGTGGTGTGCAGATACTGAACCGTGTTTACTATTGTTACTGCTTTTACACTCTTTTGAGTCAATTATTTTGACACAATTTCAACTTTTTTTGGCTGAGTGTGGTGGTGTACACTTTTAATTTCAGCACTTGGCAGGCAGTTGCATGTGGATCTCTGTGAATTCTAGGCCAGCCTGGTCTTGCATAATGAGTTCCAGGACAGCCAGGGCTTCTTATAGAGACCCTGCTTCAAAACAACAAAACCAACCTTTTCTTATACCCATGAAAAACTCAAAGGCTCTATGCACCGGGCAGAAGCTGCTCATTTATTTTCCATCTGCAGTTATCTTTTTTTCTCAAAAACATTTTGCAAAGCGGGGAATGGGGGGATGGGGGGACAGGGGGTGGAGGGGTGGGAGGGGGGGGAAGGGGTTCAAGGGGGGAGGTTCATCTCCTTTCTTCATCTAGGGATATGATCTGTTTCACAGTGAGCTTGGCTCATCATTGCCTAAATATTATAAGAACATTAATGAGTGACAAAGAGTACCTGAAGTCTCCTCCCCACACTTTCCCATGTCTCTGTGTGTGTGTTTTGTGTGTGTGTGCACATGCACTCACATGTGTATTTGATGAGTATGCTTGTGTGCTATGGCGTGTGTCTGGACGAGTCAGACAATCTCAGTTGCTTCACCCTCTGCCTTGTTTCTCCATAGGCCAGGTCAACTGACCTCTGAGATCCAGGGAGTTTTCCTGTCTCCATCTCTTAGGAGAAATGGGATTATAGACATCTGCTGCCGTGACTGGCCTTTACATGGGTGCTGGGCAGCAGGGGTGGGGTGGAGGGGTTGGGTGTTCAACTCTGGCCTTCATATTTGCACAGTAAGCATTTTAGCCACCGAGCCATCCTCTCGGGTCCCCCAAAGAATCTCCTCCTCCTCCTCCTCCTCTTCTTCCTCCTTCTTCTTTTTTAAAGATTTATTTTTTATTATATATAAGTACACTGTAGCTCTCTTCAAATGCACCAGAAGAGGGTGTCAGATCTCGTTACAGATGGTTGTGAGCCACCATGTGGTTGCTGGGATTTGAATTCAGGACCTTCAGAAGAGCCATCAGTGCTCTTAAACCACTGAGCCATCTCTCCAGTCCCAAAAAGGTTTCACATACAAAGGTTTCATTTATAGAAACTGGGCTCTTAGTGTTAAATGCCAGTCCTCTGTTATTCATTCCACTAGGAAAGATGGTTGTGCTTGAAAAATATAAAAAATAAACATTCATCTTATAGAACTTGGAAAATGAAAAAATGTTTTGAAAAAAAATCATCCATGATTCAAACCGTACCCCTGAGAACACTGCCAGTATCATAGTTTTTGTGTTTTAAATGTACACTCACAAATCAAAAGCATACCATGTATATCATTTGCATCTTATTTTTATGTATATTAACATTGGTGATTAATAATTAATAATGATTAATGACTATACTATTATAATTTCTATGAAAATACTGGGGAAATCTGGGCGGGGGTGGGGTGGGGGGGACCCTGGCTGATTACTTGAAAGCAGTAGATTGAGCCGAGGGCCTCATACCGGGCCTGAGCTTTATCCTCAACCTGACATTGTTTTTAGGATGCATCACCTATTTGGACTCATGAATCTGCTGTAATTCATGGGCTGCTTTCCTACATTGGAAATTTCTGTTTCTGATACAGAGATCTATATGCCAAAGACCCGAGTTAACGCTTGCCCATTGTAGCTTCCCATCTGGCATAACTCCGATTATTTATTTATTTATTTATTTACTTATTTTGAGACAGGTTTTCTCTGTGTAGCCCTGACTGCTGGCTGTCCTGGAGCTGTGTAGACCAGGCTGGCCTTGAACTCAGATATCCGCCTACCTCTGCCTCCTGAGTTCTGGATTACAGGCGTGCACCACCACTGCCTGGCTAGTTTAAATTCTTATCATCTGAACGGAAACGGGGGTAACAGAAGAGAATCCAGGAAATGACTGGCTCTTGCGTAATAGTTATTGGGCGCCAGCTTCTCCCCTCATCGGACTAATCGTATGGAAAGCAAGTCAATGGTGGATTCTTGAGAATGCAGCCACTATCCACAAATTCCTAGTCAGCTAGGTAAGCCAGAAGGCTGGCCATAGATATTTAAAATGAAACATCTCCAACTAGCTAGGAGAACTAGTGTAAGACCCGAGATGGGAGGAATTTGGATATCATACCTGCGACTCACACCTAGTGAGCCCCACGACATCATCACAGTGTCACCTACAGAAAGTAACCCATGTATCCTAATTGGAGCCTGCGTAATTATATTTAGACCCCACTCATTATCTTTTAGCTAGGTGTGACAGTATATTTACTTTAATAATGGTCTTCCACGTGTTTTGAATGACAATGTACAGAACATACAAAGTATGATGGAATGGACTCATCTTATGGCTTGCTGCAATTTCTCCCTAAAGCAGTGAAAAGGGCCGGGGGGGTGGGGGTGGAGCTCAGTTGGTAGAGTGTTCGCCTGCCACGCACAAAATAGGGGGTTCTGGTAAGGACCTGCAGTCCCATCAGTTAGGATGTAGAGGCAGGAGGACCAGGGGTTCAAGGCCATCCTCAGCTACACAGCAGGTTTGAGGTTGGACTGGATTCCATGAGATCCTATTTCAAATAAAAGAAAGCCACACAAATGCAACCAGATAAAATGAAACCAAGAAAGCTGATGATTTCTCCTCTCCCAGGCAGAATTATTCAATTGAAATATTTTTTTATCAAAAGTGTAGTATAGGCCAGGCAGTGGTGGCGCATACCTGTAATCCCAGCACTCTGGGAGGCAGAGGCAGGCGGATTTCTGAGTTTGAGGCCAGCCTGGTCTACCGAGTGAGTTCCAGGACAGCCAGGGCTATACAGAGAAACCCTGTCTCGGAAAAAAAAAAAAAAAACAACAAAAAAAAAACCAAAACAACAACAACAACAAAAAACAAATCCAAAAAAAAAAAAGTATAGTATATTTAAACAAAATCAAATCATGTGTGGTAATGCACACCTTGAACCCCACCGCTCAGAAGGCAGAAGCACATAGATCTGTGACTTGGAGGCTAGCCTCATCTCTACATAGGGAGTGCCAGGCCAGTCAGGCTCAGCGGAGGGTGGGGGTGGGAGTGGGGTGGGAGGGGATCAAAGCATCTACCCTCTCCCAACAGCCATTTCTGGTTGGGTGCCAGAGTCATTGTAACACCATCAGCATTGTGGGTTTTTTTTTGTTTTTTTTTTTTTTGTTTTTTTTTGATGAAGGGCTTCAAACTGCTTTATGAGAGTGTCAAGTTGGTTATAGTAAGAAAAGGAATAACAAAGTAACAGCTGCAAGAAGCACAAAAAAAACCAAAAAAAAAAACAAAACACGACTCAGCACCAGGAGCCTTTCAATGTCATACATTTCCCTGTTAGTACTTGTCTTTTGAACAATTCCTTGCTTAAGAGAAAGAACCTCAGCCTCAGAACCAACAGCAAAAGAGTTCAAACACAAACAGATGTGACTCCCTGCACTATGGAAGCTGCCTGCAAAGGCGCTGAATCAGGATTCAGCAGGATGTATCAATGTTCTATGAGTATACCTTTGTTTTCTCTTCCTTGTTTCTGCCTCTCCCAGGAGAGTCGGTGACCTCTGGCCTATCGGTACCATGTTTCTCTGAGAAGGGTTGCCTAACAATGCCCAGAGGTGTCCATTTCCCGATCTCACAGGCTCCTCCAGCTCTTGGCCGCCACTGAATTCAGTTTTTCAGCAAGCCCATTGTCTTGCATTATTAATATACAATTAAGTACATTACAGCTATTGTGAACGAGTAAAGAGCTCTAGAGGCATTGAAGTGGAAGGATTCATTTCAACCAGGAGCAAAGAGGTAATTGTTTTCAAGGACAAGGGCTGGTACTGGTTTCTGCGGAGTGGTGTCGAAGAGCAATAATCAATGATGTGACGCTCTTGAGTCTGGGTAAATGAGAATTTGTTAAATAAATGAACTCCTAACTGGCTTAACAGCAATATGGATGCTATGTCCAATACAGCAAGAGAAATGAAGCAACTTGCAGGCTGTGGATGTTGAATTTGGTTGTAGATTCCTATGTAAGGGTGTCTGCGGACAAGCTATGCAGACTGGTTCGGACAGGCTCTTTTCTGAGGTCAGGAGAGAGTTTATGGGTAATCAGCAAGGACTGTTCACTCCCCCACCCCCTGAGACAGGGTTTCATGTGTACCTGACTTGCCTTGAAAACACTATCTGAGGATAAACTTGAATTTCTGATCCTCTAGCCTTGCCTCCTGAGTGTCAGGATTACAGGCCTGCCACATGGTGAACTTATATCTACTGCTGGTTTTCAGTCTAATAATATATAGAATAGTTCTTAAAGTGACCCTTGCGTCAGATTATACCTATTCACACGAGTAACTTCAGTCTGGTTAAGCGATTTGGTCAACTAGCAGAACTGTGGGTCAAGCCTATGACTTCTCAGCATTAATTTAGGCTGATCTTGTGACTATCCTCACCCCCTTAGCCATTAACAATGTTGATGATGGTTAGTACCAGGAGAAGCAAGGTATCATTTAGGGGGATAGTAGTAACAAGTTAGATTTGGGGGACTTGGGGGGCAACGGTGTTGAAAGGTCAAATGAAGGTCCCCACAGGATCTGCCCCCTCTTTGTTCCAGGTGTTACTCTTTGTTTTCTTGAAAGATCTAGGCAGGATTGTACATTTGGAACAACAAACAGCAGCATAAGGAGGGCTAATTTTCAGTGTGGGGTGGTGGTGAAAGGTTAAACATTTTCAAATTAGAAAGTGTATGTCCAGAAGGGGTGGCCAGCAAAAAGGTTGATGGGGTCCAGTTTGGGGCATGGCTGTCCTGACTAAAGCAGGGAGTTTTAGGTGAGGAATCCCGGGGTAAGCTGGGAATGACAGTCTAGTATCCGACAGAGTGGGAAGGCCCAACCAGAATCCAAAAAGCATAAGGTTAGACGGACTCTTTGGCAGACAGTTGACAAAGAGGAGCCAAGGTCCTTTCCCTAGATGCTGGGTAAGCCCAGGTCCCGACGAAGCGCTCCAGGTCCCAAGAACTCTCCTTGGCACGGGAAGCGGAGGTTCCGGGACATTCCTGCCTGCCCTATGCATCTGGGGGCTCCCTCCTCGGAGCTCCCTTGGCTCCACATTCTTTCCTAGCTCCTCCCCGAGTGCAAGAAAGGCAAGCTTGCGCGAGTCCCCGCACTCCCCAGCAGCCTCCGCAGAGGGTCGGTCGCCGCCACCAAGAGGGTGCTCGCCTAGCATTGGCTGCGGTGCGCACAGAACAGCTTAACGGTCCGGCATCCGCATCCGCATCCGTGCCCGCCCCGCCCGTCGGCGCCGCTGCCCCGCCCGCCCCTGCGTCATGACGCCAGCGCCCAACGCGGAAGCCACCGGCCGCCTGGACCAGCCGCGGGCTGTGTGCCGAGCCGCGCCGGGCGGGAGCCGGGCGGGGGCGCGAGGCGAGCGCAGCTGCAGCCTAGGCGGTCGAGCGCGCGGAGCGGGCGGAGCGAGCGCCCAGGACCGAGCGCGGGCGGAGCGGGGCTGGAGCAGGCGCGCAGCGGCGGCCGCCCCGGGGGATGCGGCTGCCTCCCCGGGCTGGCGTGTAGGGAGGGCGGGTCCCCGGCCTCGGCGGCGCGGCGGTGGAGGGGACCGAGACTGCGGCCATGGCGACCCCCGGTAACCTGGGGTCCTCCGTCCTGGCGAGTAAGACCAAGACGAAGAAGAAGCACTTCGTGGCTCAGAAAGTGAAGCTGTTCCGGGCCAGCGACCCGCTGCTCAGCGTGCTCATGTGGGGGGTCAACCACTCGGTAAGGCTCCTCTGCGGCGTGCTCCTCTTGCTCCTCGGGCTCAGCTTCCCGGCTCTGCTCCTCCTGCTGCAGCGGTGGCAGGGCGGGGACCTCTTGCCGGCTGACTCGGCTGGTCCCGGGCCCCCTGGCCGCTCGCCTCTTGGGGTACCCCTAACCCCACTACATGCGTCCGCCTCCTGTGTTTCTCCCGCGGCGCTTGCGCTCCTTTTGGAACCCATGAAGGGTGCGGGATGAGAAGCATTCGCTGTGCTGTGCTTCTGAGCCTCTCCGCGGCTGTCCTGCCCCGCATCCGTCCTCCCGCCGGTCAGTGCTCGCTGCCCGGGAAGTGGGAAGTTTGTGCGGGGACCGACTCCATCTCAGCTATCAGTCCCGGCGGGGGACTGCTCAGGGTCCAGTCCCGGAGCGATCGCTCCATTTGTCTGGGACCGATGGGCCCTCCGGTCCTGAACCGGTGGGCAGGTGTACCTGTCCCTGTCAGGAAGCGTCCTGAAGCTTCTAGGCGATAGGACTGGAGTGAACCAGAAGATTTTGGGCGGCAGCTCGAGAGCTTAGCTTTCTTTTTTCCTTTAAAGGCAGTATTGTCAGACTCTAGGAGAATTTTTTGGGGGGACGGGCAAAGGAAAAAAAGGCAACGTAAATATGGCCCTGGTGTTGAGCGTCTTCTCTTCATCCCTTTCCGCGTCGCCCGGCTGCTGCGCCCTTTCCAGACCTCCTGGCGGGGAGTCTTCCTCCCTCCCCCTTGCTTCCCTCCCCCCTTTGGGGGAGCCAGGCAGAAGTCACCGACTGCGTAAGGGCGGCCTTGGTGGTGACAGCTGGAGGGGGTCCCGGCAGGCGCGGGTTCGAGGTGGTCTGGAGTTAATTGCATCCATTTGGGAGGTTGTTTAAAAGGCTGGCAGGGAGCGCGTTGGGGAGGTTAGCCTTGCGCACAGCCGGGGATGCAAGGAGGCGCGCGGCTGCGGACTCTGCGGACTGCGGTGTGGGGGGCTGAAATAGCCTCCCGCTGATCTGACAGTGAGAAAACTCCTGCAGCTTTAATCTACTTAGATGGGATCAGGAAACATGATAGGCGCCGTTGGCTGAGCCATGAAAGTTTCAATGAGCTTGTGAATTTTGACCGTGACCTTACCCACTGCAGTCAGCCAGCTTCGGAGGGAGAGCGTGAGCCTGCTGCTCTGCTTTTGATTTCGGTGGATGCCCTGGTGTCCTTTTCAGCATAATAGAAGTGACAGAAAGCCAGCGTGGTTTTTGCACTCTCAAATTAACAGAGTTGTTTAAAATGGCACAGTATCTTTTATTTATAGTTTTTCCTCCAAGCGGAGCTGGAGAAAGGTGAAGCAATATGAAGATAATTGTATTTATCTGGAACGATTTAAAGAGTTGAGAAATCTATTACTTTACTGCTGGATCTACTGAGGTTCATTTTACTGCCATCTTTAGCTGTTAGGAATGTCAACTGTTATAACAGCAGACAGCAATGCACCCCTCCCGTTTTATTTCAGAAAGTGAAGTTACAGTTTTCCTTTGTCATAAGCCTCTAATTTAGTTATGCTTAATTTTGTAAAGTTCTTGTTTTTGTTATTTACGTTACTATTAGCAACTTCCTAATTACTGCAACTGGGCACGGTAAATACCAGTTGGGCATGGACCCATGTTTATGGGGGTGGTGGTGGTGGTGGTGGTGGTGGTGGTGGTGGTGGGGTGGGGTGGTGGGGTGGGGCTTTAAATCTCCTTTTGCAGTTCTGGTGTTTTTTGGTCAGGAGCGTTTGTATGTGAGTCTAGGTTTAAGTAGTGGCAACAAAATGCTGGAGGGGAGGGGAGGGACTGAGAATGTATCAGAAAAGTTGCCATTGAGCAAGCTTCACTGTAACATTTGTGTTGCTACCTTATGTTTATTTTTGAGTTGGGTAACATTGTAACCTTGTGTTTCTTTTTGAGTTGCTACATTTGTTTTCCAGTTACCCTACTTGGAAAATACTGAATGACGCTGAGTGTTACTTTCTGTTGCTCTCTAGAACAGTTACTAATTCTAAGCGCTTTCTAATTCTAGTGATTTGCTGGCATAGTGTATCGTGTAAGCACGCTGTTAATTCAGCACGTACCAGTACATGCAGAGCCTGCCACAGTGGGGAGGGTGGCTAAAATGTCTCTCTTATTGTCCAGGTGCCTTTATTTTGAGGAATGTGAGTTGACATAAGACAGGTTTCTTCATTTTTCTAACAATGTATTTTTATTTAAAATAATATCCCGCCCCATGCTTGGAAGTCATGCATTTCTGGATGGTTTTATTTTAGGAAATGATTATTGGTACCAGGAAGATGTTTTGCCATGCGTTTTTTTTGTGCACCAAAGTTTATAGAGTAATATTAAAATAAATAAATCCACATTATCAATAGTGAGCATAATGGGGACATTCGAGAAAGCATGGTAGAGAGGCAGATAATTCAAACCAGAGCCTTTGTCCTGTAATTCTAATGTAACTAGGATTAGCAAGGAGATTTTTACCATGGGTATAGCAATTTTTTGCTTTTAAAATTCTGTCAGACTTTTTATTGGATATTTAAAGCAACCATACATTTGGAGAACTGATGGGAAACCATATATATATATACATATACATATACATACACATACACATACACATATACATACGTATATATATTATCATGTGAGTGTTTTATGCTGGAGTTTGTATTTGAATTCTTTAACTGTGACTTGGCATATTAACCAGTTTGGGAATCAGTGTTTATAATGAGAAATGGGATTGTTGAACTAGATGAGTTACAATTTTCTTTTAATTTGCTGACTTAACTATTTCTATAGCTTAACAGTTGAATAGCATCATATTAGGAGTCCTAGAGTCTGCAGTGACCTTTGGGGATTTTTCAAAGCCTAGACTGGAAGAGGAAGAACTCTGTGGTGATTTTTAGGCCACTGAACTTTGAGTTTGCCAGGTTGATTGTAGCCTGACTTCATTGCCATCTATTAAATCAAAGTCTCTTTGATGGAAATGTAGACACTTACAATTTAGGTGAAAACGGTTCAGTCCATTGTAGTGGTAATAAAAAAAATCTTGATTTGGACAAAGCTCAGTGCAGAGACTGTTTGCCTTTGTGAGCTGAATTTGATATGTTACTGCTTTCTAACTTAAAGTCTCCATCAGTGAGGGGATCCGTGCCAATTTTTATTTTAAGCATTTTAAGCAGAGAATATAATTGAATACATAAAGGAAAAGATGACTTAAGGAGGCAGTTTTATCTTGTTACGTTCGAAATTAAACTAAAAATGATCAAGCAGTTAGCTTCTTAAAGTGGTATTTTAATAGTGCAGGGAGCATGTCGAATGCTATGAGCCAAGACTTGTTTTAAATAGATATTCTAAAAGATTTTTTTTTTCACTGTGAAATATGAGCTCTTTGGAAATTAGTATTTCAAACTCCATTTAGATATATAAAGGAAGACACAGTGTTATCTGTATAAAGAAGCTTATGTAAAACAAATATTGTTTTTTAGAAATAACCACTTTATTGCTCTCAAAGCATTGCGGCTTCAAGCCATAGAAACACAAGTAGGTTACAGGAAAATTCTTAAGTGTTAGGGAAATTCTGGAGATAGTCATAGTATAGGAAAGTATGGGAACCAGATCCTAGTAAGAACCACGTGCTTCGGTACAGTCTGACTTTCCTATCCAACCTGGCTTTATATACCTTTTTTTTGTTTATGGCTAACTGAGAATCTCTGTGGGTTTGGGAAGTGTTGACTTCCTAGTTTCATTGTGTCTTTTCTGCTTTCCAAAAAAGATGGTCTGTTTCCCAATTCAGGCCTGCAAATACCACCGAAGATCTTGACTTGTCTGGATTCAATCAGTTGTAGTTTCCTCTTGGACTAAGTAGTTAGAAAGTATACAGGAAAAGAGCTCCTAGAGAGAGTGCCCAGGAGCTGGGTGGCGCTGAGGCAGACATCTGCCTTAGGAAGAGAGTTGGTGTTAATCTTCATGTGGGGATCGGTTCGGGCCATGCCTTGTCATGTGTGGATTAGAGAATGTGTGGTTTTCCATGTGGGACATCTGAAACATGCACTTTATTTTCAACAAGGTGGGGATTGAATATGGGTAATAACTACAATTCCAGAAATGTAGTCTCTTCTGGGTTCTATGGGTTGATATTTGGATATAGACAAAAGGAGGAGGAGGTGGCTAGGTTTATATGTGATATGGATGATGATGGGATGATAATGGCCGAAATGTGACATGATGAGGCAATTAAAATACAAAGAAGCTGGATATTAGATGACGCTCCCCGAGTGGAACCCATCCAGCCCTGCGCTACAGAGTTCCATGTTCCATGTGTTCCCCACACCATTTTTGCTTTACTTTTCAAAGAAAAGAAACAGTCACACATGGCAGCTTACTATTGAGGCTTACTTAATGTTCCCTTCAAAGATTGTGATGATTATTTTTTCCCCACTAATCAAACACCTCAGCATGCCTTTCGTGTTCAGAACACTGCCCCAAGGCAGGATGATCTGCTATGCCGTTAGAAAGACTGCCAACAAGAACCGCAGTAAACCAGCAGAATCCGTGTTAAGTTGATAGGGCATGCGGTCATCTTGAGCAGTTAATTTTGCCAGCACGCACTTGAAATATATAAATCGATAACTGACAGGAGTTGGGTGCAGTTTGGCAGGATGGTTTGTGGTCAGGCTGATTAGGATCAATTCCTGCTTCATTGTTTATGGGTTCTTGAGCAGCCGTTTACCCACTGGAGTCTCAGTTTGTGCATCCTTAACACGGACAATTCCCTCAAGGAACTGTTTTGAGTGTTAAGCGGGACAGTGTATCCACAGCCTAGTGGTATGTAATAAGGATTCCTTACACTGACCAAATTTAAATGCAGTTATGTCGTCTGTAATTTGTGGATGACAGCCTTATCCGTTCCTGTTCTAGCTCCCAAGTAATCGACCCAAAGATCTATTAAGCTCGTTAGCATGCTTTAAGCATTCTGACTGGGCAGATATGCGTTCGTTCTAACCCTCTATCTAAGCTATCTGCATCCTAGCCATAGGCCTCATGTTACTCGTAGTTTCAGTCTTACCTTAGTTTGCTCTGTTCCAAGTGTGTGTGTGTGTGTGTGTGTGTGTGTCCTCATGGTGAATGCCTTGGCGACCTCTCATCATGATTCCTGGACCTTCTGCCTCATGGCCACCTCTCCCTTCTTTCCTCGTGGTTATTCCCTTACTTTTTTTTTCTCCCCCTGGGATCCCCAGCTGAGATCAGAAGAGCAGCCTTCTTATCTTCTCTGCCCAGTCATAGCCTGAGTCAGCTCTTTATTGAGCAATCAGAAACCGTTTTTATATGACATTGAGACCGGAGATGCTTGACCACACCATGGTCTGGACTGCAGATGGATGTCTGGGCATAGAAATCAGCATCTGAATACGTAGTGCACCAGACCAACCCCTCCATCCCCCCCCCCCAACACAGTTATGTTGGTAACATATTAGTAAGCACTAGATCAACAGTTTTCCAAATTTGTTATGCCTATAATAAATCAGAAGGATCACTTGGGGACCTTTCAGACACTGATTCAGCAGGTCTTGTGAGAATGATGAGGTCTAGTATGATTTTAGGTGATGATGGTTTGAGTTTCTGGGCTGGTCTTAAGGAAGCAAGGCAGAGGAAGGAATAACATATAAATGTTTAGAATTTGTCTTCCCGCTGTGTGTGATGAATTGCCTTAGCTCTCAACCTTCCCAATGCTGCCATGCATTATTAATGCAAATTACTTATGTTGTGGTGACCCCAATTATTCATTGCTACTTCATAAATAATTTTGTTACTGTTTTGAATTATAATGTAAATGTCTGCGATGGGATTCCTGTAAAGGGGTCATGACCCCACAGGTTGAGAACCACTGCCTTAATATGGTAACCCTGTAATAGAGATAGAAAGCTAAGAGAGGGGATTGTGCATTGGAAAGGGATTTTACAGTTTATGAAATACTGACTTGCTGGATAGTCTGATTATCACCTTGTGGGATTAGAACTCTGGAACAGTAGGAGGGTGGGAATAAAGAGTTGAGACTCCTCCACACACAGTTGGTAATTGTGAGACTAGCCCCATAGGTTCATGTGTTTGTTTGAATGCTTGGTTCATAGTTCATGGAACTGTTTGAGGAGGATTAGGAGACATGCCCTTTTAGAAGCTGTGTCACTGGGCATGGGCTTTGAAGTCCACGTCAGGCCCAGGACTCCTTTTTTCTCTGCTTCCTGCTTGAGGATGTTTTAATCTAGGAATGTTTCTAGACTGAAACATTCCATCCTGCAGGGAAGCCCCTTAGGCAGAAAGGTAAGCAACTCAAAATAGCTTCAGGAATTGCCTGAAACTGACTAGATTCACTAGGCCTACCTACTAGAGTAAACAATAAAAGCCAAGAGTTCTTCCCAAAGTTAATCTGAGCTGCGGTGCAGATTCTGAGATTAGGCCAGCTGCCTAGAAGGAGCAGAAATAACCTGAGCTACCTGGAAGGCATTTAGAGCAATTGACGTACCGGAGGGGACACTCTCTAACCTGTTAAGCTGCAGGTGTGCAGTGTTTCAGGTTCCTCCTGGCTCTGTGAGCGGTCAAGCACGCTGGGGTGGGCCTTCATGATACAGTTGTCTCTGAGTCATTTCTGTTCCTCTAAGTAATTCCTCAAATGTTATATTTAATATTCCTGTAAATAATTCCAACAAAAACTCATTGGTTCATCAAATTGGACTTTGGTGGTATCCACGCTTTGGTCTGTCATGGGTTCTCCATCTGGGATAAACAGATGTATGTTTCGTGTCAGATGTAAGATCTCAGCACCGTGCCTTCCTGCTGCCATGCTTCCTGTCATGATGTTCATGAATATACCCTCTGAAAGTATAAGGAAGCCCCTAATTAAATGCCCGTTTTATAAGATGCCTTGGTCATGATGTCTTCACAGCAATAGAAAAGTAACTAACATAGGCATCGAGGGATGGATTATTTACTATTCTCATTGCTGTGAGAAAATCAATTGAAGGTTTTGGCTCACTGTGAGGTGACAGTCCAGCACGGCAGAACAGACATGGTGGCAGCAGCATGAGGGACACAGTCACATCAAGTTTACAGTCAAGACATAAGGAGAAATGAATGCCGGCTGATTGAGTCTGAGACCCCAGCCCATGGGATGGTGCTGTCTGCCGTCAGGGTAGAGCTTCTCTTCTCAGTTAAGTCTTCCTGGGAACAGAAACACCCTTGTAGACGACACAACCCAAAGTCTGTTTCCACGGTGATTCAAAATCTTGTCTTGTTGGCGATGGAGATTAACCACCAAATGGTGAAGTCGATCTCTGAAGGGAAAGGTAGAACTGTGGGCCTTTGAGAGACGGACAAAGGAAGAAGAAAGATGAAACAAAAAAGAAGCCGAGAGAGGATGCTCCAGAGAGGTCAGGCGTGTGCGCCTTGAGGGTCACTGCTTCAGGGATGGCGGGAGGGAGAGAGATAGTAACAGTGAATGTAATCATTTTTTTTTCCTGGAAGATTGGGAATGGAAGGTGAGGAATACCATCCAATTTAGAAATATGTTTCATCTCTTTCTTACTGTTTATCCCTCGATTCAGCCATTATTTCCCGCATTTCTAGACTTGCTAAAGCCTTTTAGCTACGGGCTCTGTATGTGCTTTTATTACCATTTCTTTAATGTGTTGCTTCAGGGAGCCCTATGGTAGTGAGAGAGACGCATTATTCCCTTCTCAAAATAATGCTCTTAAATGAAACTTGTTGAGTTCACAGTTTCCCTGAATTCTGTCCGTGGACTGTGCAGGGATTCAAGGCGCCTAGAGAAGAACACTTCCATGGATTAGATGGGCTTGGGGTAGGGAGATGATGGCATCTCCGTGGTGGAATGGTGAACTGGAGAACTTGAGTAGGCTGAACTCATGAACTGCTACACTGAGTGCTGGGTATATGCGGGATTTGGACCTGTACCCTGACTTGAGGTCCAGGAATCTGTTATTATTTCTTTTAGAGCTTTTTAAAAAACAGTTCCTAGTGTTAAAAAGCTGTTCTTGGGTAGACAAATCATAAACTGTTGCTATTGGGTAAAACTGTGTGAAAACACCTTTTTCGCACGACAGAGGAAAAAAAATCATCACTATGTGGAAAGCATGTAGGCAGAGATAAATATATAATCTATTCATAGGAAAATGTTGTTGAGAGTTTTAAAACAGTGACTTACTGTGTTGGTCACTCTTGTCTCTGTGATAATTGACAAGCTAACCTGAGAGTAGCAGTCATAAGGAGGAAAGGCTTGTTTTGGCTCATGTTGCTTTGGGCCTACAGGGAGGCAGTGCTGAGAGCATGGGGCTGATGCTGCTCACCCCATGGCCTCTGGAGAGCAGAGGGGGAGTACAGGAAGCAGCAAGGGCCAAAATACTCGCTTCAAAGGCATGGTCTTAGTGACCCACCAACCGACTGACCCACTTTTTAAAACTAGGGCCTAATGTATCCTGGTCTTTTGGCTACTTTGTGGGTTCTTCTTTCTTTCACCCTTCTCTACCCTTTTTCTTTGATCCTTTCAATCTCCTAACACTAAATAAGAAAAAATAGAGAAAGAGATTCCTAAATAATGTCAGGGGTCAGAAAGGGAAAGACACTTTTGTTAGATTACTTCCTGTTGATTGGGGCATCAAGTTACTTGGGGCAAGTTTGATCATCACTGTCAGGATAATGAATTTCTTACTGTTTTTGCTTTATACACAACCACCAGGGTCAATAGCAACCAACCACTAATCCAACCCACCTCTTAGGACCTTAGCATTTATATATATACCTTCTGAAAAGTCCCCAGAATTCCAAACATCACCAATCACAGAAACTGTCTGCAGTTGGCAAAATCACTCCCCTACCAGAGCACGAGGCAAATCATAGTCAGCAATCCCATATCCCATACCTGGGATTAAAACAAAAATGTATTTTTATAATATTTCTCTCTCTCTTTTTTTTTTAAGAAAGCAAAATTTCAAAATTCTCATTATACCTTCGGATTACCATCTTCCAAAAGTCTTTTAAAATTTGAACCTCTCAAGAGTTAAGCTGTTGAATATTCCAGAGTCTTTTTGATTTAACCTTCTCTGGAAACAAAGACTCAGTCATCTTCTAGGCTAGTCAAGATTAACTTGTCACACTTGCCTAAAGTTAAAATTATCTGTCTTTAATTTTTATTTAAATTTTCTATCTTTTAATTTTGGTTTGTCTCATAGTTTCATGTTTTTTTTTCAAAGTAAATCATGTATTTATTGCAATGTGTATGTGGTGTGTGTGATTTATGTATTCATTACTATGTATGTGGCATGTGTGGAGGTCAAAGCATGATTTCATGCATTGGTTTTCTCCCTCCACCTTTACAGGGCTCCAGGCGTGAATGTCAGGTGGTCGGACTTGTTTGGCAAGCACCTTTTAGTCTCTGAGCTATCTTGCCATCCTTAGCTAAATGTTTCAATTATAAGTATTCATAATTTTCCAAATGGAAGTAGTTAGGAGCTGGGTTGTGGCCTGGATCAGGGATAGTACTTCCTATGGAAGGTAGTGATGCAGATGCAGCTAGGATAGATATTCTTCATCTTGTACTGGATTATGTCTTGATAAACCTAGCATAATTGATTATATCCTGAATGTATTCAATACTTATAGGCATCATAGCTCAGCCTAGCCCATTTTAAGTGTGCTCAGAACACTTATACTTGCCTGCATGTAGGCAAATTGTGTGTCTTAGTTGATTTTCCTGTTGTAATAAAATACCCTGACCAAAAAAGCAACTTGAGGAGTATTTGTGTTTACATTCTGTGTTACAGACCATCACTCCAGGGTAGACATGGAGGCAGGAGCTTGAAGTAGTTGGTCATATTGTAGCCTTAGTTAGGCAGAGAGCGATGAATGTGTTTACCTGTTGACTTCCTTTTATATAGTCTAGGATCTCAGCCTAGGGAATGATGCCACTCACAGTGGGTGGGTCTTCTTGCCTCAAATTAATCAAGATAATTCCACACAAGAAGCCAAGAGACTGTTCTCAGAAGCATTTCTAGATCTCATCAAGTTGACATTGGGGTCAATCATCACACAATCTAAGAAAGAGCCTTTGTTGTTGAAATAAAGCCTTGACTATCATGTACTTTATTGAAAGTAAAAACTGAAATGGACATGTGAGTATGCTTTATATAATTGGAGGTTGAACAATTCTAAGACATCTTTGGACTATACTTGTAAAATGCCTAAGTAGCTGCTGGTACACATTCTTATTAAGTGATAGCTTCCATTATTATTTTAAAAACACTGTGAGTGCTAAGACATACTAAGTTATTAGGTCATGAATAAATTAATTGTTACTTTATCCTGGCTCATAGTATCAGATTACCATTGTATTTGGTATTATGTATTCCTGAGTTATTATAGTAGGTTGGCCTGATGTTGTTGCTTATATTCTAGTGGTAATATTGATTCTTCAAGACCTGGTTGCCCCAGAGACAGGAGAGTCTGCAGGTAGACTCAAGTGACAAGTGACAAGTGATGCTATGTGACCTTGTCCCCAAGTTACTTCTGATTGTGAATAAAGATGCCAACAGCCAATAGCTGGGCAGAAGAGGCTTAGGTGGGTTTTAGGGTTCCCTGGCTGGAGAATAAAGGACAACCATGAAAGAGGGGAGAAGGCCAGTGGAGGAGAAGCTGCCATGGGTTAGGTGAGCTGTGAAAACATGGCTCCGAGGGCTGCCAGTTGGAGCTAAGAGCAGCCCAGAAGAAACATAGTAAATAATAACTTGGGGTTACCAATAGAAAAGTAAATTCTAATAGCATAGAGGGTGGGTATCTGCTCAGCTCTTGTGCTGTTTGTATATAATAAAAGTTGTATGTCTTTTATCTGGGAACTAGATTATCAGGCCCCAAATTGGGATTAAAAATTCCTACAAGTTATGAATTGTTATTTTAGAATTTTCCATTTGTCCTAGCTTTGCATTATCTATTTTGTTGCTGTATTCTTTTTTTTTTTTTTTAATCTTTAATGCCTCTACTTGTGACTAGGTGATTAGAGTGAAAATTTAATTCACGTCATTAAGTATAAATTATACGATCTATTGAATTGATATCTTACCTTTCTTATTTTTCTTTAACATAAGAGACCCTTTAAAGGTGCTTCAGCTGCAGATTGAACATGTGATGGACCCTACCTTCAAATTACTCCAAACCTCAGGGAAAATAGATGCAGAATAGACACAAGCCCACACATTCTGAGTATGGTGGAGGCATAAGTTTTGTTAAGAGGGAGCAATGTCAGGAAGGAGTGAAGCATTGGGCGTGATGAGGAGTGTGAGACAGAGGGATCTGCTGTTGCAAAGGCCCGGAGGCTCACACTTGCTCTGCTGTTGCAAAGGCCGGGAGGCTCACACTTGTACGGAAAGAAGGCCTGGCTGAAGCAGAGAGAGGGAAGGGGGAAACGGGAGGAAGACGGCTGGATCCGGATCCTGATTGCTTTATTTGGGGCCTTGCTGGAACACGTTCTGAGAGGTGATGCAGAGGGGGCTCGTGAAGATTAAATAGACTCTCCTGGTTACAGAAGATGGACAAGGGTCTGTGAGGCCAACGGGCCAACAGCTGGCAGAGATGTCAGGAGGGGAGTGAGTGGTTGGCTCTGGCTCTGGCCTGGGGCCTCGCCTCCTGTGCTGGGACTGGTGGGACAGCAGCACTAGGCTTTACTCAAGAAACTGTTGGGCTTGCGCCTCCCGAAACATAATGGGCATTTTAACTAGCAGGCACTTTGTTAATAGTTTGGAAAAGCACCAGCTAGGGCGCTCTGCTTTCAAGGCCTTAGTGCCCCACAGCTGATGGGAAGGCCAGGTTGCCTGTGGATATAAGGCCCCCCCCATATCCTGTCCTCCTCACCCACAACAGGTTGTTACTTTCTTTTCTTTCTTTATTTGAGATACTGGATATGAAATATAAAGGCAATGAAAGGGTTTCTCTGCCAAGAAGATTGAAGACTAAGGGATGAATTGTTAGGAGATGTCTAGAAAACCAGTTTGGGCTCCAATTTGAAGAGATAAGAAATCAGTGTTAGAAAAGCTCGCAGTACTGACAGGGTCACTTGGTAATTTACGGGAATCTTCCCACTGGCACTCACCCTCTGTGGTGCATTTTGCACTGTTTGGAGTAATTTCCCCCGTTTCTTCTCCACAGTCTTGCATTGTGTCTCTTAGTTCTCCCACAACACATATCTTATTAGAAAGCACTGGACATATAGAAATTGTTAGTGTTTGTCTTTCCACTGCCCCCCTCCCCCAGTATAGGCTGCAAATATGCTGGGAGCTGCTTCCTTTGGTAGATACCAGACACCGACTGCTGCCCTGATTTCAGTAAACAAACTTTAAATTCATTGTCTCTATAGCCATGTGTGGTTAGCGGCTACTGGTTGGACATTGTAGCTGAGGCATATTCCCTTCAGCCCTTGGGTGATGCCGGCTATTCTAGAAATTTCCATCCCAGGTAACAGTAAAAGCACTCGCTGTCACCTCTTGTCTACTGTAGTTACAGTGTCCTCCCCATTCACTAGCCTTGATCTGAATGTACTGTGCCATCGTCATAGGCTACTTATTTCCCAGTGTGATGGTTAATCTCCATTGATACCTAGACATAGTCTAGAATCCCCCGGAGACACAGGTCCTGGCACACCTGGAGTGACTTTCCTGGGTGAGTTAGCCTCTGGCCATGCCTGTTCAGGTTAGTTGCCACAAGAAGACCTGCCCTGTGTGTGTGTGTGTGTGTGTGTGTGTGTGTGTGTGTGTGTGTGTGTGAGTGTGTGTGTGAGTGTGTGTGTGTGTGTGTGAGTGTGTGTGTGTGTGTGTGTGTGTGTATGTATGTGGTTTGGCTCCTGGACAGTATAAAAGGAGAAAGAGGCTAAGTGGCAGCCACGTGTGCTCTCCGTCTTCAGTGCTCTGCTCAGTCACTGACCGGTTTCCCTCCTGTGACTCCCTGACAGGTATCTCTGGCCCTCCACTCCTATACTCCAGTTACATCTAAGCCCGTGTCTTTACCTCTGTAAACAGACCACCGTCTCTGCTCCCTCTTCCAAAGCTGGAGTCTGCACACTGCTCTTGTCATAATGAATGCAGGGCTTTTTTCTCCCTGTTCTCCGATGCCCTGCTTGAATCCAGAGCCTTTATAGCAGTGGCAAGATGAACTTCTGACATGCGCACCACAGCCCGTCACATCCGTGGTTAAACCTTCCACAGACTTCCCACTACATAGGGAATAAGACTTAGACTGGTTTTCCCTTTGGCTCTTCATTTCCTTACTTTTTGCATTGTTGTGACTGAATAGAGTTGACCCTCAAAAAATACTGTTGAATGAGAGGTTCATTCCTCCCTAACTGGTGTGCCAGGAGCCCTTCCACATCCAGTCCTCATCGTCCTATAAAGGTTGTTTGGGTGATGCTTGAGCACAGTATGAGAGTGCTCTGCTGAGAAGGTTGCACAATGTCTTGAGATGGGGGAACTTACTGCAAGGCGATAAAAAGAGGTGTGGGGAACCACAGGGCTGGACCCAAGGAAGAACTGTTCTCACAGAAAGGCAGGAACTTTGCCCCCCCCAGACTCCCCCACAGAGAGACTTCAGAGAAGCAACTTCTTCATATGCTGGTGGGGGCAAAAGACCCACCAAGTAAAGTGTGTGAAGACTGAAGTTGTTTCTAAATAAGTGGCTGTGCGGCAGTCACAGCCCAGTGTCCTCATGACTTGTTCCATGGAGTCTGAATCTCTGGAGGCCTTCAGGCATGTCTCTAAAATGTCCCCATCCCCAAAAGATGTGCCTTAAGCGTGTCAGATGGTGACAGTCCCATTGTGTCCTGTCTTCCTGGGTCTTTTCCACAGTGTGTTGTTTCTGCGGGTTCTTCCGAGGCTCCGTACTGCCACACCTACCTGATTCTTCTTGGCTGAGATCTGCCCATTTCTCTTGGACAGTTACTGAGCGAGGATTTCTTGAATCTTATGGTAGAAGTGTGACTCAGGGAAGGGTGTTATTTTTGTCACGTGTCTCTGGGAACTCTACTATGAACACACCCACGTTATTTTTGAACCTCTTGGTGATGTGAATTTGGCCTGCCATCCCTTTTGGGAGGAGTTGGCTTTATTCAGCTGACATGAAGAACGTCAATCTGTCTGTCTTTCTTTTTTCTTTTTCTTTTTTTTTTTAATTAGTGTTTTACCTGCATGTATATGTGTGTGAGGGTGTCAGATCCTGGAGTTATAGACAGGTAAGAGTTGCCATGGGTGTGAGTGCTGGCATTTGAACATGGGTCCTTTGGAGAAGATTGCATAAGCGTGTCAGATGGTGACAGTCCCATTGTGTCCTGTCTTCCTGGGTCTTTTCCACAGTGTGTTGTTTCTGCGGGTTCTTCCGAGGCTCCGTACTGCCACACCTACCTGATTCTTCTTGGCTGAGATCTGCCCATTTCTCTTGGACAGTTACTGAGCGAGGATTTCTTGAATCTTATGGTAGAAGTGTGACTCAGGGAAGGGTGTTATTTTTGTCACGTGTCTCTGGGAACTCTACTATGAACACACCCACGTTATTTTTGAACCTCTTGGTGATGTGAATTTGGCCTGCCATCCCTTTTGGGAGGAGTTGGCTTTATTCAGCTGACATGAAGAACGTCAATCTGTCTGTCTTTCTTTTTTCTTTTTCTTTTTTTTTTAAATTAGTGTTTTACCTGCATGTATATGTGTGTGAGGGTGTCAGATCCTGGAGTTATAGACAGGTAAGAGTTGCCATGGGTGTGAGTGCTGGCATTTGAACATGGGTCCTTTGGAGAAGTCAAAGCTCCTACTGAACCAACTCTCCAGCCCCAAGAGTGTCAGTCCCTAACACAGCCATACGGAAAAGGGATTTCTTGATGAATGAACTCTACTTCCTGGGTGGGTGCTTGACTCTGCCTTGAGTTCCCATGAACATTAACTGTCAGGGACAGTCACTTTGTCAGGGACAGTCACTTTGACTGGCTTTGGCAGGCTATCTGTCCTGCTACCCTGGTTCTCTGATGCCTTTAAGAGGGGATTTTGAAAACCAGCTGCTTGTTTCTGACAGCAGAACTAGAATCTCCACCCCTCCCCTCCCGTCCTATTCTTTCTCTCTGGCCCCAGGCCAGGGTTACAGGCTTGGGCAACCATCCTTTGTGTCTTAGTTCACTTTCTGTTTCTATGACTTAACCATATAGCCAAAAGCAACTTTGAGAGGAAAGGGTTTATTTTAGCTCACCGTTCACAGCCCATTACTGAGGGAGGTCAGAACCTGGAGGCAGGAACCCGGAAGCAGAGGCTGTGGAGAAGTGCTGTTTCCTGGCTCGTTCCTTATGACTTTCTCAATTTGCTTTCTTACCCCAGGACCTCTTGTCCAGGGATAGGACCCACCAACAGCCAGCGGGCTGGTCCCTTCCACCTCCATGATTAAGCGAGAGAACACTTTCCTATAAGCAACTGATGGAGGCAGGGTCTCACTGGAGGTCCATCTTCTCAGATGGCTCTAGCTTCTGCTGAAGTGACATAAGCTTTTGTCCTCCTCCACAGCTTAGGTTGTCTTCTTCATGGCTTCTGGGAACTCAGGTCTTTCTTACTGCATGCATGGCAGCCATTTTACTGACGGGGCTCCAGCCCCTCCCCTGTTGGTTAGTGATGCTTCATCTGTTAAGTCAGTCTATCAAGGACCCTTCTAACTTCATTGTTGTGGGAGGAAAATAATCTTGGCTTCTTCAAATGTATACGTATTTCAGTGCATCATAATTCTTTATTTTCCCCTCATTTTCAACCTAAGCCAACTGCCTTGTGGGTAGGTTGTTAAAAGAGAGTGTGGTTGGATATGGCTATCTGTAGTATTGGGTAGGGAGCCTAGCTTCTTAAAATTAACCAAGGATTCCTACTGATTATATTGGAGACGGGAAATTTTTGTTACCTTTTCGGAATATAATAGTGTGGCTTTGTTGTGCCTGAGATCCATGTGTGTTGAAAACATCAGTGTAGGGGGGTTGCTGTTGTGGTTCGCCACTTTAGAGGGGTCTCGCCATATTTACTTGGCCCCAGACATCATGGCAGTGAAGGGGCGTAGCAGAGAACAGTTGTTCCCCTCAAGCGAACAGGAAGGAGAGAGCCCCAGGAAGTGGCCTGGAGTGGTGCGCTTCAGTGACCCACCTTCTTTTGTCATCCCTGCCTCCTAAAGCCTGGGAAACCTCCTAAAATGGTTACCGGCTAGAAACCAAGTGTTCAAAATAGTATCCATGAGAGGGAGACCTTTCTGATTCACACATAACAGACATTCTTTTTTACCCCACTTTATTGACAGTAGACTTTTTTCCTCACATAATATATCCTCATCGAGGTTTCCCATCTGTCTGCTTCCCCAGTTCCTTCTCACCTCCCCTCATACCCGGATCCGGCCCCTTCTTGACTCTTGTTGCATGGAAAACAAATAGATTTCTAAGGGATTATAATAAAATATAATAAAACAAAAACTAACACAAGGTCTAAGACAAAACAGAAGGGAAAGAGTCCAAGAGAAGGCACAAGGGAGAGAGACGCAGAGACCCACCCATCAGCACCCTCAGAAGTCCCAGGAAGCACGAAACCGGAAGCCGTAGATTATACACAAAGGACCTGTAGGGGACAAAGAGAGAGGGAGAATATATATAAACAACATAAAATAAAAGTAAAAAATAAGATTAAAAAATAAAGTTGTCTGCTGCTTGGCATGAAGCCTATCCTTTTTGCCTCCACAGTGAGACTCCCTTTGAGAAAACAAATTGTCATTTGCAACTGGCTACCAATTGGCTTCTGGGTTAAGGGTGGGGACTTGAGATTCCTCCTTGCAGCTCTAGGCCCTGATCTCTTGCAGACCCGAGCGGGTCCTGTGGGTGCTGCCTTGGTCTCTGAGTTCGTCTGTGCATTCGCCCTGCTGTATTTGGAAGGCCTTGTTTCCTTAGTGTCTTCTGTCACTTCTGACTCTTCACTCTTTCCACCTCTCCTTCTGCAGGCTTCCTTGGGGGGTGGGGCGATTTGATGGCGACATCCCATGTCAGGCTGAGTGCTCCAGAGGATCTCGTTCTCTGCATGATGTCTGGCTCTGGATCTCTACATTTGTTCTGCTTTGCTGCAGGAGGAAGCTTCTCTGATGGTGACTGAGCAAGGCCCTGATAGTGTTTGGTCTCCCCCTTCGTCCTTGGGCTACATTAGTAGTCTCAGGATCTTAGACCCAAGCAGTGTCAGGTGTGGGTTCTGTTTCATGGCCAGAGCTTTAAGTCAAACCAGATATCCTACAAGCTTTGTGCAGTCATTGCACTCGCATTTCTTGCAGCCAAGGACACCATTGTAGATCAGAGGGTTTGTGGCTGAGCTGGTGCTTGTGTTTGGTAATGTGCAGAAGACCTTCCTGTACCAGAGATGTTAGCAGTAAGAGGTAATTATTTAATGGAGAATGGGGCTTTCTACCCCACCTTTAATCATTAACTTCTCAGATAAGAGACATACAACTTGTATATTTAGAGCTGGGCAGATATCTACCCTCCGAGTTATTTGAATCTGCTTCCCCATCAACAGCCCCGAGTTATAACTTGCCGTGTTCTATCTGGGCCGCTCTTACCTCCAGTTGGCCAGCCCAAGGCATCTGCTCCATTTTCCACCCCCTCTTTCTTTCTTTCTTTTCTTTCTTTTCTTTCTTTCTTTCTTTCTTTCTTTCTTTCTTTCTTTCTTTCTTTCTTTCTTTCTTTCTTTCTTTTTTTTTATTGATATATTTTTTATTTACATTTCAAATGATTTCCCCTTTTCTGGGTCCCCACTCCCCGCAAGTCCCATAAGCCTTCTTCCGTCCCCCTGTTCTTCCATCTATCCCTTCCCGCTTCCCTGTTCTGGAATTCCCCTATACTCTTGCACTGAGTCTTTCTAGAACCAGGGGCCACTCCTCCATTCTTTTTGGACATCATTTAATTTGTGAATTATGTCCTGGGTATTCAAAGTTTCTAGGCTAATATCCACTTATCAGTGAGCATATACCATGATTGATCTTTTGAGACTGGGTTACCTCACTTAGTATGATGTTCTCCAGCTCCATCCATTTGTCTAAGAATTTCATGACTTCATTGTTTCTAATGGCTGAATAGTACTCCATTGTGTAAATATACCACATTTTTTGTATCCATTCCTCCGTTGAAGGACACCTAGGTTCTTTCCAGCTTCTGGCTACTACAAATAGGGCTGCTATGAACATAGTGGAGCATGTGTCCTTATTGCATGCTGAAGAATCCTCTGGATATATGCCCAGGAGTGGTATAACAGGGTCCTCAGGAAGTGTCATGCCCAGTTTTCTGAGGAACCACCAGACTGATTTCCAAAGTGGTTGTACCATTTTGCAATCCCACCAGCAGTGGAGGAGTGTTCCTCTTTCTCCACATCCTCGCCAACACCTGCTGTCTCCTGAGTTTTTGACCTTAGCCATTCTGACTGGTGTGAGGTGAAATCTCAGGGTTGTTTTGATTTGCATTTTCCTAATGATTAATGATGTTGAACATTTCTTAAGGTGTTTCTCAGCTCTCCGAAGTTCTTCATGTGAAAATTCTTTGTTTAGCTCTGTACCCCACTTTTTAATGGGGTTATTTGGTTCTCTGGGTCCGGATCCACCCCCTCTTTCTTCGCTTCTTGGTTCTCTTCTGACCCCAAGCCCAGGAACCCAAACCCCACCTACCTCTCTTCTGCCGTGCTATAGGTTGTAGGCATCTTTGTTCACCAATCAGGGATAACTTGGGGGCAAGGTTACATAGCATCACTTGGGTCTACATGCGAATTTACTCATACCTGGGGGCAACCAGGCATTGGGGAGCAACCAGGCATTGGGGAGCAACCAGGCATTGGGGAGCAACCAGGCATTGGGGAGCAACCAGGCATTGGGGGGCAGTAGTTAGCATTATAATATATAGCGAAAGAACAAATTTCCACAACTTAAGGGAGGCTTTAATTTTGACTCATTGTTTTGGGATACTTCCATCGTGGCAGGGAAACTGAGGCTGCAGGATCACGAGGCACCTTACATCTGTGGTTGGGAGGCAGAGCGCGGATGCTAAGGTCACTTTCTCCTTATACTCTCCAGTACTAGCCAGGAGCCAATAATCCTTAGTTTGAGATTGATTAATTCCTGTAGGAATGGTCTCCACTGGGCTGACCATTTGGTATAGGATAACCAATTGCTGTGCTCTTCCCTGGGGAAGGCAGTTTCTCCCATTCACAACTTTCCTTTGGTGCCTGCAGTTCTCTGTCTCGGGTGGAGACCCCTGGGCTTCTCCCCTAACATGTTAGTGAGTCTACTGATGTCATCCTTTTCTGGGTCCATGCTCAGGCAGCCACACGTGTGTGTGTGTGTGTGTGTGTGTGTGTGTGTGTGTGTGTTTCAAGTGGTGTATCTAAAAGCTCTACAGAAGGCTAATATATACAACATGCCATCACAATGGTCTTTTCTTTGTATAAATAGCCCAATCAATGCAGTTCTTCAATGATACCTTGTTTTGAAGATTCAAAAATGGAAATATATTTAATTTAAAGTAGCATTTGGTCATTCTAGCTAAAGGGAAAAGGAGCCACCCAAACTATTCCTCTATTATGAGAATTTTTGGAATTCTTGCAGGAGGAAACAAGGTACACTCTTGTTTCTACCTCTTAAAAACAGAAAGGGAACAAGAGATTTAGACCCATAATTTTAAAGATTCTGTTTTAAAATTAATGAAAAAGTACCTAAGTCACTCGCACTGAAAAGTCCCCTGCTTCCCAAAGCCCACTAAAAAGGTCTGTTTTATGCCAACATTTGTATTTTTAGGTGATAACAATAAAGTATAATTCTTTATTAGAATTGTCCGAGCTAAATATATACTATCATCTTTTATAGAGGACTTTTAATTGTTTTTATTTAATTTTAAACTATTAAAAAGTGAGGATCAGGGGGCTGGGAAGACAGATCAGCTGGTTAGAGCTCTGGCGGCTCACTCAGAGGACCCAGGTTTGATTGCCAGAACCCACGAGGCAGCTCACAGCTATCTGTAACTCCAGTCCCAGAGGATCACAGGCCCTATTCTGGCCTCTGCAGGTGCCAGGCCCGTTCATGGTACAGAGACACATTCAGGCAGAATGCCCACACATATAAAATGAAAAGATTTTATTAAATTAAATTAAATTAAATTAAATTAAGTTAAAAGTAAAACAGAACCAATTAAGGTTCAACTTTTATGAAAAGTTTTTTAAGGGCTCTATGTAAAGCCCTTCTTAGATTCTTGGAAGTGGCAGTGGCAGTCACCAGGTTGTAGCGACAAGTCCTCACACTGAAGGCATGGACCCCCAAGGAGTTTGGTCTGTAAGCATGGACTTGCTCTTCTCATTGTTTAGCCTTGCCAGGCTTGGGGAAGGGGCTGTGGTGTCAGATGACTACCTCATTAACATCAGATGATGTATCTAACATCGCAGGCACTTACAGAATCAAACAGCCAAGGCTGACAGAACCACGGAGAGAAGACAGCAGCCAACCTCTGAAAGAAATCACGCATGCCTTAATTATGGACCCGAAGGGCTGTTGTGTACATTTTCTGAACATTCCCATCTAAATCATGCAAAGGTCTGGTGCAGGGCTGGGTGGTCAAGCTGGCTCAGCAGCTACAAACTCCTGCCATCGAATGCTCTGGCTTGAATGGAAGTTATCGACTGTAGACTGATGCCTGCCCACCACTGTCCTCTCCAACTAACTGCCAAGAAAGAAAAAGGAGGGAGGAAGGGAGAAAGGGAGGGAGGCTTTATGTTTCAAAGAGCCCCAGAGTCACCAGGAGAACCCAGAAAGAACTGAGCAGCTTCCGGTCACTGTCAGCCCCAGGCCAGGTTGCTTTCCTGGAAGCAGAGCTCACACCTCCATTCCTGACACTCCACAGCACACACACATGGTTCAGTTTTGTTGAGCTGAAGAAAATTCCTATGAACAGAGATCTCAGAGTCTACTAGTCAGCCTTGCATCTCTGTGACAAAATACATGAATCCCTTGGGCTCTTTCCAGTTTCTCGTGTTATGCTGACCCCCAACCATAAAATAATTCTATTGCTACTTCAACTGTAATTCTGTCACTGTTGTGAATTGTAAAATACATATCTAGTATGCAGGATATCTGATACAGAACCAAAGAGCTCATGGCCCACAGGTTGAGAACCAGTTATTTATTTAGTATGTGCATGGACGGAGGCACATGCGCCTTCATGCGTGTGTGGGGTTAGAGCACACCATGCAGGAGTTGCTTCTTTCTACCATGTGGGACTTGAGAGATTGAGCTCAGGTCGTCAGGCTTGACCCCAGCACCTTTACCAACTGAGCTATCTCATTGGCTCACTTCTTACCTCTTAGGGTAAAATTATCTAGACGTAGGTGTCCTGGGGGTTCTTCTCATGGCTTCTTGCACCTGATAGACCATCTCGCTTATTCCTCTTCCTCAAACACCCCTTCGGGGGCTTTCAGATTCAGTGTGTGAATGAAGAAATCACTGCACCTGTGCATCTTACCAGGTTCTGGATTTGTTTCAAACGTCTTAAAATATTAGAGCAAGGTGGTTCTTGGGGACTACTCCCCATCCCTTTATTCTGTAGGTAAGATCGCGGGTGGAAATTTTGGAACAGCATTCTACAGTGGAAGCGGGGCTAGACTGCACGCCTACTCTGGAGCCATTCTTCTGTGGGTAGTTAGTTGATAACTCTCCAGCCTCAAGACTAGTTTCCTTCTCACGTCTGTGGGCTCAGTGGCTTTGCATCCAAACAGATATCCTCGATATCACCTACCTGGTTCTGTTTTGCTACCTTCTTGTCAGAGACATAATGTGTCATCGAGCCAGGATGAGAATGGATAGTGTTCTTATCGATAAACCCTCATTTCCCCGAGAAGTAGCTAAGAGGCCAACATGCACTTGTAGAATCCGGAGTCAGCCTTAGGAAGATATAGAAATGTTGCTTTTATTTCCTCAGATGAAGGGATGAGATGAGAGCCCCCCATGGGCTCTGTGAAAACACGGCTTGGACTGAGCCCAGAGTGCTTCCTTCTTAGTGTTAACTATCCTAGGCCTAGGCCTGGATGCTTCTAGCCTCCATAAAATCTAATCTTCCAAGCTGTCTGATTCATTCTGGCTTCTCTTGGCCTCTGACTGAATTGCTATGCCTGGCTTCATACTAACTTTGGCAATATGTTCTTATCTTCTGGCTCCTTCTCCTGTGGCGAGTTCTGTTATCACCTGTGTCTAACTTGTTTCTCTGTAGCCTGTTCCTGTAAAACTGTCCCAGTAAAACTACCATACACACACAATACCACCACCTACACTACCTTTTTCTCTCTCTCTCTCCTGCTCTAAAGTAGCCTCTCTTCCTCTGCTGTTCTCTTGTGAATTGAGCAAGCCTATCTCTGACTCAGTCTGTCAAATCTTTCTCTGATTCTTCACTTTGTCTGCCCCTCAATTAGACTCCACTTTTATACATGGCTGCTTCCTTTTGCAAACTAATCTTACCATTTTTGTTAGGGATTAAAGGTATGTTAAGGGTGTGTCTGTATTCCAGCAGGATCCTGCTGTAATCCAGGGTGTGTCTACATTCCAGGTGGATTATATCTTTGGATATGATCCTTTTCCAGAGTAGCAATGTTGCTGGATTAAAATTCCTCTACAAGAAGAGGCTGAGAAAGCACTCAATAAAACTTCCAGACGGAGCTCTTCCCCCGACCCCAATTCAGAGCTATGTAGTAGACATGATATATTAAGAGGAAGAGACCCCTCATACAGCTTTCATAATGTTTATGAAAAATATTCTAGGGTGCTTTCATTCTGTATGTCTGCTGTGGCTTTTATACAACCTCCTGTTGTCTCAGACACTGACAGTTTCTGATATGTTGCTCAGCCTGCCAATGCCAAGGAACAGAGATTCAGCTGTAGTTCAGAGATGCTTCGAGCAGATCTTTAGTCATTAGAAATACATTCTCCACAAACCTTACTGTTGAGAAATTAGACTTGTGGTTTGTCAAGGTTGGTTTGTTTGCTTGCTAGTTTTGAGACAGGGTCTTCCCGTAGCTCAAGAGGACCTCAGATCTCTCTCTATCTTCCTGTCTAAATTTCCAGAAGAAGTTGAGATGTCAGAATTACCATGAGAAGTATGACACTGAGAGTCATAAGCTTTCCCAGGTCAGCACTGCACTGAGAACAGGGATGCCTCTTTGTGAGGAACTTAGAGTTGGAATCTCTGAGGGCCACAGCAGTAGCCGCAGAGGTGGAAGGCCCCAGGGAGGCCAGGTGTGAAGAACGGAATGTGGGAAGCGGGGACTATTTATGCTCTCCAAAGCAAAGAGCAAAAAATGATATAGAGACGTAGATTTTTATAGAAAGTAGTGACATTTTTGAAAAAATAAAATAAAAAAGATCCAGAAATGTGAACAAGAACTTCTAGAGCAGTGATTCTCAACCTTCTGAATGCTGTGTCTCATTAGCATAGTTCCTCATGCTGTAGTGACCCCAACTATAAAATAATTTTATAGTCACTACTTTGTCGCTGAAATTTTGCTACTGTTATTAATCATAATGTAAACATCTGTGTTTCCCAATAATCTTAGATGAACTCCATGAAAGGGTCATTTGACCCCCTGTCCCCCACAGGAGGTCACAACGCACAGGTTAAAAAACCAATGTGCTAGAGGAAAAATTCTCTTTATAAGAACTTTAAACAGCGTTGTTTTAGGGCAAAATCCTGGGATCGGCCTCTGCCCCAGCATAGGGAAAATGAGGCATTGAATATGGATGGCCACACACAGAAGCTCAGATGAAGGGGTCTGGTGACCACAGCTCTGTCTTCAGGTTAAATAAAGAATGGTTTGCATGGGGCCAGTGGGGTGGCTGACAGTGCAGCTCTGGTCAGGGTCTTGGCCAGGCCGGCCATTGTCTCAGTCCTGGTTCTGAGGATTTTCTGTGTCGTTATCATCCTTAGGGAATGCAGTCTGGTTCAGCGATGGCTCCTACTGCAGCACCTGTCTCCATCCTGATTGCCCTCCGTGACCCAGTTCCACAGGCTTGGTTCCTCCTAGATTCAAGGTGACAGGGAAGCTCAGGCTGGTGACTTATCTTTGTGCCTCGTGGCTCCAAGGGAGCAGTTAGTGCTTCTTAGCAAAGACAGTTTCTCGGGACTGTTCCGTGAAGATGCTTATGTAAGGGAATACGCCAGGCTGGAAATGAGAACAGGAGAAAGAGAAAATCAGAAGATGAACTGGAGCTTCATCCTGTAGGAATAGGAGAGGAAAGCTGTGGCCTATGGACAAGCGCCCAAGATTTTTAAACATAAGATTCTAGGAGCTTGGGCTGGAGAGGTGGCTCAGCGGTTAAAAGTACCAACTGCTCTTCCAGAGGTTCTGAGTTCAAATCCCAGCAATCACATGGTGGCTCACAACCATCTGTAATGGGACTGGGTGCACTCTTCTGGTGTGTCTGAAGACAGCTGAAGGGGCTTAAAAAGAGGATTGGGGGTTTAGAGAAATGTGGCACGGCGGTGTGGGGGAAGGGGGTGCCCAGGCAGGCCCTTGTCCCGGCACCTCTTCCCCCTGAGGGACCACACACACACACAGGCATGGTATAGAATAGAGTTTATTCAGGGTAGAGGTTGGAAGCTAGTGGTATAGTGGAAGTAGAGAAAGGCAGAGAGAGAGAAAGAGAGAGAGTAGAGAGTGAGAGAATAAGAGAGAGAGAGTGTAGTGGAGGCCGGCCATGACCACATGGAGAGAGGGGGGAGGGGAGGAGAGCCCAAGGGGTAGAGAGGTGAGAGTGGGATGGAAGAGAGTGAAGAGAGAGAGAGAGAGAGAGAGAGAGAGAGAGAGAGGGAGGCAAGTAGCCCCTTTTATAGTGGGCCAGATCTCTGGGGCGGGGCATACCTGGCTGTTGCCAGGTAGGTGTGGGGTGGAGCTTAGACAGAATACCAACAACAGCTACAGTGTACTCATATAAATTTAAAAAAAAAAAGATTCTAGGGGCTCAGGTGACAGGAAGACCGCGACCAACTGGGCACTGCCAGCTCTGTCCAGGCAGAAGGGAAACAGCACATCTGAACTGTTCACCACCCTAGCTCCTGTCGTGCACATTCGGGGGCTCCTGTTTATAAAGCGGGGATCCATGCTTCTTCCTTCCTCAGGTACTCGAGGTTCCCTGTGCCGACCACCGAGAGCCAAGTGCCTCAGTCCTAACTCTGAGCAAGTAGGGCAGGGGGATGTTTTTGCTCAGTGCCCCACAGCTCCTCTGTTCTCTTACTGCATGTCACCAACCCTTTGTTGTTGTTGTTTTTTCCTTGTTTAGAGGAAATGCAAATGATTGATTTCAAAAGTCAAAGCAGCCAAAATGACCCTGCATCTAAAACAACACTGACCAAAAAAAAAAAAAAAAAAAAAAAAAAAAAAAAGTTCACATTCGAGCCAGACTGTTTAAAATTCTAGCCCTGCCCTTGGCTCTGGACAAATTGCTGACTGCCAGTCTTTCCAAGCTCAGTTTTCTCCTCCATGAAGTGGGTGTTTTGTCCTGTTGTCAGAGCACAGGATGAGGCAAAGTTACAAGGCAGTGGCTATAGGTTTCTTTGTTATTTGCATCCTTTGTAGGAAAACTCTTCGAAGGAGACGCCCCAGTTTTGTGATAGCCCCTGGGGGTTGGGAGGGAGGTAGGAGGGGGAGGCGTGAATGAGTTGGTTATTCCCATTGGGAATCAGCTCTGTAGTACTGATGCCTCAGTTACTGGTGGGAAACAGTTCAGTCAAGTACCCAGCACTTTAGGAAAACTGACAGACCGGCTCAGGTCCTGCCAGGTCTTCCTGCGTGACCTTGGGCAAGCTGGTTAACCAGTCTGTCTGTGTCTCGGTCTTCTATTGTGAGGATAGAATTAACACATAACTCACTGGGTTGCTTTTTCCCACTTAACCAGAATAAGGTAGTTTAGAGTTTAGAGGCGCTAGGACCCACAGAACCCTTAGAGCCCTGGCTGGCACACACCCATGCTCTTTGTCACTCTGCCACTGCTGCTGTAATACGAATAAGGTCAAGATGAATGCAGGTTTCAAGAAATGCCTCCTTAGAGTACAGCCTCTTCTTGGATAAACAGTTGGCAGGACATCTTTATTCCTTCTGCGGGATTCCAGCTTTGAAAACGGTGAGCACATTCTAGCACTACTTAGGGTCGTTCTGATGGTGGCCCTGCTCTCACACACGGGTCTTCTCTGACTCACAGCAACACCCAGCTGGGGAAGATGCTGTGGGTTTTGCCACATCTGCAGTCGTCAAGCTGTTAGGTTCCCTCGTTTACAACAGCTGATCTTCCAATGTGATGCCTTCATGTGTTGTTTACATTTCCAAGTGGAAGCCGCCCACTCCTTGTCTGCCCTGCACACTGAAGTGTGTGCAAACACGTGATGTTTATCTTCAGTGCCACAGCAGCATGGGACAGCAGTGCCTTTTTTTTTTTTTAAGGAAAATATTTGTAGACATGAAGGACCTCTGTTATCAGTTGGGAGTAAACTCAGTGTGTGTCAGAACCACAAGCTGGCTTGCTGTGGGGAAACAAAGGAGACTGGGTGGGGTGTGGAACCTCGCCAGGAAGAACAAAATGGCAGGTCTGTGCTGTTGAACTTATAGACAGACGGGCTGGAGAGAGGCTCAGCGGTTACGAGCAAGAGACTCTTTCAGAGGCCCTGGGTTTGATTCCTAGCTTCCATACAGCAGCTCAAAACCATCTGTAGCTCCAGTTTCAGGCAAATCCAGTGCCGCTGTCTGGATCCTGCAGGTACCAGGTACACGTGTAGTTCACAGATTTACATGCAGGCAAAATGCATGTAATGTAAAGTCAGTAAATAAAATAAAGAATAAAGTTATAGACAGGAAAGTGAGACTGTATGTGATTCCTCTGGCAAATCTAAATTTGTTTTATATACTTGGTTATTTTGAGGTTCGTGACAGATTATAACGGTTCCAGATACTTTGCTCATGCTTCAGAGTGGGCATCCTTAGGAGGAACTCTGTGGAGACAAGAACACCTTTTCATTCACACTAGTGCCACACAGACACTCCTGAATGTTGATACATTGTATCAGTCACTGTTTAGGGTTAACTGAATCAAAGACCTCAGGTCATAACCTGAGTTGAGTATAGGAGTCTGTGCAGGCAGATGAGTTCCCCAGCCCGTGGACTGTCCTTACTCCTGGAGCACACAGGAGAATCTTGCCGCTGGTGTTTCACCCTGCACTTGATCACCAGGGAGTGGGTGAGGGTGCTTGCTGATGGGCCCCTCATGCTGGGTGACTAGAGCCCTGACCTCTACTGACACTACAGGTTATTAACACCACAATGTTCTGTCGCCAATTTCAAGTTTTTCCTGTTTATATTGCTTTATTACTACTTTTTTTTTTAGAAGAATCTTCATTTTAAAGACTGTTGTAAAAATTTTCATGTTGTTGGAGTATTTAACACTGATTATAAAATGAATAAAATGATAACTGTCTACATGTTTGAGGGTTTTTTCTTCTTTTTCTTTTTTGGCTAGTTTTTTTTTTTTCCTCCTCATGCTGGGGCTTCACCTGTCTTTGTAAATCACCTATAAATTGTTCCTCCTTCTCCTGTTTTCTTCTCTGTTTTTCTTTATCAAAACTTTAGGGTTTTATATATTTGAAATTTACATGGTAGTATTTTGGGCTATGTATTCATAGTGAGGTAGTTTCTATAGTAAAGCAAATGAACATATATTTGCTTCCATACTTTTTGTGACAAGGGCAGCAAAAAACAAAACAAAACAAACAAAAATAAACAAAAAAAATCTCCTTGGTTAAAAAGTACTATAGACTTGGCCTGCGCACCTGTGTCAATCCACCTCTCCCCTAACATTGCCTTATTTCCTATAATCTTTTATAGAATTCTACATATATAAGTGAGATTTTATAATACTTCTTTTTCTGCTCTGTTTCACTTAAGAAGATCTCCTTCAGGGTCCCTGATGTGGCGAAAGTTAGGATCTGGAGACTAGTTTCTTTTCTGGTTTCATGAACTGTGAGTTAGAGAGCCCTGGGTACAGTATCAATGTAGTACACCAGACTATAACATTTGGTTGATGAGACCGTGATGTGGTAGAATAACACTTCACGTGGGCCAGCCTGGGAGCTGGGTGGCGCACCTGCAGGTTGGGAGGCTGTCTGTCTGCTTGCCTCAGATTCTGGAGTGCTTCACAGCCAAGCTCTTCGGTATAGTTTGATGTTTTGAGATGTAAAATTCAGATGGGCTAACTTAACTGCATTGATGAATAAAACTTGAAACACTGAAATGTTACTAACCTACTTTGTTTCCATATTCTGCTTGTTTTTAAAAATGGAATAAAGCAGTAAGTGGAGCTTGTGCCCTGCAGTGACCGAGAAGATACTCAGTCTGAAAGGAAGAAAACAGTCATTTTTATACAGACTGATACCACTTTTCAGAGCTCTGAAAGGCATCTGTGGATTTCAAGTCCCCTCTCGCGTTTCTATTAAGGAGCAGAGAGAGGGTGGACACTCTTGAGAGTTGAGGTTTCCTTCAACAGATAGGAACACTTTCTCTTGAGTTCTTGTTGTCTAAGATGGTAGGCAGCTGCTTTTGGAAATAATGAGTTTCCTGTTGCTGTAATGATGCAAGCATGTGCTGCTTCAACCTACTTCAAAGTTATTTTCCACAGCAGTAGGCAAGTTGGATAAATACTCAGTGGGGCAGACTCCATGGGCAGAGAGTCTGGTTGGGTCAGTGTCCTTGGCAGGCCGGTGATGTTCCATGATGTCCTCTTTACTTAGGAGTGGATATTGGAACTATAGGTTAAGGGTCATGACCATAGTGAATCTACCTAAATTCATGTAGGAAAAAAAATGATTAGAAGAAATGTGTTGTTAGCTGAGTGTGGTGCATGCCTTTAATCCTAAGTCTCAAGAGGCTGAGGCAGGTGAATTTCTATGAGTTCCAGGCCAGTCTTGTCTTCATAGTGAATTAGTTCCTGGTCATCCAGAGCTTTCCAGCAAGACTCTGACTCAAAGAAAAAGAAAAGGAAACTGATTTATTTGTTTATTTTTCCATGAAGATCCAGGGTGAGTGTTATCTTCTCTACTCGGGACCTGAAGTATTTTGGATTTTGGATTTGTTTTCTGGATTTAGAATACGCATACATGTATGGGGACGGTTCCAAGCCTAAGCATGTTTTATGTTCATCTTATGCACACAACCTGAAGATTATTTTAGGCAGTACTTGGCTTTTGACCAAGACCCATTACTCAATATCAGGTTTGGAATTTTCTGTTTCTGGTATCTTGTTGGCACCCGGGAAGTTCAGATTTTGGAGTGTTTTGAATTTTGGAATTTCATATTAGGGGTACCCAACTTGCTTAGTTAGGGTTTCATTGCTGTGAAGAGAAACCATAACTAATGTAACTCTTATAAAGGAAAACATTTAATTGGGGCTGGCTTACAGTTTCAGAGGTTAGGAGCAGAAGGCAGACAGGAGATTGTCTTCTGCAGGCAGACAGCCAGGAGGAGACTTTCTTCTACAATGGGCAGAGCTTGAGCACTGGGAGACCTCAAAGCCCACCTGCACAGTGATGCGCTTCTTCTAACAAGGCCACCCCTACTCTCAGAAGGCCACCCCTCCTAATAGTGCAACTTCCCCGTGGACCAAGCATTCAAGCCAGCACACCAACTTTATACCAATGATGCAATAGATAAATGACTTACACAGTCACTGAAATTTACACAAGTGGATTGATGCTAAGGACCAGCCTCAGCTTGGAGAGGCATTCTGAGAGGAGGGGTGTCTGGGAGCCCCAAAACAAACAACTTGAAGTCAATTTGTGGGCTACAACCTGAGGGCTTTCCAGATTGCTCCCTTGTTCTTGATCCTCCCCTGCCCCCACTCTCTCTCTCTCTCTCTCTCTCTCTCTCTCTCTCTCTGTCTCTCTGTCTCTGTCTCTCTGTCTCTGTCTCTGTCTCTCTCTCTCTCTGTGTGTGTGTATGTGTGTGTGTGTGTGTTTGTCTTCTGCTCTCTGGAGGGAGCTTCCCCTTGTTATTCTAAAAACTCTCTGGATACTTCATCTCTTGAGATCAAAACTCCAGTCTTTTATTTTACATATCAATTCATTCTTTACCCCAGGTTCCCTTTTAATTATCCCATAAATCAACATCCCATGATCTCAGCCCCTTGATTCTTAGAAAGAGACTTCAAGCACAAGCATAGCCAATAAGATAGCTGGGTGGGACCACACCCTGAAATTATTACCATTCTGACCAGGAATGGACCTAAATTTGGTCTGCCCTAGGCTGACATTGAACTCAGGAATCCACCTGCTTTTGTAAACAAACAAAAATAATTACCTGGGTGGGATCATGCCTTATGATCTTAGTATCTTTCTGACAAGTTGGCTCATAGTACAGCTGCCTCTGTTCCTTCATATCTGTGAAGCTCCTTATACAATTCAGAGTGCCACCTTATATTTTGAATAGTTGAGCTATGATATATTTTTGAACTCATGTTTTCAGAGATCTTTCCCACAGCCTTAAGGGCTGTCCTGAAGGTCATAGTGTTCTACCATTTTGCTGAGACATTAGATACCCCCTCACCTCCCAGACACAAACTGTCTCTGATTATCATGGAGTCATTAACCTTGACCTAGAGGACTTTCCTTGAAGGAGGAACATGAAATTATGTACACAATTATACAAACAGGCTGTATGCCCACAGCAACCATCAGCACTTACAGAGGAGGCCCATACCCTACTGGCTCTGTTCCAGAGGCAGGAACCATGTCATGCTGCCCCTTACACATGGCCAAGCAGGACTTGGCAGATTGACCTTCTATAATGTCTTAAAGATTGATACTGTTAAGGTTCTCCACACTAGGTAGTTGGAAAAAATAAGCATATTTATTTATTTATTTATTTATTTATAGATACAGTCTTATCATGCAGTCTGGCCTGGTCTAACCAAGTGCTGGGGACTACTAGTATTGGCTAGCATATCTGGTCCCCCTCCCCCGCAAGACTTTGATTCTGTGGTGACCAAATTTTACCAGGGAACACTTACTTCATTTTAGTGATTCACTTTTCTTTTGAAATTCAATACTGTCAATATGATAGTTCAAAAAAAAGGGGGGGGCTTTAATTCTTAGGTTGGAGCATACATTGCCTGATTCACAGTGACTACATCTTGTATTAGTTATGAAAAACATGAAGATCATATGAAAAGCAGTGTGCGTGTAATCTCATGCTGTGTAATTACAAATTTTAATTGCTGCTTCAGAACTTTACATTCTCCCAAACTGAAGTATTTTTGAAAATATAAACATCGGAATTCTTAAAAACAAAACAACAACATCGAAAAAAACCATGTGTATGTGGCAGCTGTGCAGTGGTCAAAATTAAGTGATTGCCATGATTCTAAAGCTCTCTCATTGTATCTGTTTCATATGTGTGACAGTAATCCTACAGACCCACAGTTTTAGTCAGAGCCTTGCAGAAGCTGCCAGCTATGAGAAGGTTAGGCAGCTGTGTGTGGTATGCTTGGGTGGACAGCTGCTGGAAGATGGCCCAAGAGGAGCTGTGAGGCTTGGCTGACCACTGGAATGCCAGGCAACATCAGATAGGCATCTCCACCAACGTTTCCAAGGAAACTTCGCAAGTGGTCACTGTGTGTGCTTGAGACAGTTGCTAGGGGGTGGGTAACTCTGCTTACAGTAAAGACTTCCAGGTGACTCTGCTATCCTACAGATTACTGATCCTTTTGATATGAGGAGTCTTGAGCCAGTAGCACTAAGGGTCCCTCCGATACACAGAGTGATTTTTGTTAATTTGGAGCTAGAAATATTTTTAAGGGGACAGGGCAAACCAGTTGAGCACATTTTTAAACTGACTTTATTACACTTAGCTTTTTATTTAGAATTTATCGTATGTCTGCGCATGTGGAGGATGGGGAGGCCTCTCTCCTTCCACTGTGGGAGTTATGGGGATTGAAATCAAGTGTCAGGCTTGGTGGTGGTTCCGCCACCCACTGAGCCACCTTGCCAGCCTGAAACAGTTTTTGAATCATGCAAAATGTATACAACAAAGTGGAAAAGTTACAAGTCAAAGAATAATGGTAAAGTGCATCGTGTATAAGTCCTACTGATTAGATGCACTGTTAATACTGTAGATATCAATGCTGGTACCATAAAGAACATCTAGCCAAGTTTGGTAGTACACGTCTGGGATTCCAGCACCCAGATAGCTAAAGGCAGGAGGATTGTGAGTTCCAGGTCAAGTTCCAGATTGTGAGTTCCTGGACTACATACTAAGACCCTGCCTCAAGAACAAATGAGAGAAAGGAGAAACTCTATCCTATAATACTTCTGAGAGTGTTTACATTTACACTGTGGTAAGTATTTCTAAGTGGTAAAACTAAAAGTTGATTTGTCTCCCTTCTCAAACAACTTGGAGAATTTAGTGTGTCAAATGTATACAAGTGGATGCCATGCATTTAGGGGGGGGGGGAAAGGCTACCTTCTACCCATAAACACAGCTGCGTGTTTCCAGCTGCATAGACACCATCCAGCGTCTCCCAGGTTTGGCTGCTGTGTCCCTTGGAGTCAATGCTAGGATGAGTCCTCAAAATTGTGTGCCCTGTGCACTACCACGTGTATGAACAAAACTGCAAAGACTGCTGGGAAAGGTTAAGAGAGAAGGAGTCAGAAGATGCACCATGGTTGTGAGAAGAAGTTACAGTCCAAAAACATCCTGCTGAAGTTACAGAGCTGTGGCCTAGGCTGTGGTGTGCAGCACAGGGAGATAAAAGTCCTTCTGAGGAACCTGGTTATTAAGTATCAGGTAGGCCGGTGACTTCTGCACCAACTCCTGCAGAAGAGGGCTCTTGGAGAAGACTTGGCCATGCCTCACCTTTGACAGCAGACTGCAGCTCCTGGAGAGTTAGCCACAGCGCAGGTGGGAGGGTCAGGACCACAGCCAGCTGGCATGCGCCCTGTGCCTGCTTTCTGAGCTTCACTCAGAATCCAGGTGCCAGCTCTGTCACTTTTGCCAGACTCTCAGGGATGAAGTGAAACTGTAAAATGTGACTGCTCCTGAGGCCCTCCTCCCAGGCTTTGCTGCTTCGTGGTGCTGTTGAGTCTGGGAGGTAAAGTGTCACCTCACAGCCTCTGTTCGGCACCAGTGGTGATAGGTTGGAGTAAGTTGCCCTGCCTCATATGACATGAAACCTCTTCATCTTGTCTGTATCCACTGTATTGCAAAACTGACACTTGTTTGTAACGGAGATGGCCACTGCTAGGCAAAAGGCATAGTGGCCCCCAAGATGACCCTCTTGTGAAAACAGGGACCACAGGTGACGTAGAAGTGATTGCGCACACAGCTCCCCTAACTGCTCAGCCTGTGGGAGATGGTTACACAGACTTTCCCTAAATTACATGTCCTCAGTCACGGCTGATGTCAGGATCTTCATGCACCTGTGCCTGTGGAGTGATTACCGGTCCATCTGCATCTCTTCAGGCCCTGGAGGGAATTCTAGGTGTCCCAAAGATGGCGCTATGCTGAATTAGCCCTTCTCACAGCAGGGTACAGTTTGCCTGCCTCCCCTACTCCCCCTGCACCACCACCCTCAGAGACTCCAGGAGCCAGAGAAAGGTGGAGGAATTCCCTGTTTAGTAGGGTTTAAAGGAAAGGTCAGATTCTCCACTTTTAAGACCCTGTCATGTTTTATGTGGTTACCAACTTCTGCTCCCATGGCTGCCTCCACCCATAAGATTTTTTTTCCCCTCTTTACACGCCATTAGCAAAACCAGGAAATGCAAACTATTAGCATGGTCCTATCAGTAGGACCATGGAGGATAGGATAAACCTTAGCTGAGGTCCTTACAGGTTGTCCTCGATGAATGTGAGATATCCCCATCGGGTTATATGTTGGAATATGCTGTACCAGTTGGTGGCTTGGTTTGGAGAGGTGGAACCCCCGGAGATGGGTCTAGTTGGAGGAAGTGGGTTACCAGGGATGGGCTTATAGAACCAGATGGCTTCTGGTCCAATCTCTGGCTACCACATCCCTTCCATGGAACAGAGAGTCCTAGCCCCAGACCACACTCTTCCTCCCCTGCCATGCACAGTGCACCAGGAGCCCTTCTTGCCCTAAATTGCTACTGATTTTTGGTTTGGTTCATGTATGTGCACGTGGTGTGTGTGTGTGTGTGTGTGTGTGTGTGTGTGTGTATACGTGTATACGCGCGTGAGTGTAGACAGATGCTGAGCTGATGTCTGATACCTTCCACAACTACTGTCTTTGTTATTTCCTGGGTCTCCTGCTGAACCTAGGCATCACTAATTCCATAATTCCTTCTAGTCCAGCTAACCATCCTGCCATGAGGGTCCGTGTTCCTAGGGCTGGGATTACAAACTGCTGCCACGCCTGCCCCTTTCTATGTGAGTGCTGGGAATCTGAACTCTGCTGGGTGTGTTTATAGGGCAACACTTTACCCCCTGAGCTGGCTCCCCAGCCCCTAACCTGTGTCTGTCAGGTATTTTGTTCCAGCAACAACGAAGTAGTGGACAGAGTGCTTAGCATGACTGTCATGTACAGTTCCCAGCACCAAACATAATATGAATCCTGCATATATTATATAAGTGTTCTTCATTTTCCACGGATTGCAGAAGTGGATGCATTTACACACATGGTGCCTGTCTGCATATGTGTGTAAAAGGTGTGCTATTATTGTAGGCATTTGTATTGTTGATCTTTTGGGTTGGTTCCAGAATAGAATATGAGTCTGCTGTAGAAGGTTTGCTATGTCACACATACACTGCAAAGAGCCTGGTTGCCTTTCGAAAGTGGCTAGTGAGAAAGTGCCCTGGTGTCCCTGCCTTTGGTCTGGACTAGTGTCATGTTGTACATGTGATTGTGTACCGCTGTGAATCCTTGAAAGTGGTGGTGCCACACTAGTAGATGTCGAGGTCATGGGGCCACCAGGGAATTCAAGGCAGCACAGTTTCTTTGCTGTGCTTCTGGGTATTTAATTTGCTGTGCATTATTGAATGGGGGATTGGAAAGGCTAAGACTTGGCTGATGGTTTTCACTTGATTTAGCCAGAAATATGGGCATTAAACAAAATTAAACAATGAAAACTGGCAACACTCCCCTCCCTCACAGTCTGCCTTTTGTTGTAACGTCCAGGCTTACCTGGAGCTCAAGGGCTCAAATGAGTCTCCTGATTCTCCTAAGCAGCCAAAACTACAGATGTGTGCCACTGCGCCTGGCTGAATGGTTTTTATCACTTAGTTTTAATGGTTTAAAAGGAGTTAAGGGGTCAGAGAAATGGGCGCTAGCTGCTTATGCATGATGACCTGAGTTCAGATCCCAAAACCCACCCTAAAACTTTGTATATCGCTGTGCCTATAATTTCGGCATAGTTGGAGGGGAGAGCAATAGGGACACTCAGGCTTTCTGGCCACCAGATTAGCCCCAGAGAGAGAGAGAGAGAGAGTCTGTTCCAAGAGAAGAAAGCAGACTGTGGTAGAAAGTAATGCCCTCCAAACCTTCACCGAATCTTAAAAATAAGTAAGCCAAAAGACTTAAACCTTGCAGGTACTTTAACTGATGTCCCAGCCCTATAAAATCTACGACAGTATAACCACAGTTAGCAGTTCCTTAGGCGGAGCAGAATAGCCGTGAGTGTTTCATATTTTTAGATCCCTTTAAGAGCCCTCGGTGGCCTCTCACGCCGACTTCATTATGCGCACTTAGCATCCTTTTAATAAACCTGAAACTGCGGCCATTACTCAGACATTAGTGAGAGGACCACTTTAGTGCCGTAGCACTGGATCGAGATGCTAAATTATATTTTAGAGTTATTTGAAGAACATTTCCCAGTGCTTTGGAAGGCTTGTATTGCTTCCTATTAGCTAAACTCAGGCAAGCAATGTATAGGATCTGATAGTGAAGTGGGGTTGAGGGTATTTTCAAAAATCGTTTTGTTAATGAAAATTCTTAAAACACTTGAACAATAGAGAAAATGGTGGACTCCTTCCTGTCCCCTGAACCCCTTGCTGAGTTTCTCAGAGTCCTTTCTGCCAGTCATTCTTCAGGGTCCCATACGGTAGGTCTTTGCTGCTGTGTGGCCACAGCTGCTTGCGTAGCAGCTGGTCTGGACTGAGATGGGCTGGACTGTCAATACCACCTCAGAGGCTGCCCTCCTCTGAGCTCCCGGGAACTGTTCTCTGGCCTGTCTGTCTAAATACCTGGTCTTCCAAGGCTATGTTTGTGGGGTCCCTTGTTTCTTCCTTTGTAAAGCTTTGACAAATTTAATAATTTGTTACTTTTTAAGTTTCAGTCTGGCTCTCTGCAGCCGCTGGAGTATGGAACCCTCCACTAGGAGGGCCCAGCAGGAATGAGCTCCTACCAGTAGTTAATACTATATGTGTTTGCTACTACAGTTGCTATGTACAATACCGATACATTTGCTGTCTTTCTTTTTGTGATGTTGAGGGTGGAACCTATGACTTTGTGCACAGCAGGTGAGTGCTTTACTGCTGAGTTACACCCCAGCTCTCATTACTATCTAAATATCATGCTCATTCTTTAAAAATGAGTATAATATCCTATCAATAACATAAAAGAAATAGGGAAATACTCTTGTGATAAAATTTTGTCTCCTTCCATCCCCCTTCTGTTTCTAGTCCTAGCGGTTAGATTTTTATCAGACTCACCTGCAAGCAGATGCAAAAGGATCTGCTCTAAACGCATGCAGGCATGCTCACATGAGCGTGTGAGGAATGTTGGCCCTGGTTACATCACAGCTCCTAGAAGTTACAAGGCAGGCCCTTCCTGACCGAGTCCATAGACAAAGCCCCGCCCACTAGCATCCAGCTCCTCCCACCAGGCCTTTGCTCCAGAGCAGCCAGTGCTCCCTGCCCTGTGTCCCTTCTGTGTGCTCCACTAAGTTCATGAGCCCAAGAACCCTTCCATCTCCTGTTCCCGACTCCACCCTCAGCACCTAGAACAGAGCCCGGAGCTGTGGGAGGTTCTGCTGGATAAGTAAATCCTGGTCTGCTTGCTCTCTGTTGTTCTCTGACTCTAGAGCTCCCCTGGTTTGCCAATAGCTGCCTTGCTGACAGTTGACTCCCAGACATTCTGTCTGGCCGGTCTCTGCCCCCCACTCCTTGCGCTGTAGAGTGAGGTAATGTACTAGAAGCCCCCTCCCTTGGCAGCATAGACACTCCATACTGTCTCAGTTAAGTACTGAGACAGACGCAGAGGCAGTCAACAGGAAGACTGGAGGAGAGGTTCCTGAGGGGAACTGACTGGTATTTCAAGTCTCCTGGGAGTCACATGGCTATCTGGGAAGATCTCTTGTTACTGTAAATTCTCATCAGTACTAATTCTTAAAAGATAGAAATACATTTTTGGCTGATGCCCTCATAACCCTATCTGCTGAACCGGCTTCTTGGTGTAAAGTCTCAAAAAAGCAATAGACATCCTTGAGGGGGGGTGGCGCATAGTTTCTGCCTGAGACTGAGTTTCCCTGAGTCACCCAGGCAACTTGCTTATGCTATCCTCCTGCCTCAACCTCCCGAATGGCTGGGACTGTTGGTGCCCACCACAGTGCCAGGCTGGACCACAGGGTTGTGGACCGTGCTGCAGGCTACAGTGCAGCAACGCACTTTAAAATGCCGGACACAGAAAGAGACGAGTACAGAAATGCTTTGAGGAAAAAGCGGAACCACTCACACAGAACACGGCAACGGACTGGAGGCCGTGTTACCTTTGTGGTAACAGTTTGCCCACTTCCCCGTGGGTGGTGGTCGGAAAATACGAGTCAGCAGCTCTGTGGCACAGCATTCACCAGCAGAGAACATACCGTGTGTCATTTTATCAAACGATAATCCAGTCTGCTCTTCCCAAGTTAGGAAATTACAAAGAAATGGTGTCCCCGATTGACAACCCGAAGCCACCGAGGCTCCGTCATCATTGTTTCTGTCTCCTGGACTCTCAGTGGAGGGGACGTGACAGTCCATTTGTGCGATGTACTTCTCGGGTCCTAAGAAACACACCATATTGATCGCCAAAGGCCCTCTTGTTCACAGAACTATTTTCGATAGACAGCTCGTTGATGGGCTTTATGCCTTTCTGTGCCAGAGACCTACCCAAGGCCTTGTGCATGCCAGGCAGGGGCTGTGCCACCGATCAGCATTCATTGTGTAGCTCAGGCTATCTCAAACTCGTGAGCCTCCTGTGCTGGGGTTTTGTGCACCCCTGTACCCAGCAGACTACTTGTTCTCTGCTGGATTCTTCTCAGCATTGTTCTAAGGCAGAGGGAGTTTAAAGGGAAGCTAGCAGGAGCTGATTCCGTCGTGATGCTGGCACCCATCTTAGCACGCGTCCGTTGCTCGCTGCCATCTTGTCTCAGCTCTCCAAGGTTTCCAGTCCTCAGCCATTGTGTTGGTCAACACTGTGTGAACAATGAACAGTTCTGATCACAGGAACTTCAGGCTTGGGAAGGTGTCTCATGCCAGTGCCGTCAGTTCTGAGTCCTGTTCTCTTAAGGCAATTAAAACAGGTTTTGCTTTTGGTCTACATGGGCTGCCTTCTATTTTGAAATTTATTTTATATTTTATTTTATTTTATTTTATTTTATTTTATTTTATTTTATTTTATTTTATTTTATTTTATTTTATCTGGTCAGTAAGCCAGGTGGTGGTGGCTGCAGCGCATGCCTGTAATCCCAGCACTTGGGAGGCAGAGGCAGGTGGATTTCTGAGTTCGAGGCCGGCCTGGTCTACAGAGTGAGTTCCAGGACAGCCAGGGCTACACAGAGAAACCCTGTCTCAAAAAAAACAAAAAAAAACAAAAAAAACAAATCCAAACCTCCCCCCTACCAAAAAAAAAAAAAAAAAAAAAAAAGAAAGAAAGAAAAAATACTTAGTCCAAATAGACTTTAATGCTATAATTATAAAATTATAAAATTACATTTTCACAAAACACTTCCACGCGTTGTTGGCTGAGGACGAGGCTAAGCCGTGCCAGCCATGGGGAGCTGGAGCAGGTGTGCCCTAGACACTTGTGGGGTGTGCAGCTGGCGCGCTGATGTAATGAACAGAAAGAAGTGAAAACAGCTATCCTCCCTTGGTTCCTCAAAACATGTTCTCTCTTGGTTTTCTGTATTGTTTACTGGGTCTAGGAGGAGAGGTGCTTGCTAAGCCGGAAAAGAGCTGTGTGTGTGTGTGTGTGTGTGTGTGTGTGTGTGTGTGTGTGAGAGAGAGAATGGAGAATGGGTGGGGGTGGGGGGTGTAGGGATAGGGTAGGTTAACATCAGGAGTCTTCCACTGTGGCTCTGTATAATTTTTTTTGACACGGCGCCTCTGCTGAACTCGGGACTCACTGACTGTTAAGTCTGGCTGGTGAGATAGGTCCGGTGTCTTCCTGTCTTAGCTTCCCAGTGGTTAGGGTTACAGATACTTGTGACCATACTTGGCTTTTGCGGGGATGCCTGGGATTCAAACTCAGGTCTTCATGCTTGTGGACACAGTCTGTTCACTAAGCCCTTTCCCTCAAGTCTGCAAAAAGAAATGAGCTTTCAAAAAGGAAGAGTTGTAAGCTGAAAGGGATGATTAGCAAGGTACGTGTAGTGTCAGCTCCTGTGTCAGCGCCGCTCAGTGCGTCACAAGTTCCCATCAGGCACACACACTGTTTCCCGGCTGTCAGGGAGACTGGAAGTCCGTGTCTCCCGTGCTTGGTTGTTAGCATGTTACAGTAGATACGCCACCAAATTAGAAACAGGAAAAGCAGCAACAGAAAGACAAAGGCTCTGTGTATAGCCCCGAGGGCGGGGTAAAGGCACTTTCATGCATAGCACATTTCTGAGGAAAATAAGTCAGTTTTTCAGTGGGGAAACAACTTTTCATTTGGCTGTAATATTCCCCTGGGATGGCTTCATGAATTCAATAAAACAAAACTAAAGAAAAAAAAAAAAACCTCTTCTGTTTGTGGGAATATATAATTAACCCATAGAAGTTAGTGCCATCCAGCAATTACTGAAGAAAGAGGATTAAACGTTGCGGTGAATAAAAATAGCCTCTGATATTGTTCTCCCTGGGATAAGATTGTAAGGCCTGTCAGTCATTCCACAGAAGGGTCTGGGTTGTTACTGGTTGGTTAGGAATAGCGCTCTCTGGTTCCCTGTTGCATAAGCACAGCAGAACATGGAGGGGTTCTGCTTTCCCCAATTCTCGGAGGGTGTGGAGCAAGGCGGATTAGGTCAGAGGGAAGTTATGGCCACTTGGAGGCTGCATTTATTATGTATCTAAATTAGGTTGCAATAATCTTTACACATTTTAAATTTTCTTTCGTGCTGAAGAGAAAGCTCAGCAGTTAACTTCTTGCAGGGGACCCAAGTTAGGTTCCCGGCGGATCAGGAGGCTCACAACCACCAGTCACACCAGCTCTGTGGAATCCCATGCTCAGACACAAACACACACACACACACACACACACACACACACACACACACACACACACGCACACACACAGAGTGAGGGAGGATTAGTTTTATGACATAAGACCATCCCTGGTGTAAGGAAGGACTTCCCAGAGGAGAGATATAAACCTTGGGAAGTGGCCACTTTGGAGGATCATGGGTCTAGCAAGTCATTTAAGATAGCAGTAGCAAGTCCCGAGGTGCTCACACGGAGAGGTGGAGCGTGAGGCCACTCCCAGGAAATGTCGGGCGCTTCTGTGCCTAAACATGAAGCTGAGTTGGCACTGCCGAGCTTTGGAAGACCTTAGAGTTCCTCAGCTTTCTCCACTGCTCTGGTGAATGTGGACAGCCTCTTTAGCCATTGCCCACCCATTTAGAGTGCCGAGGGAGCAACATTTTCTCTCTCCAGTTTGACAGCATTTTAGAGAAAGACATCCTAAATTAAAGTTCTCATGACTCAGGTTTCAGTTTATTTGACTTGAAAAAACTCTCTCTCTCTCTCTCTCTCTCTCTCTCTCTCTCTCTCTCTCATACACACACACACACACACACACACACACACACACACACACACACACACATCTGTTGGCCCTGAGCTCCCTGGCTGCCTGTCTAGGTCTCTGTGTCTTTCTGCCCCTTAGTAATGGTTGCAATTTTTTATGCCCCTGGCCATTTTTATTCCGGCTTACAGGAGGTGTCCTGCAGATGTGGCCTGCTTGGTCCCTGTCCTGATACCTCTCCTCAGGTATGCCTTTGGCAGACACATTGTGTGTTTGCAAAAGCTGGCATTTACAAAAAGATATGCATGTCTAAGACACTAGATTGTCCTTTTAGAGTCACAGCACCAGAGCTGAGGAGTCGCATCTTGTCACAGTCTGGGGAGAGAAGCGAAGGTGCTAAAGGTGCTGGGGCAGCTTGCTGTGGTCCAGCCCTACCTCAGTCCAGCCCTCCCCTGCAGGCTGCAGGATGGCCAGGAATCTGTTCCCAGAGGGCTGGGCTGCTGGATTGCTGGATTGCTCGGGTTGTGTGGCCTTCATGTTTTAAGTGATTAGGCTCAACAAACAAACAAACAAACTAGTAACTACCTAGTCACAATCAGTCTTTATTACCAGAAAAACCACTTGGGAGCCTCTCTGAAGGGAGGTATCTTAGTTTGGGCTCAGATACGCCTTACTTAGATCCCATTAGCAGGGACTGAGTGCCAGTGAAATGTAGCTGCACACTTTTACAATGCCTTTGTGTTTGTCAGAATATTGGCTGTCAGAAGAAACTCTCACACATTAACAAATTGCTGAAGTATGACTTTGTGCTCCACCCCACGCAGACGACCCTCTCTCTGCTTCTTCCTTACCTTACATTTCACTGGCGATTAGTCTCCATTCTCTTCATACATGCACACGAGCCTTCTGCCTCCAGCCTCCCCTGTTCTTTCCTTCTGGTTATAACTGAAAACCGTGATCGTTCCCTGCGAGGGAATTCACAACCGTGAATTGCTTGAATGCACTGTTTTTAAGTCTCCGGTGACATTTTCAGATAGTACTTCAATACACTTAGGCTAAAAATGTGCCATATAATGATGACTCTTTATTATCAGGTAACAGCAAGACGCAGGGCGATAAAACCATGTGTGTTGTATTGAAAATGAAATATACTAAAAACGAGTAACAGGAGTGAGTCATAGATTCGGCCCCAACGCTTACTATTAAATTTTCCTGTCTGTTTTTAGGCAGAACCCACCTATGTGTTTCTGCAAGTTTCAGCATTGAAGAAAAATAAAAGTTGCTTTTATAAGTTTAAGTATTTTGTCTAACGACCAGACATCGCCCAACATAGGATTAGCGTGTATAAGAAAATTATGTCTTAGCATTTTCTGCACCGACACACATGCAATCAGATTTCATTCACTTAACACATCATGATTTGTGGACTCATTAGGGTAAATGGCTTCAGTTCATAATATTGAATATTCTGGAACATGCACTGTACATTTTGAAAAATGAGCTTAGAAATTTCACTTTGAGAGTCAGTCCAGCCATGCACCCAGTACTACTTTATAACTGGATACTCTGCTCAGATGTGGCCCAGAAGCATCCAGTTTACTCAGCACGCTTTTCCTAACCAGCCGGGGAAGACTGGAGTTTTGCTCTAAAATCAAAGGACTATTTTGTAGCAATAGTCTGGGATTATTTTGTAGTCTGGGATGAAAAGGAGTGCCGAGACACATCTCTGCATGCTTCAGTATTTTGAAGCGGGGTTTTAGAGAAAAATTAAACACATTACACAGAAATTCAGAGAACTTCACAATTTCTCACACATAGGAGCCACTATCAATTCTGAAAAGTATGTCCTACTTCTGGGACGTTCTTTGGAAGGGTGTTCATGTCATTCAAAGCTTTTTCCTACGTTCTTCGTACAATTATTAGTCTCTGGAGAAAGGAGTGTGAAAGACATAGTTTCTAATTAAGAAATAAAGGCCAGTATTAACTTGTCTAAGGGGAGTCCAGTTTCATAACTTTGATTATTTCCAGTGTGAGAAATGTTCATCCTATGGGTTCTTGCCATCAGGAATGCTCCGTTTGTTAGATGTTGATGACATGCTTTTATGACCACTGATTTTCTAAGTAATCCTCAGTCGGTTGAAAAAAATCAGACTCCACAAACCCGCTGTTACTGGTTTTAGTTTTAGATAAACACAGCACATTGGGGCCTAAGGGTCCCTAGTGAAATCTTCAGGTCTGTGCTGCCCTGGTTATGATCTGATAGTCCACGGAGTCCTGGAGCACCATTTTAGCAATGCTGTATTGTGTGTACACACGCATCACAACCTTCTGTTGACGTTGCCCCGTGTGCTGTTAATTTGCAACTGGTGAACAGAATGCCACAGACATGACTTACTTTCATTTCCTAACCTGTGGTCACAAGCAGGCTCTTTTCGGCACCTCAGGAAACAGAGCCCACCTTTACCGGTGAGTTAACGTCTTTGACACAATGGCTGAAGGTTTCATTCTGACTCCAATGAGGGTTTGTTTTATGCCAGGATTATGCTTTTATTTTATTTTCTTACATTATAGTGTGCTGGAAACATGGACTTTACCTTATTTGCATTAGTACCTCAGTGCTGTTCTGGCCTGTGGGTTCGAAATATGCTTTACAAGTGAGCAGATTCACCTGATATCATAGAAGGGAAGAGGGGGAGGAAGTAAGGAGAAAGAGAGAAATCAGGACTGACTGCCTGACTGCCTGACTGCCTGCCTGCCTGCCTGACTGCCTGCCTGCCTGTCTGACTGACTGACTGACTGACTGACTGCCTGCCTGCCTGCCAGCCTGTCTGACTGACTGACTGACTGACTGACTGACTGCCTGCCTGCCTGCCTGCCTGACTGCCTGCCTGCCTGTCTGACTGACTGACTGACTGACTGCCTGCCTGCCTGCCTGCCTGCCTGCCTGCCTGCCTGCCTGACTGCCTGCCTGCCTGCCTGCCTGCCTGCCTGCCTGCCTGCCTGACTGACTGCCTGCCTGACTGACTGACTGACTGCCTGCCTGCCTGCCTGACTGACTGCCTGCCTGCCTGCCTGCCTGCCTGCCTGACTGCCTGCCTGCCTGCCTGCCTGCCAGCCTGACTGACTGCCTGACTGACTGACTGACTGACTGACTGCCTGCCTGACTGCCTGCCTGCCTGCCTGCCTGCCTGACTGACTGCCTGACTGACTGCCTGCCTGCCTGCCTGCCTGCCTGACTGACTGACTGCCTGCCTGCCTGCCTGCCTGCCTGACTGACTGACTGACTGCCTGCCTGCCTGCCTGCCTGCCTGCCTGACTGACTGACTGCCTGCCTGCCTGCCTGCCAGCCTGACTGACTGACTGCCTGCCTGCCTGCCTGCCAGCCTGACTGACTGACTGACTGACTGACTGACTGGATGCATGAATGAATGAACACCCTCTGGGGATAGAAACCAGGTTCTAGTTCCTGTTAGGCAAGCACTGCACCCTGGGCCACACTCCTAACCCCTCAGCCCTGTCTGTCCTCCTCATGTATGCCCCATAAAAAGGCATCAGCCAAGGGCTGAGTTTCTAGGAGAGGAGCAGCCACTGTCCGCTCTGTCATTCCCACTGGAGGAGCATTATTATCTTTAAAAAGCCACAGGAAGGTGTGTATGGAGGGAGCACATCAGCTGTGTCTGTGTGGAGCTCTGTTTCCAGTGGGGCCTGTTTTAAAAGAGTGGATGTCCCGGAAACTGTGCTAGGAAGGGTGTGTGGCTGCATATAGCATTTGAAGACAAGACAGCTGCCAACTGTTGCAGAATGGTTGTGTTCCTCGGTGTCTAGAATTTCCTTCTGAGATGCTTTCAGAAGCTTCTTCTTGTCTGTCTTTCACTATTTGGTGATGGCTTTGGAGTTGATAAGTTTCCAAAGCAGGCTTCATAAACTAATACCATCTTGCTGTAGAAAAGCCCCTCCCCTCCCTGCTTTTTTTTTTTTCCTGTGAGTTGGGGAAGGAAGCTTTGAAAGACTGTGGTTTCACTTCGGACTTTTATCTCGGTCCCTGTCCCCATAGTTAGATGACAAACATGAAAACTGTGGTTGGCTCTCAGGAAGTTTAATGTTAACATCATTATAGCTACACAGTCTTGGATGCTTATTGTGAACTTCATACTAACAGTGTGGATAAACTCCACTCTGCACTTCTACATGTAAACTAGCAACCATATAAGTTAAGACTGGGAACAAGGCAATGAGAACAGAAATAGACTAGGATTGGAATTTGGAGAGAATAATTAAAATGTGTTCACTTGCTAATTGTTTTTCTTAAGATACTTCTGACATAAAGAACCTCCCCTCAAGGGGAGGAACAAATTACCATTAGCCAATTATATCAGTCAGGCCTGAGCCCTAGCCCAGTGAATAACATTTTCCTGACAAGCAAACTATTTTGGAAATTGTATGTAAAATATCCTGGTTTTGTAAATGCTGGCAACCAATTTTCTATTTGGTTATTCAGATACTACACATCTTAAGGATTATGAGTTTACTGCCACTGACTGAGGGCTTCCCTTAAACGGCTATCCTTTAATAAAACACCCTTCTGAATCTCAAAAAAAAAAAAAAAAAAAAGGATCTTTTCTGGGAAGAAAAAACTGTCAAAAAAGTTTAAAATATGAAAATACATAGCTTTTAATCCCACAGTAATACTTGATAGTCTCTTCCATAGATATAAAGGAACTGGTGACTGGTTAGAAAGAAAATGTGTGTATATAAGTGTCTGTGTATGTGTCTGTATATATGTGTATGTGTGTGGATTTGTGTCTCTGTGTGCGTGTGTGTCTCTATGTATGTGATTATTAGAACACTGAAAGCAAAGTGAATGATCAGTTAGTACTGAAACAGCCAGCTAGCCTGCAGCACATTCGTAAGCTGGGAAAATTTGTATTAGGTAATTGAGTTAGATCAGCAGTGTGAGGAGGAGGTTTATAAAATTCCATTAAGGAAAAGGAAAAGTCCAGAGAAAAATATGCTGTAAGATATTTTAATGTATCTCCAACTCATATTTTAAGAGCACAAAAACATATATTTCCCTATGTTATTTAAAGATTAATTTTATTATTTTTCTTTGTTTATCTGCATCTTTGTGTGTAGTTATGTGTGTATGAGTGCAGTGGCCTCAGAGGCCAGATGAGGACATCAGATACCCTGGAGCTGGAGTTGCAGGCATTTGTGAGCTTCCAGAAATGGTTTATGGGAACAGAGCTCAGGTCCTCTGGAAGAACAATATGTGTTCTTAATTGCTGAGCCCTCTCTCTTCCCCCAACCCGTGTTGTTTCCTCATTGCTACACTGGTTGTGAAGTAAAGTGATAAAGTCACATATTCAAGAGACAAGTTCATGTAGTTCTATGTGTATTTGTGTTTGGGTTTCACACACACACACACACACACACACACACACATGAATGTATGAATATAAGAATTATCAGAATATTAATGGAGATTATCTTTGATATTGGTAGTATAGAAAGATGTTTGTTTTCCCTTATTTCCTTCTATTTGAGTTTTTGAAGAACCCCATAGTTATATAATGTTGAAAAATAAAGCATTGTGGATCAAGAGATAAAAGAACCGTCGTGGATGGTTGTCGGTTCTTTGCTGTGTACAAAGCAAACAAAAAACCCGTTCTGTGTCTACAGTGTTGGTAGACTCAGAAAATATCCACGGGCCTCCAGTAGTGACGTGTATTGAATTCAAAACAAATATTTCTTTTGTGATGAATCTCTCAAACATCACCAGTTAGTGTCAAAAAATCAAGGTAGCTTAGTGTTATGGATCCTTTGTCTGGAGAGCAATGGAGGGGAGACTGGAGATGGACCCACCCAAAAATGACAGTCAGAAAGAAAGGGCACAGACAAACATGTGGCATGCTGCTGTGTGTTATTAACATGGAGAAGCACAGGTGTAGAAAATGGGCAAGAAAAACCAGTAGTGAAGACTATAAATAGCCAGTTAGCACAGAGATGCCAATGTGAATGAATAGTAGATACCCATAATTGATGATAACCAATGGAGGTTGGGGATGTATCCTATACACCTGCACACATGTTCAATTCCAGGAAGTCCTTTCCTGGGGGCATATCATGACATGGTGAATAAGAAACTTGTTTACGATGCAACCTGTTGTAATATAATGAAGGGAAAGTTAAAATGTAAACATGAGATGACATCAGGGTTTTTTTCCCCAGGCTAGCTGCAATTGAACTCATAGAGATCTGCCTGTCTCTGTCTCCCAAGAGCTGGGACTAAAGGTGTGTGGCACCACACCAAGCTAAGATGACATTATGTTAAGAGCTATCCAGTTAGACCCTGTGCCATAGTAAATCACAAAATAATTCTGTATACACGTGGAAAATTTAGTGAACTCAATCTAATGTTTAAAAATAATTAAAATCAGTAATTGGTTAATAATATGCATATATGATTTTATTTTTTAAAATTATTTATAGGACATTTTATAAGAAATGTCTAGATGACTACATATCAAACTTTAGTGATTTAGTGACTCAGACAGAGGCATACATCCAGAGCTTGGAGACTCTTATGGAAGAGTAGGAGGAAGATTGCAGCTCCTGAAGCGATAGGAACTACACAGGAAGACCGACAGAATCAACTAACCTGGATCCTTGGGGCTCTCAGAGACTGAACCATCAACCACAGAACACACACAGGCTGGACTAGGCACCCACACATATGTAGCTGATGTGCCCCTCAGTCTTCATGTGGGTCCCACAACTGTAGTGGGTGGGGAGGGTGGTAGGGGGGAGTAAATCACAAAAGCTGTTGCCTGTCTGTGGGATATGTTCTTCTAGCTGGACTGCCTTGCCTGGCCTCAGCGGGAAAGGAAACACCAACCCCACAGAGATGTGATATGCCAGGGTTGGAGGATACCCAGGGGAGTCCCTACCAGCTCAGAGGAGAATGGGAGGTGGGGGTAGGGGAAAGGATTGTGGGAATGACCAGGAGGGGGGCAGTGTGTGTGATGTAAAGTGGATAAGTAAAATAATAATAATAATAATAATAATTAGTAAGTTGGATTGGGAAGCTGGAAAGATGGCCTAGTTAAGAGCACTCACTGCTCTTGCAGAGGGCCAAGTTTGGTTCCCAGCACCCATGTCAGGCAGCTCACAGCTACCTGTAGCTGCAGCCCTAGGGGATGCAAACCCTCCGGCCTCAACAGGCACCTGCACAGATGTGATGCTCATAAACTCACTCAGGAACACACACACACACACACACACACACACACACACAAATAAATTAAATCCACCTTTAACAAAAATACAGTGACTCAGGCCACCGAGATCTAAGTGTTTGATGCACAAACCTAAGCAGCGAGTTCAGTTCTGGAAACCATGTGGAAGGAAAGAAGCCCCTCTGAAAGTTGTCCTCTGACCTCTACATGCCTGCCCTGGTGTGTGGGCGCAAGCGTATAGTAGTAATGATTGTGATTAAGAATCGTGAATAACAACAACGGTAATATACAATATACAGGAGTGAGTATTCCTGGCTGATTTTCTCCCCTTTCTTGACGTTGTTTGATCATTCTGAGAAAACTCCAAACACTTAGTAAGTATGCAACCAACATTCAAATAAATACATTTCAGAATTTATAAATGTCCCTCTCATAATTAGATTTAAAAATAACCCATCATTTGATCCATTAAGAAAAAGCTAACCTTCAAACACATAGAAAGTGTATATTGAGGAAGGTTAAGATACTTTAAAACATTTATTAGGCACTTACTGCGTGTCCTTTCTTCACTTACATTATTCTAGCTAAGTGTTTGTTTATTTGCTAATTTAGTGACTTTATATTGGACATCTGTTGCTATGTTATAGTCCCAATAAACAGTCCTTTTATAGGCAAGAAAATAGTCTCATAAATATAGCCTTTGGAAATCACACAGCTCGTTAAGTGGAGAGCGGAGGTTAAATACAGCCAGAATCGTCAGGATTCTCTCCCTGAGCTGCTGACTCCGGGCTACCGTGGTTGATCTGCCAGTGGTCACCCGGCTGTCCGTAGGAAGAACAGAAGCCAAAAGAATGTGTATCCTAATTCCAAGCTGATTCCAGAACTTGGGAGATTCCCAGCTCCCATCGAAAGCTGCTGCAGAGGTCTGCACCAGGCCACCAGGCCTAGGCTTGGGGTTTGCTGATGACATTTTCCGCATTTCCAGGCGCTGCCTGCGAGTTTTTAAGCCGTGCAAGTGGACATCAGGCTAAAGGCTCCTTTTTCATGTACTCGACTTCACTGTCAAATGAGATTGCAAGCTAACTGAAAAGTGTATTATTTCTTCCAATTGAACAATAGCGTACCCTGCATATTAAAGGGCAGAGCTGAACACAGGAGGCAGGAACCTGTAATTATGTGCAAAATGTTTTCAGTTGGGTCTGTTGGCATGCACACAAATGGCAAATTGAGGCTGCCCTTTGGAATGCTTACAGCACGACACTTCAGAAACTATTTCCAGCATTCGGCAGAATCTCTCAGAGATGCTGAATCAAGCCAGGAACAAAACTCTTCTCTGTTATGGAAGGCACTTGGTTCTTTGAGTTGTTTAGGAAAAGGTTTCCCCAGAGGGTTTAAAATATGGGGCTGTAGATGCAGCTGATAGCAGAATGTAGTCTAATCGAGAAATGTTGGCACCTCTGTTAAACCAGTGGGGGGTGCAGCCTGAATTAGGGCAGGTGAGGCTGGCGGTGCCAGCCCAGGGGTGAGGTGCCAACTTCTTCTCTCTGGGACATGAACTGTGGGTTTTCTTGGGGTCCCCCTGTTGCCATTTCTTGGTCCCACCTTTTTAATAAGCTTGTTAAAAAAAAACAATGCTACTGTGCTTTTTGGGGGGGTAGGGAATTGTAATTCTTACAAATTTGGTGTCTGGCCGAGTTCCTCAGAATTCCGTCTGTCACTTTCTCTGCCCTCGTTTCTCGGAGTCACATTGTGTTCTCTGCCCCCTTTCTCTGCTCCTCACTGGAATCAACCTGAACCCAGCACTTGCAGCCTCCAGCCCGCAGACAGCGAAAGGCGCACGTTCGCCCGCCGATCACCCATCCACCCATCGGAGCACTGTTATCTGTGTCAGAGGAAGGCAAAGCTGTAACAAGTGAGTCCCTGGTCCTCGGGAGCTGAGGGTTTTAAAATGCACACGTCAAGTGTGCGCCTGCTCAGACCATACTGTTAGCACGAGATACATGACAGTGTCACAGAGCTTGAGAGCTCGTGTGATCTTTGTCCTAAGGAGCATTTGGGAGAGGCTCACAGGTGAGCTCTGCAGCTGTCCAGTGCCGTTATCCTGGAGGGAGGGTCATCTCCTAGAATGCTTCCCTTTGCTGGCCCCGTGTCCTCAATGATGCCATGACCCATGGTGTTGACTGTTCCTACCTCTTTAGAAGATGCATCTGGATGGGAAGGTGGCGCTTAATACCCATGGCCTGAGAACAAGATGAATTTTCAGGAAGAATGTGCCAGTCATAGCCAAACTCCATGTGATTAGTTTGTAGTGTTTGTAGATAATCATGTCTTTGGTGCATGTGGTTTGCAAGGATGACTAAGAACTAAGGTTCAACACCCAACTCTTAGTAAGGTAGATCAACCAAGATGGTTCCCATCCCGTGGTCCTCTAAAAACAAACTTTATATCTGAGAGTCACCTTAAGGTCACAATGAAGTTGATAAGGAGATGAAGAGTTTCGTTGCCTCCCATATTCTCTCCCCCACAGGTTTCCTCACTTCTTTTGCCCCCAGCACAGCTATGTGTTAATTAAAAATCGAAGATTCTGCACTGACACCTACCAGGTGGAGTGCACTCTTAAATATTCTAACGTCTGGGGATTTTTGAACAAATGCGTTCAAATGTAAATGGTGGCATCTCTCTACCCACCGAATGTGTGAGTCAAGATAATCACCAGCATAGTATCATACAGTGTTTGGCTTGTGTGTCCTGTATATTTCTCGAGCTAAAATGTATATATAGTATATTGGTGTGAGAAAGGGAGTAGTCACACAGATTATGAAAGGAAAACCTGATGAAGTGATACAGCTGAAATAAAGTTACCACAAAGTTGGCTTAACTTAGAAAATTCATTTGTTAACCTTTTAGTAACTTATCTCTCGTGCAGAATGAGCTAGGCTGGTATTTGTTCAGTAGGATCCTGTAAGTCACAGAGGACAAAGATCTTTCATCTAATTTCCTGCCTGCCTTTCAAAACAAAAACTTAAGGATCCACTAAACATTAGTTTGGAACCCTGATTATATAGCAGGCCTTGTGGCAAGGAGAGGTTCCAGAGTCATAGGGTACAAGAGACACATTCATGTCTTCCTAGAAGCTAATGTCCCGGAGACTGACCTTAAAGGAAGTTCAGGACAGCGTCTGAGACCTGGCAGCCACAGGGCTGAGGACTCTGCTGTGGGTAACAGGGATTTAAGTCGGGGGGATAAGCTTTCTAAGGCAACTTATGGCCAGCCCTGCAAACATCCTCAAGAACCAGATCTATCCTTTACGTATACTGGATAAATAGTTTCACAGCCAGATCCGAGCAGGACTTGCCACCACCGGAGCCTCTGTGTGTTGGAGGGAGGGAGCTGAGGCTTGGCTCTACCTTGCAGGCCGGAGCCATCCCTGGGAGCTTCGAAAGCCTGGAAACTTACTTAAGGCCTTCATAGAGCCCTTATGGAGAGGATATTAAAGGCTCAGCACTAGATTGTCCAATATTCAGAGGATTAACTGTGACCTCAGTGAGTTATTGAACTTCTGCGAGCTCAATTTTGTCTTCTGTAAAATGGAGATAAAAAAAATCCACCTATAATGAGATTCTTCTGCAGATGTCCAGGGATAATGTATGTAAAACACCTGTGGCATCCCTGGGCCCACCATCCAGAGGCCATTGGGTCTGCAGCTGTCGAGCAGCCAGGTAGCACCATGGGATTCCTGGGGCTGGAGAGGCTAATCGTCACTTGTTTGTTTTAAATCAGAAGTGTGAATATTTATTCTAACTGCTCATCTTAAACTCAGTATCCGTATATTTTGGCCTTTCGGTAGGTTAAATCTTTTATTGTTCCTATTGTTTTGAATTTATTGACATTCCTTTCATTTGCATTTGTTAAAAGTTTTCAGATTTCTGTTTATGTACATAAAACATTACTATACTGTGGTTGGCTTCTTCAGCAGACTTGTGGTTCAGATGTTGATAGTTTTATTTCGGGAAATGTTTAGATCCAGGAGTGAAATTGCTGGCCAAGTGTCCCTCCCCTCCTTTGTATTTGTTTGTTTGTTTGTTTGTTTGTTTGTTTTGCTAGCTTTTGTCATCTCTAGCATCTTTAGTGATTTTCTATAACTTACTTGACAATGTTTTCCCAAAGCGACTTGTCATGGGCCTGACCTGCGCTTCCACATCTCAAAGAGCAAACCTTCCATTGTGTAATTCTCCAGCCAATGCAGTAAGTTTTAGGAAACAGTTCTGGCATGGGGCAAGCAGAGCACGTGCGTGGTTTATTTGGAGGTTGCTTGGGCACACATTGCCTGTTTCTCGTTCTGTCTGCACTCCTGGCGCTGCATTATTTTTGTGATAGTCACCTCAGGAGAGGTTGTGGTCCTCCCAAATAGGTGAGCCCTATTTCTAAGGCCATCTGGGGAAAAATTGTTTTTAAATAGCACTCATTTATATCTCCATATCCACCCAAAAATACTGAAGGTAAAATTTAGCCTGGGTGCACCCATTTTATTGGTAGTATTAATAGTAGTAACTCCCTGCATCAGGAAAAGGAAGGGGGAAAATAAAGAAAAAAATTTTCTTTTAAGGAAAAAGACACCCGTGCTGATGAGCATCTCATCAAAATTGGTTTTAGTTTTTATTTCTCTTGGTTTATCTTTGTCTTTACTCTGGGCTAGGGAGATTAAAAGGCACCCTTGGAGCTCTTGTGGCCAAAGAGAAAGCTCTAAAGCTGCTTTTGGAGGAATTGTCAGAAGTTTACAAAAGCAAAACTGCAGAATTTATGAAGTTCCTGCAAAGTCCGGTACGAGCCCCATCAAACACAAAGGACAGAGGGAAGATGGACAGCTTTGTTCCTAGAATTCATCATTGCCCTAACCGTTTTGGGATGGTTCCCAGACCTTCTCTGGGGACATCTGGAGGTGACACTTCCCGGCACAGAGGCAGGAAGTGCTGTACTGCCAACAGTACTGTCTCCCAGAGGGCACGGTCGGTTGCAGTGTTCACGTGGGGGGCTTGGGCTCTGCACAGTTGACAGTCATCGTGTGCCATGCCAGGCGCCATCTTATGCGTTAGGGCAGATGCAGAACAAAATAAAACCTGACCCTGGACCTGCGGCGCACATTCAATGATGAACCTTCTTCTTGATGCCCTCGGGAGCCAGGGCACACTTAATCAGGCTAAGGGAGTTTAACATCTAATTGGCAAGTCATTTGGGACTCTGTTTTCAAAGTCAGGGTTGCAAGTAACAGAAAATGAACTGTTTTAACCAGAAAGGGAAGTCCAGGTGTTAGAGCAGCCAGAGGCTCGCATGAGTACCTGCTGCGGGCTCCAAACTGCCCCTTTGCCCCTTTGCCCTGTGCTCTGTGCTCCACAAATCTTTACCCTTGAAGTATCAAGATAACACGGAAGCTCCGGCCTTTCCTTTCCCATCTCTGAGTCCAGCAGGGCAGAGCTGCTTCCTTTAACTGTGGGAATCCAGACCTTAGGCATGACAGTAGCTGGCCCAGTTGGTGTTTATGTCTGCCCTAGAAGCAGCCACCATGTTCACAGTGGACAGGGGGTGCTTATTTTCTGGGCACAGGTCAAGTTCCAGCTCTGGGGGTAGGCTGGCTTGGGGATCAGAAAGGGGCTGGTGCACTGTGGGAAGCTGGTTTCCTGCCTGAGAAGATGCTGGGCAGAAAAGCTGAGGTCTAGCCGCTGGGATCCAAGAGAACACACGTCAGAACAGAACACTCAGGCCCCTGCATAGCGCACGTCAGGTGCAGAGAGGGCTGGAGCTATCGGGGCATCTGCGGTGCATAAAGACTTAGATGCACTTTTGGTTTGGCTCTCCCAGAATCACTTAGTATCAGCGTTGATGGTGTCTGTTGTGCAACACTACATAAAAGACGCGTGCGTGTGCCCTTAGGAGCAGCAAGAGGAACCAAGACACAGAATTCTTGACTTAAAATAATGTACCATTTGAATGGCTGGGAAGTGGTCTAACAATAGTCCACAAGTGAGTACGTGGTACAGATGCATGCTGGGATATTTTCTACCCACCCAGTCTTGTTTACGTTTCATAAATGGTTGCTGAGCACACCCACTCGTTACCACGTTTTGGAGAAAGTTTTCAAGGAGATAAACCGAGCTACGGAATTGCTTACGACATGGGCTCAGCCATCTGTGGACTTCTTAAGAGTGCCAAAGCCTAGAAGCAAATGCATCCAGAGGATAAGCTGTAGCTTCTGCTCTTTATATTTTACCTGTATTGTCAAAACAAGACAAAGACCACACAGCTGTGAGCCTGTATTAGAAGCCTGCAGGCTTCTACGGGGCCAGGTCTAGAAGGACTGTGACATAGGAGACTTTAGCCTGGAATAGGCATCTCCGAGAGTCTCCGGAGCCCTTCTCAGTACTGATCCAGGCTTGACTTTCCATTTGGTACCTCCCTCCTCCAGCTTCCCTCAGAAGCATCCCTTTCTGCCTCCATCCCCAAGCCTGGCCTCCTCTCCACTGAGGCACTAGTTCTCTTTTGTCTGTATTTTCTTCTGGTAAACCCCACGATCCACGTTTGCCATAGATTCCTTTATTTGAGATTTGACAGGTGTCACCCCACAGAGCTTTCTTTCAGATCTCCTAAGACTGACCAGAGCCTGTGGGGTTGCAAGTTCAAGGACAGCCTGGGCCAGTGAGGCCCAGGAAGACAGCCTATCTACATAGTGGGATCCTGTTAGAAAAGATAGAAAGATACGGCCCAGTGGTCTGAAAATCTAAAATTTAGCCTGGAATCTGGCCCTTGCTGCCTCACTCCTGAGGGAAGGCTTGGCCAGAGCAAGCAGGAAGGAAATTACATGCCTAGCCACCCGTGGAAGCTTAAAAACTTGGAAGACTTAGAGACAACCAGTTCTGTTCAGTCTCGTTAGCTAATGCCATTCTTGCCGCCTTTTATAATGGTGGCATAAGAGGACTGCAGAGGCCAGTTATAGGCCAGCCTGGGCTACATAGCGAGACCTTGTCTCCGACACAAATAATGAAATAAAACCCTCTAGTTTGGACCCAGGTTAAGAAGTCTTTCGTAGCTGATGTCGAGGCGTCTCGTTTTGGGGTTATTGTCTGCCCCAGACTCCCCTGGCACACCTCTCTCTCCCCTCCCCCAGCATGTTCTTGGAAAGTGAGAGCTGAGTTTTCCATTTTCTTAAGAATTAATCCTCTCCCGGGGCAAAGCTCAATAAGGGCTGAGTGACCAGCCCTGAGGAAATAAAGTCATTTCTTCTCCAGGAACATTGTCTCTGGAAATAATTACGCGATTCAGTTTTCCTGAAAATTTTACTATAACATCTGTTCTCACAATTAAGTTGAAATTATTAATGGCTTTGGGCATCTGTGCCCAGCAAAAATCATTTCCCATTCCAGAAACCCTCACTGTGGGGTTTCCATCCTGCTTATTATTATATCATGGCTGGGCAGCAGGCGGGAACACTGTACTCACTCACCCGGAAGCCAGTGGCTTCTTACAGCGGTGCCCGGGCACCTCCGAAGCCACGGCTGTTTCCCTTTTGCGTGAATTCTGACCTACAGATCAGCCGTCGTTCAGAATCCAGGCTCTGCCGAAGGCCTTCTCTGGTCTTGAGTCCAGTGCTGCAGAGGCTTACCTGTGGTCACGGCAGCTGGGAGACTGGTACAAGCAGAGTTCTGGAGACACAGATTCCAAACCAGTCACGGCACAATACTGAGACCTCATCTCAAAGCCAGACACCCAAAATAACAAACAAACAAACAAACAAACAACAAAAGCCAGTCCAGGTGAAAATGTCAACACATGATCTTGGGGCAGGATCACCACGTGGTGCTCTTACCCACTGGACTGTGGACGTAAGGGCCTTGGATGCGTTCCTGTCCCTTCCTCACTGTGTGGACGGTTGTGTCTGTGGCGTGGAATGCTAGAGAAGCCGGTGACCTGACAGCCTGCCTTGCTGAAGGGCTTATGGAGATGAGAAAGAGGCCTGTAGGAACTCAAGAGCAGATGTTCTCATCACTGTAGCCGGGGGACTGAGGCGTCCTCACAGAGGGCTAGGCGCGGGAAGGAAATGGCTTCCCTCGGGATGGAGAATTTGACCTTTTGACCCCCCTCATTCCTTATCACCCGCTCCGAGGTCTGGGCTTTCCTCTTCTTCTGTGTGCTCCTTCTTATCTCTTCTGGCAAACAGACATGTCTGTGGAATGGCCCCGAGCTTAATTTACAGTGTGATTCATAACCCCGGGAATGGTCCTTGCAGGAACATGTTTTTCAGTTGGGATTTTCATTTGAAATAATGTTTACTGGATAAATACTATTTCCCAGTTCTCTGGGCCGCACACAGTAGCTGTAACCTAAGTGGTAACAAGTTTACCTGTCAGGAAGAAGGACCTTTTCCATGCTTAGTGTTAATACACATTTGCATAGTGATTATTTTTAAAATCATAGATACTTAAACCTTCCAATTTCACTAATTTCTTAGAGTTACTACAGCCATGCCACCAAGAAGACATTACTTCCCAGAAGTAGCCGTCCCCTCGGATGCCTCAGCTACTGCATGGGATAGAGAAGAGTTGTCATGTGTAGATTATAAACGCGTGGATGTTAATTATTGCTTGTTAAACACACATTGAACCCTGCCTCACTGTGAGTTCAGTTTCAGAAATCAGAGTCTGTGGAGGAAAACTGACTTGAGCCTTGGGCTTCCACATTTGTGTGCACACACCCACACACTTCTCTCTCTCCCTCCCTCCCTCCCTCCCTCCCTCCCTCCCTCCCTTCCCCCCCCCCTCTCTCTCTCTCACACACACACACACACACTTATACACACCCTCACACACAAACATATGCTCACACACATGAACAGCACATACACGAACTACAGAGCATGCAAGCCTTTTTTTTTTTTTTAAGATCAGTATGGTGTAGATGTACAAAGGAAGGGTCACTTAAATGAGAGTATGACTGAGTCCAGAAACTCTCCTTAGTAACCTCAGTAAGGCTGAGGTGAGATCTGTCTTGTTTGTTTACAGACTGCTGCTATGGGAAGTTCCGATGTTCCCATGGGGAGGTGTGTAGGGCTGATTCTGTCTCCGTTTTGTAGTTAAGGAAACTGGGGCCGAAAAAGAACTGGAATGCCAGTAAGGCGTTTACAGCCGCCTGTAAATTCCCGTGATAGGTTGTCAGTCATCTGTGTCCAACAAGTTCCTGAGGGGTTGGGAGTGTCATTCCTGCTAGGGGGGAGCAGCCTAGAGAGGTTTGGGACACGGTCTGGGCATGTGTGCAGTGTTTATCAAACCAACCCCATGAATGGCTCGAACATCATTTTTGTCCCCAACGCATCTATGGAATGAGGAGGAAGAAGGTAAAACACACAGGAGTAAGTCTTGAACAGATTCTAAGCCATCCTACCCTGTACAGGGAGGGACCTTCGGTGACTGCGAGGGGGGAGGGGAGGGTGATAGGATTGCCCGCAGGGAAAATAGAAAGAGCTGGGCAAGGCTGTTGGTGTGGCTGAACATTGGTCCAGGCTGATCCCTTCACCCCCTGAGGGGACTCCTCTGGTCCTGGCTCTCTCCTACAAACTTCCTTCTGTGGCTGCAGCGGGTTAGCAGCCTTAGGCATTTCCCTCCTTCCCCTTCCCCCCTCCCCCCCCCACTCCTTCCTCCTCAGGTGTGTGACCTCTCTAGTGAGACCACTAACAAATTCAGCACTAACTTCCACCACTGCCCTTCTGGCATAGAAGAGAATTCGTGGGGCAGTCACGTGGATAGCTTAAGACCTTGAACTTTAAGGCCAGGCGTGGAGACCCACATCTGCAGGCCCTTGAGAGAATCGTTGTAGTCGGAAGGCTGCCTGAGCTATGTGGTGAGACCTGGTCTCAGCAAAACACAAAGTGACAAATGTAAACTTTAAACAAGAAAGAAACCTTTTATTTTTTTTTTTTGGAGTGGGGAAAAATACAATCCAACAAGAAGGAGTCTTGCAGGCATTTATAGACCCATCTGATAAAGGAGTACCGGAAAATGTTAAATTATTCATAAGTTGCCCGATAACTAGTAAATAAATGCATGACGGAACATTTAGAATTTGGCACAGCCTTTGAGAGAAGCCATTAAACAAATGTATTGTGCAAGAACAAAAAAGGCGTTAGTGAAACTTTTTACTCTGATAAATCGGGTGACAGGCAGCTAAACTCCAATTAAAGCTACAAATGAACATATCACAGTGATCTAATTAGTGAATTATCGTACTAGGGCCAATTGACTTAAAAAATTCTATTTTGAGGGAGTGGAGAGGATTGGTCCTTGGAGATGAGATGCCGCGAGTGGAGTTTGCTTGCTGCCCCTGGGATATGACGCATCCACCCTCGGCCACATTCGGATCCCCACAGAAAACCCTCTGGATTGCTTGCTTTCTGCTTGAAGACCATGCGCAGTCTCTAGCCTTTACTGGGCAAATTGATCTCTTAAAGACCTTGTGGTCTGGCAGGGCCACTTGTTCATTGGGTCTGGAGTGCGTTTTAAATAGCTACATTCAGTTAGACTGCCAGAGAGCATGAGAAGAAAATGGCTTCTTGCAGACCACAAGAGCAGAGGGAGGTATTATGCTGGATTGTGGGTAATCTGCTTTCTGTACTTCCTGGAGAGAAACTGCTTAAGTAAAGATCACCCATGTTGGGGTTTCTTCCATAAAAATCAAAGCTGTGTGTGAAGTAACAGGGCAGTCACATATTCATGACTGAGGGGGAAATACTGGGAGCGGATAAAACGCTTATTATCTCGAGTATGTGGTTAAAACCTTCCAAAGACACTCATAAAAAATTGGGATGAGGAATAATAAAAAGAAACTGTCCCACGGGGCGGGGACACCTCTCCTGTGGGATCTCTGAGAAGGTAACAACCTACCGTCTGGGTAATACCAGCTAAAAGTCTCCTCAGAGCGAGCGCCCACACCGTGCAGGGCTAAGGAATTAACCATCTCTCCTTTCAACTGTTAAGTTTTTGTTGTTCTCTAAGTATTTTCTATGTTTCATGTAGATTGTTACACATTTAACTTTTTTTCTTACTTGTGTATCATTAGATGGAATTTTTGTAGAGGAGAAGGAAGAAAAAAAAATCCTAGATAAACCCCTGGATCATGTGATGTGACTGTGGAGAGAGGCCAACAGGAAGATCAGGCAGGGCCACAATTTTCCAGGAAGGCTTTGAGGATGCAGAAAATCAAATCTCCAGCAGTCTTGGGGGTGTGCAGACTCCCCTGGGGTTCTGGAGGGCGGGGTTTTGGGCGGGCCTTTGGGAGGAGAGGTGTGTGTGCCTTCCATGGCTTCCTTGGAATTTTTATTTTCTATGTATTTTTCCTGGAACATCTCTCTTCTTTTCACACGTGGTATTTGTTTAACTTTTCTTAGCCCGCTCCTGCCAGGCCTGATGCTGGATCCTCCTGCAGCATCCTGGCCGTGCTGCTGAGTCCTCATGGTCCCACGTGAGTGAGTTCGTGCTTTCATGGGGTCACTTGCAGATTGCTTCTCGCTCTTTCTATGGACGAGATGAGCAGAGAAGCAGAGAATCTCTACCATCCCCGGTGTCTGTTAGGGGCGTGTCTCTTCTTACCTGAGACAAACGTGAGGAATGCGGTTGTGGGAGGAAGAGTTCTGGGCCAGCTGTCACCCCCAGCCATCTGATCTTCTTGTTAAATGTGGGCTGCAGTAGCAGCATTGACTTTCGCCTGCATGACTGTCCTGCAGTGTCTAGAGCAGATGCGTCTCCCACAGGGTGTACCTCGGGAGGCCTCCTGTTGCTACCTCCCACTGCCTCCCTTGCCTTTCATTTTCTTATCTGTGCGAGTGCTTCCACTCCGTCCCTGCTGCTTTTCATGAAATAATGGCATGGTTACTTTAAGACAGGACAGGAAACACACATTACCATTTAGATTCAGAATTATCTGGAAAGACTTAGAATCTTATTCTCCTGTCCCGGACTGTGCTACTAAAGTCCCCAGTGGCCTCCTCCTTACTGTGTTTTGCTCTCCCTTCCCCACTCCCTGTCTTAGAGCCCATGAGATAATTAATAATAATAATAATAATAATAATTCCATATAGTAAAACAATATATTAAATGTACTACTATTATAGAAGGCATTATGTATCCTATTAAGTTCTTAACAGCTTCCCTTAGCTTCTTGTTTGACAATCTTTGGGATTGTTCTATAATAAATGCTTGGTTTGTTTTTTTTTTTTTTCTTCTGAAAAATGTCCCATGGTCATCCAGGTGACCGCCTGGTCAACATGCTGCTTTTTTTTTTTTTTAAACTTTATTTTATGTAAATGATGAGTACACTGTAGCTGTCTTCAGACACACCAGAAGAGGGCATCAGATCCTATTACAGATGGTTGTGAGCCACCATGTGGTTGCTGGGAATTGAACTCAGGACCTTTGGAAGAGCAGTCAGTACTCTTAACCGCTGAGCCATCTCTCCAGCCCAACATGCCACTTTTCTCTCTGCTGATTCTTTTCTGTGAGAAGAATGAGGCTTTACCCAGATCAAAGGCTGTGATCTCAGCCGGTTCACCTCAGGAATGACCTAGCTAGGCCCCATTATATCTCTTTACTAAGTGCTTAAAACTGGGTCAGACCAGGCTGTACTGCACTATACAGAGCTCCCTGCCCATCCCTGAGGATCTCCCCTGTTCCTGAAACACACGGCCTGAAGCACTCGGGGGTAGGACAGCTTCTAGTGTGGCACGGGTATTAGTTCTCTCTGAGGAACAGAGCACATTCCGGAATGAGGGTGGTCTTGGTCATGTGCCATTCAAACCAGTTGGCTTCCTGTCTCTCAGGGGGGTTGTCTGTGAGACAAAGCGTATGGGCTGGAAGCTGCCACCTTTGAGAAGAGAGTGACCTGAGGAGACACAGAACACAGATGGAGGCACTGCCGTTTCATGATGTGGAAAAGACTTCGGAGAAATGTCCAGCTTCTCTTTGTAAGAATGTAGACCGAAGTCTCAGCCTCCCCTCTGTCCCTTTGCTTTGTTTCTGGACACATCTGGGGACTATGGCTCAGAGCAGACTGTTCCTCCTCAAGCTCACCAAGCTGGCTCCAGGGCGCGCCTCCTGGTTTCTGTGTACCTCCAGGGTCCCTGGATTGCCCTGGTTGGTTGAGTTTTAACCTTACAGCAGATGAGCTCACTGTTTCAAGACATTTTCTACTTGTGATTTGCAGCAAGGTTTAGGATGTTATCCTCCACATGTGTTTCCCAGAAAAATGAATCCCATGCCCTGGTAAACAAGGCTCTGTGGGATTTGCTGTGGCATTCAGAGTTCCAAAGCATATCTGGAAATGAACAGAAACAGTTGTTTTCATTCTGCACTCGATTACTAGGTTGGTTGGTTTAGTGACTTTTTTTCATTTATAAAACATGAATGGTTTGATAGCAGTAGTCTGGTCCAACCTTCCCTCCTCCCCCATTTCTTCTGATTCAAGGTCTCACTAGTCCTGCCTACTAGAACTCAAGAGCTCGCTATCAAGGCCGGCTTCATTCTTGCTGGTCTCCCAGTGCTGGTTTATGGTCCTGGCTTAGGACCTCTCCCCTGCTACCTAAGGGGTTAGGCACTAGACTTCTACAAACTAAACAAGGGTCTTTGATTAATTCTCTTCCTGAGATAGAGTCAGGAACAAACCTTCTCTGTCGAAAGACAGTGTTTTTGTCAGAACTCCTACACAGTCTTTTCAGTCACTTACCTCTGTGTGGATCGCTTGAATATAGCCAAAGATTTCATGGAAGCAAATGTCCTTGGTTTGTTTGACGGTTGCCCGCCACAGGACTAGGCTGGGAGAGGACTAGTTGGGAGAGGGACAACGCGGTGGCCTGAGCCTTGAGGTAGGAAGTCCCCAGCTCTGGGCTCCCAGCACTTGTTCTGGATCTGTCCTGATGAGGTGTCTGCTCCGGCAGAAGAAAGCATTTCTATTCCTTCACCCCAAGGTGGGAGAAGTCAGTATGATGCTTAGTCCGAGAGGCAGATAGCCATGGGACTAGGACTGACCGCAAGAAGAGACAGGCTTGAGATAGCATAGGGGACACTGAAGTCACTTGAAGGAAAACTTGGGCAGTGTTAGTTGTAAAAACATAAGACAACCTAGGAAAATATGAAGGTTATTGGAGTTGTAATGAATAAAACCAATTTCTTTCTGTGAACCAGACCATAGACTATTCATTGGTCTATTCAAATTCTAGGCACTTCTGTTGGATTACTATCTTCTATTCATTATTTTTGAGACATGGACTCCACGTAGACCAAGCTGGCAGTGAACTCAACCACTGCTCCTGCCCTATCTTTCTGAGATGACAGGTATGTGCGTGCCATCTTGTCCACGGCTCGTGTTATCTTTTCAGTTCACAGAGAAGCAGACCTCTTGAAGGCTGTTATAAATGCATGCCATGACAACCTTACAGTTTCTCAACTTACACGCAGTCAGATTATTTCGCACTATTTATTATTTTAGTAAAAAATGTGTGTTTGCTTATGTTTCAAGTGATGAGGTTTTGTTTCGTTTTTGCCAGCTTCTATGCCTTTTACTAGTACAGTTTTATTTACTTAGATTTTATACACCAGATGTTAAATGTCCTCAAAACATAAATGCAGTGGACTTAGACTGAGTGACAGAAACTCAAGAACGCTACAGCAGAAGGCGAGTGCCTCTGCACACCCCAGGGGCCGGGGCGGTGGCCCTGAAGCTCAGACTCAGGGCACAGTGCAGCTAGGTTGGGAGGTGACACTGGGCAGGACCTCTCAGAGTCTGTCCCTCTGACTCCTGTATCCTGCAAACAGGGCCAGGCACTGTATGCTTCTGCCTTTGTGTCTCCCCATTGCATGATGGCGACGGGCTGGAGGGAAGCTGAGAAAGAGGACTCAGTCTAGCTGCCTAATCCTCATTCAGCCGTGCACTGGGCAGTTTGTGGCTAGGGCGTGAGGGACTGCACTGACTAGAGAGCAGGGTGGTGGTCAAAGAGTTATTGGTCCAGTGAGAACCAAGTAGATTTGGGGACTGAGAAGGGTGGAGTACAAATGCCGGCTAAGCATTCCAAAGAGAAGGAAAGCTAAGTGAATGCTAGTTAAGTCATCGTCACCTCTTCTAAAGAGTACACACTCTGTCGTTCTGTCGTCATCGCTGGTGCGGTCACTTTGGCTCTGGTTTCAGTCTTTGTCACAGGAATGGCTGGTCAGCTCAGTTCACAGTTCACACAGAGCCCTCTAGCTGGAGTAGTCTCTAGGGTTTCGCCTATCTTTGCCACCTGTGACCTCAAGCCTAGGTCTCTTCATTTGTGAACTTAGGGTAGATAATCTGAAGAGGCCCCTCCATGTCCAGTGGCTTGGTCCGTGTGCAGCACCATATGAATAGCATGTATGATGAAATATATGGAGTTGCATGTAAGGTCACCCCAGCCACACAGTACACATTGCTTTGTCTTATTGATAAGGCTGGAACATGAGACAATTGTACATTTCCTCCAAAGCTTTTGTCATGCCTCTTAATGATGCTAATTACCCTTTGGGCTGCTTTTTCTCATCCAGATACAGCAGCCCTTCTCTATGCAACTGTCCTTCATTCCCCTTTGCAGTAGGGAATACAAAACCAAGGCATGTTTAAGCAGCAGTGTCAGTCATGGAGTCTGGAATTTATACTCCCAGGCCAAGGAGAAGGCAAATAAATTGGATCTAGGGAGAAGGCTGACTATTAGGATGTGCCGATCATTGTCTCTCTCAGTAGAACTCCACAAGGAGGGCGGCAGTTCCTGAGACTCTGCACGGGTCACTGGGCGTGCTGCCTTATTATACAACATCAGCATAATCTACTCTTAGGTCCTTTGTGCTGCAGTGGGTCTCAGACAGCCCATGTTCCTGCCCAGCTGCTGTCCTGCAGCAATTCTGATCTTTTTACTCTTTAATAGTCTTGGTCCCAAGAGCAAGACCTGGTGTCATTGAACAGACTCAGCCCTGTACAGAAGGATTCCTAGTTAGCCCCAATCCACCCCTTCGCTGGGGAGTACCTTCTGTCCATAGAAAGAGCACTTGGTGGTCACCAATGTTTACAGGTAAAAAATTACCTGGTGCTACCAAGGGAGAAACAGAGAATTTCCCAGGATGCAATATTTTCATCATCCTTCCATGATTTTTGAGTCTCTGTTAAGTCAGATGAACATTTTTTTCAATATTGTATAATTAATTTGAAAAACCTAGCGAACTTCTTGTATAGGAGTGTATGCTAATAACAGTGAAGATTTGAAACACCTGCTTGACTTGTGTCTTTAAATTCTAATCAGAACTTACTCAGTCCTTAGCTTGGGATAGCCTCACAATTCTTTTGCTTTCTTTCAAAAAAAGAAAAGACAGCACAACCAGTTGGTTGAAATTTGATTCTTCTTAGTAAAACTGCCAGTTTTAATGAGGTCTGAAGTATGCTCAGTATTGGATGAAACTTGGCATAATGATTTCCTTGACATGTTCTGAAGCAGGGACTGTGAATTTGTGTTGACGAAGTCATTGTACAGCCTTAATTGTTCCTACTTCTATGAATTAAATCAGTCTTTCTTTTGTTGGTGCTTCTAAAAATGCATGTGTATGTATGCTTATTGAAGGAAAGACAGCACAAAAAAAAGGGGTGGGGCAGTCAGGCCCAGCCTCTTTGTGCACACGTTTAATCCTAGCACTTGGGAGACCGAAGCAGGCAGATCTCTGAATTCAAGGCCAGCCTGGTTTACATAACCACTCCAGGCCAGTAAGGGTTATATAGTAAACACACACACACTTTTAATTGTAATCTGTGTTATTTTTATTTGCTATAATAGCCATAGGGCCGGGCAGTGGTGGTGCATGCCTTTGATCCCAGCACTTGTGAGGCAGAGGCAGACGGATTTCAGAGTTTGAGGCCAGCCTGATCTACAGAGTGAGTTCCAGGAAAGCACAGCCAGGGCTACACAGAGAAACCCGGTCTAGAAAAACAAAACAAAACAAAAAAACAAAAAAGAAAAAGAAAGAAAAAGAAGAAAAATAGCTATAAGGCTTCTATGAATTTTTTAATTGGAAAGTTATAAGAATATATTTACATGATATGATATTTTGATATAGACCAATGTGTCCAGCTCAGGGTAATTAATATGTCCAGTTCCTTAAGTACTTGTTATTTCTATGCAGTAGGAACACTTAAATCCCTCTTTCAGCTGGCTGAGAAGAGATAATTTACGCCAGCGGATAATCTCATCGTGAAATGCCAGTATTTATCCCTTCTGTGTACCTGGTTTTGTTTCTCCTGATGGCTGTCCTTCTTGGGCTTGTCGTTAGAAAATTAGACAACCTTGCGTCACGTTCTGATGTTTTGATCTGATTTCAAGGACATTTTAAGCTGACTCTTCTGTGACTTGTGCCCGCTGTGTCTTAGCGGTTGTCCATCTGCTTTCTTCTTCATGCCCCCCTCACTTGTGGCTTGGAGAGGGGGGAACGTGGGACTATGGAAACCTTTAAGGAGAAAGAGTAGGGGAACCCCACAAAACTCTTCAGTAGAGAAGTTAGAAAAATACATTTTTTGTGGTACTAACTTAATTCAAACGTTTTAAATCTTCCTTTGGACAGCTTTTACGTGTAAAATGAGTGCCTGTTTTGGGGACGCTCAGTAGTGTGTGGACATCACGTTTGTCCCAGCGTGCTGGAGGACAGCCCTACCTTCTCCTGGCCCTTTCTTGAGTTTCTTAGCTCCCTCAGGACTATCCACCCAACTCCTTTGCTTTCTCACACCATTGTTTGGAGGCTACTTTGCCTTGCAGATTTTTCCCCTCCCATCCGACCACACCTCTGAGGTGATGGTAACATAGATGATACTTTTTTAAATGTTTTAAAAGGGTACTGGAGGTCTTTGGGGACTGAAAACTGTAGCCAATGAATAGAAATAGACTAACATAGGAAGATACATTTAGCACTGGGGAACCCCGACCACAAATATTCGAGCACATCTTGAGTTTAAGATCTTCAGTAAACTTCAAAGTTGAATGTACTTCTTGGGAAACAAGTTTGCCAGAAAATTTCTTTCATTTATACATAGACTGCAACAGAAATGTGTTTCCTCTCCCCCCTTAAAACCTCGTGCCTGCTTATCTATTTAGATATTTCCTTTGAAAAGTGTTAGAAGGAATCAAGTGAAGGTGGGAATATGAATTAGTTCTACTAGAGTCTCGGTGTACTTTAGAATAATTTAAGAATTCCTTAATTCTTTCAAAAACAGTCAAAGGCAGAAGGACAAGAAGGCAGAGCCCAAGAATTCTGAGAGAGGCTATAAGATTAGATCCAAGTAACTAAGGCATATATATGCCCACATGTAGAGTGAGATTTAGTCAAAAGGCTTATATAAACGAGATTATTCCAGGCAAAGGGGCTGGTGGTAGAGATGGGTGGAGGCCATTTAGTAGGATGCTCTTTTAATGTCCCGAACTCCAATTTTATATGCCATAGGTTGTTTTAGAAGCAAATGCTTTCTGTTTTAATTAGGTCCATTCGAAGCAAGTACAGCTAACCAGGAAGACCTGGCTCAGAGAACAGACTCCTCTCCAAGACACAGCCTCCCAGAGCCCCACTGGGAATCATTACTGTTGGTTGCCCAGTAGTTCAGCTTCCAGGGGACTGCTCAGGAAATGGCATGATGGGAGTGAGCTGATGGAATTGTAAAACACAGAATCTCCAAAGGGGTGGACTGTGCAGAGATGATTTTTATTTACAGATCTATTATAGAACAATTTTGAAATTATCTATTAAGGTTTATTCTGTAGATGAGGAAACACCGTTCTGGAAGTATACCCTTCGGGAGCCTGCCCAAGTTCAGTGTGAGCTGTGCCCCTTGCCCATCCTGCAGCCATGGGCCTCTAGCAAGGCGTCCTCAGAGCCGGGCCTGCCTTGGCAGTGGTGGGGCCGAGCACGAATGGTTCTGAGTCATTTCAGTCAACTCTCTGTGTTCTGTGCTGCTTCGCTGCCTGGGTGAGTGAGTGCACCTGACCACTGAGCCGTTGTGGAGGTCACATAGTCTCTGTGTGCTAGGCCATGAGAAAGGCTGGCTTCCATAAAGATAGTGTTGTTAAGAGTCTGTGAAGCCCTTAATGCAGAGTGTGTGGCTGTGGATAGACTTTGTCATAGACCCAGAGCACACAGGAATGTGTGCTGCAGTTGGGTCTGGATTCTTGTTTGGACACCAAAAGTAAATTGTCTGTTACCTTAAGAATGAGCCACATTATTGGTTTTAATTTTATCTTTTTGTCATCCCTGGCTTCTTCTTGCTTTTAAATTATATTATATTTATTTATTTGCTCATATATTCACTCACTCTTTGATAGTTTCATACATGTTTATAAGATACACAGAAAAGAGCTGGAGAGATGTCTCAGCAATTAAGAACACTGACTGCTCTTCCAGAGGTCCCAGAAACCACATGGTGACTCACAACCGTCTGTATGAGATCTGATGCCCTTTTCTGGTGTGTCCGAAGACAGCAACCGTGTACTCATATACATAAAATAAATAAATATATCTTTAAAAAAATAGCCAGGCAGCAGTGGCACATGCCTTTAATCCCAGAACTTGGGAGGCAAAGACTGGCGGATTTCTGAGTTCGAGGCCAGCCTGGTCTACAGAGTGAGTTCCAGGACAGCCAGGGCTACACTGTCTTGGAAAACAATAACAAAACAAAGAAAGAAAAAAAGAAAAAAAAAAGCAGAAAAGAAAAAAAAAACACCAAAACCCTCCACGACCCTTTCTTTCCTCTTCTTCTGCATGTCTTCCTCTGCTTCCTACTTTTCTCTCTCTCTCTCTCTCTCTCTCTCTCTCTCTCTCTGTGTGTGTGTGTGTGTGTGTGTGTGTGTAATTATGGCTATTTGCATGACCATGGGTGAGGACTTGCTGGTATATAAACACCTTACCAATGGCTACACCACTGAAGAAAAAGACTCCCTCTGCTAGCCATCATTAACTGAAATAGCTCCATTCATAGCCCATTCATTGTGGGCTATTGATGAGCCTCATCTTACCTGGTCTTGTGCAGAGGGCTGCTGTGAGTTCACATGTGCAGCAGGTGAGTCACGTGCAGAAGACAGCACTGTTTCTCCTGATCACTGACCTCACGTTCTTCCGCCCACTCTTCCCTGCTGTTCCCTGGCTGTTAATCACACAGGGATCAAGTCGACAATAAGGATATAGCAATTTTTAAAGCCCTGCTAGGAAAGTTGCTTAAGGCTGAAAGGATTAATCCAGGGAGGGGGGTGGTATTTTCAGTCTTCTATGGTGTTTTATAATTTCTTAAATTTAGTTTTAGTTTTAGTTTAGGCCTAAGTGTTAGGCCTGCATGTATGTGTACCTGGTGCCCGGTAAGACAGAAGAGGGCATTGGATCTCCTAGAACTGAAGTTACTGTCCTAGGCTACCTTTGGGTGCTGGGAATCAAAGCTAGATACTCTGGAAGAACAGCCAGTGCTCTTAATCAGTGAACCTCCTCTCCAGTCACCACTATGGTGTTCTATATAATTGTCTTACCCCAGCTTAAAGATTCTTTAATATTCTATACCTTCTTACAAATACACACTTTGCTGCCATCTCTAAAGTCCCCTGTACATGGAGAATCATCCTAACCCCCATGTGCCTCCAAAATACAGAACCATTGACTTAACCGTTCTCTTCCGGCCTAATCCAGCTCATAGCCACCCGTGGCCTCTAGGGTCCATGAACTAGAATGTCCTCTCTGCAACGTTTCACATAACTGGTGGCCTGTTAGCTGGGGTTGCCATAAAAGCGGCTCTGTAGACGCACGTCTGGGCAAAGTTTCTCATCCTGGTGCTTGGAGCCTCCTCTGCCCATGTCTCACTGGCTGGAGCAAACTTCTCAGCAAAGGGCAGAGTTCCGGTTGGAGGCGCTGCCATTCCTCAGTAACTACAAATGCGCAGTTGGCCCAATTTAGACTGATAACAAGTTCTGGACGTGTGTCCTTTAGACCTGAAGTCAAGCATGTGCGTGCCCTGCTCTAGCTTAAAAACTTACAGGAAGTAACAGTGTGTCCGTGTGTAACAAACAGTATCTATGTCCCCGCAGTGATGTAAGCATCACAAGGTGAGTGGTTGTTGAAGGCAGGAGGAGGTAGCTCTAGTCCCATAGCATGGCTGGAAGGGAACTGTCTTCGTTCCCTCCCGGTTCTGTCTGGGAGAAGTCCTTTCCTTGTTCATTACAGCCAAGCATGGCGCGTCTTTATCTCTGAATCCATCTGTGACTTTATCAGTTCCACCAGCACGGCTCTCCTGAACCTTCACTAACATCAGGTTGCAGATTGCTTCTAAGTATTTCTCATTGCCAAATAGTATTTGTAACTGATTAGACGTCTCGGGACCTGTCTGTGCACACTCCAAAGTAATGGGTCACGTGCATACTCCATCAGCAACTGTCCAGTTTGGCAGAGCTTTAGTGTCCTGAGGTCACTACTCCCTGTCCCCACCCCCATCTGCCCTCCCACCCTGCCTTGTGCCAGCTGGCACTCGGGCCAGCTCAGTAATACGTGGTATCCAGCATCCTTCATCCTTCCGTCTCACGGTACACCGATCTGACTGACGGGAGGTCCTCCTCATCATGTGACCTGTGAATGGCTTCACTGGTACTTCCTGTGCTCAGTAATGTGTGCTCTCATCCCAGCCCAAGTCCTCTCCCTTCCTCAGTATCTCTTCCAACAGCCTCTGCTCAGACAAGTGCAGTAGTAATCGACTCCCTTTTCTGGAACCCTAACACTCCATGTTAACAATGCCAGATACTTCTGTGTTCATCTGTTTCTATGCTAGGTCAAGACCCCCTCCTCTCTCTTAGTTTTTCCTTCCTTATTATATGTCTCTGTAAACACATTTTTTTTTTTGTTGGTTTTTTGGATTTGGTTTTTTCGAGACAGGGTTTCTCTGTATAGCCCCGGCTGTCCTGGAACTCACTCTGTAGACCAGGCTGGCCTCGAACTCAGAAATCCGCCTGCCTCTGCCTCCCAGAGTACTGGGATTACAGGCGTGAGCCACCACTACCAGGCTAGATTATATCTTTAAAGTCACAACCACAGAGCACAGGACTGAGGGTTGGGAGGCGCATGTATAATCCCAGGACACAGGAGGCAGAAGTGGAGAGTATGTAGGCCAGCCTGGGCTACATGATAATTCTCTGTATGAAATTAACACTAACGAAATAAACAAAGCCAGAATTCTCTCTTACAGAAAGTCTGGGGTTATTCAAATTTAGAATTCTGGAGGGGGATACAGACATGCCAGGCTATGAGGTTGCTAAAACTTGACAGTTATGGAAGATTTTTTTTTCAGCATCTTCTCACCAGAGTAGTAAGTTTTGGTGAAATTAAAGCTGTCTTTTTCTTTCTGTAATTATTGTGTGCTCTGAATGGTTTCTCTATAGATTTAAAAGTTAAACATTCATTTTAATTTCTGCTCCATAGAGGAAACACCTTGGGAAAGGTCCCTTTGGTTAAGCATCTTACAATGGTCTCTTATAATTGGAATGATTGACTGTTAGTTAACTTTTCAAATCTGGACTTTTAAATGGTGCTATTTCAGAAGCTGGAGAGATGGCACAGCAGTTACAGGTTCTACTCTTGTAGGAAACCTTACTTTGCATCCCAGGAACCACATCTGGGGCTCACTGGTCCCTGGAATTCCAACTGCAGGTGACCCGGCAACCTGTTTGGACCCCATGGGTACTTACACTCACCAGTACATGTGTGTGCATGCATACATACACATAAAGAAGCGAAACCTTTGAAGGATGCTGTTTCATTATAAGAAGCAAGAAAACATGGTAGCATTGACATACACAGGACACAGCAGACTATTACAGCAACGAACTAAACCAGAAGGACACAGAGCCCTAAATCACTAGCGCAGCACTATTGGCAAGTACCCCAGTGTTTCCCCAAATCTGCAGCCACTGAGGAAACAGAACGTGTAAGTAAGCAAGAGGCGCTGTAGGAAAGGCAGGCAGCATCCTAGGGACACACTTTACGGTATCCCAGAGCAAAGGGTAAAGCATGCTCCCTCCGAGTTGTGAATAAAACAAAGGGAAGCAGGCAAAGCCAGTTCTAGAACAATCTAGAGTGGTTTTGGTCACACCTGCCTCCCCACAGCCCTCTGCTGAGTGAGCCCTCTGTCTGGCTGTCTTTTCTCGACAGGCATCTTGCAGATGGGCTGTATCCATTTCAGCTGTGCACAGCTGCCTGTCGATGACCAGATGCCCATCCTTTCATCAGGAGTTCATGACCGGAAGCCAAAAGATTTTGATTTAATGACATTTTTTTTTTCCTTTCAATAAAAGTCAGTAAAGATATCCTGGTGTTTGGAGTTTGGACAGCAGTCGTGTGGTAAGGCACGCTTCTGTGTACACATGATAGCCTAGAGCCCCGGGGCCACTGAGGCTGACACCCCATGCTCCTGAGCGTCCACCCGTGATGCTGTACGCAGACTGAGGCCGGCCACGCTGTGGGTGGACTCTTGTGGTTCCTCACTTGCGTCGCCTCCTTGCTGTCATCCCAGGATGGAGATGTGAGGAAACGTGACGCGCCGAAGCAGTCATGATTTGTCTCATCGGTTGAGTGCTCAGTCTGGGAAATGTCTTTAGGGCAGACTGTGACCAGCCTTTGGGACGAGCATTGAAGAATGGCAGTTCAAAGTAAGCGTGGTGGCTCCCGCCTATAACCCTTACGCTTGGGAGGCCGAGACAGGAGGATTATGACAAACTCAAAACCAGACTACACGGTGTGTTCTAGGCCAGCCTGAGCTATAGTCTGAGACAGTGTCTCACAAAAGAGAAAAGAGTGGCCACCCAGCGTGGAGCATAGTAGTGCACATGAATCCTCTTAGTGCGCAGCAGGCGAAGTGAGAGGATCCCGAGTTCAAGGCTCACCAGGTTCCATAGAGCCTGTCTCAGCAGAACCAGTGTTGGACGTCAAAGTTCCATGATGATATATTATTTGCCTAGCATGTGCAGGGTCCTGGGTTCCATCCCTAGCACTGGGATAAACTTACTAGTCCCTATCATGCATTTGACCTGCTCCCTGCTGGGCCGTGCTCCCGGTCCTCCCTGCTGGGCCGTGCTCCCGCTCCTCCCTGCTCCCTGCTGGGCCGTGCTCCCGTTCCTCCCTGCCTGTGCTTTCTGCCTGGTACCGTCTTCCCTGCTAGAGGACAGATGTTGTCCCTTCTGCCCCCTCTCTCAGGACCCTCCAACAAGTCCCATTCTGTCCTCAACTGTGTCCCCTCTCTTTCTTTGCAGCTGAGGAAAAGCATTGTTTTTTGTTGTTGTTTTGTTTTTGTTTTTGTTTTAAAAACAGGAACAGATTAAAGTATATAGAGCACAGACTTAACAAAAAGATTTAAAAAATAATAGACTACAAAAAGCGAGTCTTTTACTGAGGTGCTCTCTCTCTCTCTCTCTCTCTCTCTCTCTCTCTCTCTCTCTCTCTCTGTGTGTGTGTGTATGTGTGTGTGTTTTATCTAGTTGCCATCTGCCCATAGCAGCTTTCTTCTAGCTACTGTAAGTAGCCCAGCAGGTTTTCTTTCTTTGTAAAATGTATGTCCTTCTCAGTTATTTATGTGCCTATGAACTAGGCACTCAGCGCCATGGCTAGGAGCCCAGGTTCTGGAGGTACAGTGGTAGGCTGTAGCACAGAGGCTATGACCACCCTGAACCTTGGCTTTCCCACTTCCTCCCCAGTTTTCTCCTTGGGAAGGGGTGCAGTGTGCAGAGGTTGAGCCTAAGCCTACGTGTTAATATGACACATAGGAGAGACTGTAGAGCAAAACGCAGCTACCTGATGTGATGCGTAGCGTGCCCTAGATAGATGCTGGCCTTGGCAGTGCTGTACTGTTCTCAGAAAGGATGGAGACCGAGGATCAGAAGTGCTAGAGGGATAGAAAATAGAAAACCAAAGGGTGCGAGGCAGGATCGGAAGCGGAACTGATTCCCAGGTGGAAAGTGTCTCCACTCTCATCCCTTTGTTTCCCTTTGCTTTGATTTTTGAAACAATATCTTACTCCTTTGCTACTTCCTAAATAGCCCAGCATGGCTTCAGATTCACAATCCTCCTGCCTCTAGTACCTGAGATGGGATCATAGGCACTACCACTGTGCTTGGCTATTTCCCCCTCAAGATTTCGATTTAAAAAGCGGTAAGGGTTTCTTTATTCATTCAGCATTGAGCCACATGTTCAGGAATGTGTGTTTGGTGAGAGTCCCACGGCCTGCTTATGGACTACAACAGGGACTGCTTGCCCTGAAGCATCCCTCTAAGGTGTATTCGGTGGACCAGAAACCACTCAGACCAGCTAACTCGTGAACTCGTAAGCATGGTGTAGATACGTAGGGAGAGAGCAGTAATAAGAACTGTGCCAGTGGGATCTTCATCTTCACTTTACATTTTCAAAGAATCCCAGTCAAGTAAACCTGTAACAAAAAGAAGCCAGAGAGTGGCCTAGCCTCGTATACAGGTGTCCCCCTCTTACATAACTAACGGTTGGATTGGCACCAGTGTTCTCCACTGTGAAGTGATTTTTCCCTTTGCCCCTGAGTGTCTTGAGCTTCCTAGAGATGCCTGCCACGATCCTGCTTCTCCTTGGATATTTGCTTACTAATTTTAACATCCATTGCTAGCTCTTAGCCCGAAATTGTTGATAACTGCACAGTGCACATCTTCATATCTTGTCATACCGTGTTTAGTGTTAGAATTCCACCGTAAGGAAGATGGGCTCTGCCTTCCCCTGTATTTACTTACCTACATCCATGAAAATAAACAAATCCATGGATTCTCATTTTGTATGTTGCCGTGCTAGCTGGCGTGGGCGGGCATAGCCCTTATGCCTTAGACATATTTACTCTTGGCAGCCCAGGGCCTGAAAAGCCCAGCATTCCTGGGAGGTTGGGTTCTGGTTCAGCCTTTCACCAGCCTGTGTGCTTGGCACGAGGTATAGATCCTTTTTCTTAGACACCAGCCCCGTCAGATTCAGCTCCCCTCGCCCACCTCTGTGACCTCATTTAACCTTAATTACCTCCTAAATGGTGGTGTTTCATCTCTAAATGTTAAAAGGTTGGGAATTCAATATACAACTTGGGGCTGGAGACAGACAAATATTAAGCCCGAAATAGCTATACCCCATTACTGCTCTTATTCGTAAGGAGCGCATTCTAAAAGTTAGAAGCAAGGATTACTGCTAAAGGGAAGGAACTCGATTGCCTGTCTATACAAAGCACACGGAGCAGTGAGCGTCAGTCATTTTCCTGTGCCCTTGTTGTGGTGGGAAGCTGTCACTTTAGGCCCTGCCCACCTCCCACAGACCCTATTTCCACATCCTTAGATGCTAATGTTTACTCGTTTGTGTATATGGTGCTGTAGCCTGAACTCAGGGCTTGCTCATACCCCAGGAGGACTCTCCCGCTAGCCCAGAGTTCACTCTTAGAAAAAGAGGAGAGCCGACATGTCCTGCTGTGCCCGTCTGCTGGCCTGATGGACACGGGTCACCCTTGCAATCTGCATCTTCTTGCTGAGCCTCCAGGGTATTGTAGGTCTAGAAACCAGGACTTAGAGCATTGGGGTTTTGTTGTTGTTTGGGGACCTTTTTCTTTATTTTCTGAACACATTCTAATGTTTTATTAATAATCTTTTGCCCCTGCTAATGTCCGAAAACTGAGCAGTAGTGTTACTGGTCTGCAGGGAACAAACACAACAGTTCTAGAAGCTGCTGACACAGTGGGCTCTCACCCACAGGGGAAAGCAGTTTCGTTGCCAGATCTCCGTTGCATAGAAGAATCATTCTGTCCAGTCATATTTAAACAGTTGTTTGGTGATTCTTACTAAGTAGCTATTCCAGTATGTTCCGGATAACTACAGAATAGTGTATTTGACATGATGTTTATAACCTTGAAGTGTATAATAAGCATGGTCTGGGCTCACAGTGTTCTATGCCCTTGGGGTTAGCGGAAGCAGGCTCAACCACATAATGAATACTGTGATCACTGGAGCAGAATAAGTCATCGCTGGAATTAGAAGTTGGGAAGAGGAAATGGTACAGTGTCATTGACAGTTTCACATCGCACAAGGGGGCTGCTGGAGACTCCTGTGGGCCTACATGGGCGGTCATGTTGAGCCTCCTGACCACACGGAGAGAGCTTCCTGTAGGTGCACCAGTCAGCCTAGGGGGTTATTTGAAAGCCATCCATATGTCTTTCTGTTCTCCATCATCTATGTAATTGTTAAGTAGCTTCAGGCTCTTTCTTTGAGTTCTTTAATGTATATTCCTCCTACTGATTCAAATGGAAGAAAATTAGAGTGACCACGTTAACCACTCTGCATATTAGGATGCTCACACTTCCCGAAGCTTTGCTGGAGGCCTTGTCTCCTGCTAAAAGAGTACAGCTAAGTTGTAGATTATGTTAATTTGAGTCTTAAATTTATCTTTAGGTATTAATTATGTATTGCTTAAAAGTCACTTATGGCTGGGGAGATGGTTTGGTGAGTAAAGGGTTTGCTGTGTGAGCTTTAAAGGCCCAAGTCCGTGTAGAGCCAGGTGCAGTCTTGCTCATTGGCAAGATGGCAAGCAGACAGACAGTCGCCAGCCAGCCTGCTGTGCATGAGCTGCAAACTGCAGAGACCCAGTCTCAAACCCGGTAGAAGGTGAGGATTGATGCCTGAGGGTGTCCTCTGACCTCTGTGTACCACATCTGCATATGTGTGCCCACACAAATATATATTAAATAAAATAAAACCTTTTTCACTCTCATATTTTAAAACATAGAATCAGAGTGTTTGAAAAAAGAATAGCCTGTTTATAATGAGCTCTCCTGGTAGATTGCTTCTGTTTAAGTCATTGCCCTACTTGAGCTATCTGCAGATGGCAGAGAATACTCACAGGTCTAGACATCTCTTGATTAATAATAATAATAATAATAATAATAAATCTAGCTATGGGTAAGTGAGATACTGAGTTTATGTATGCCAACGGGCTCTTGGCAGTTGTTGCTGCTTTCGTTTTCAAGTTTCAGTAGTCTCTGTTTAGATATGGTAGATTTGTTTCTCCTCATTATTAAAGGGAATGTTAGGTTAAATGCCTGCTGTTTGCTTTGTATCTTGACAAAACAGATTAGTTCTAAATGTCTCAGAAAAAAATCCCACAGGTGGTTGATCTGTCATGTCAAGAGAAAGTTTCGGAGACTTTGTAATAGCTAAAATACAGATTCTTGTTCAAACTTTTAGAGATTTCCAAGTTTAAAATCCAGGGAACTGTCAGGATTGAGTCTGGGTAGATTAGACCCTTAATTTGAGTTAGGAATTGGGATATTCTGCTGTCCAATTCTCAGCCCGTCTATTTTTATTGTGATAGACTCTGTAGAATGATGTGTTGGAATGAGGGGAGAAAAATATTTATGGCACACTCATGTTGTGGGCAAGTACTCCTTTTTCCTAAAATAATTAATACAAACAGTAGCATTTTTGTTCTTTTGACAGTTTGCAAAAAGTCGTATTTGTGGCTAGGAGATATGCAAATTGCTCTGGCATGCTTTTAAAAATCAATGAATCTTTAAACTACAACAGTTGTTGTAGTGACTTTTTGCTTTTGTTTTTGTTTTTTAAAAAAAACCTACAGAAATAGTATAAGAATATGTTTTTGTTTTAATCCCAGGTTCGGGAAATGGGGCTCTTCAGATTGTCCACGGCAGCTGACTATGTCAGCTGTGACTATGCCTGATGCTCTAGCAGGTGTGTGCTCTTGCCAGGAGCAGATAGTTTCTGCATTGTGTGACATTTGGAATTCTGGGGACTCTTAGAGGGTATATAAATGCTAGGACCCGAGAGTGGGTTGTTGGTTGGTGGTGATTTGTTAAATAGTCTTGTGCAAAGAGGCAAGAAGAAGAAATTAGATATCCTGACTGAAGATCAAACTTGTCCCAAGGAACTTGACACCCCTAGTAAGCAGGAAGTACTCTAATGGTAGGGCGGCCCCCTTTCCCCTCTATGCTTTTTTTCCTCTCCTATCTAGTGTTGAAAGGGTGGAAAAAAGAGCCCACAAAGTAGCTAGCGCTGGCTACAAGTTGATTTTTTTCCATGTTACTTTTTTTTTGTTGTGTGCTATTTGTTTTTCTAAGCACTTTAGTTGTATATGCAAGCATGTCAGAAAAAGTTCTAAAGTATCCAATTTGAGGCTAGGACGTAGCTCTGTGGTAGAGCACTGGCTGATGAGCGTACTTAGGGTCTTGGGTTTGATCTCTGCACACAAATCTTGTTCTCAAGCACATACCTACACTTCAAATCGAAATATAAAATAAAGGCTTGGATGTAGTTCCGTGTTGGAGTGCCTGCCTTGCATGCACGCAGCTCAGGTCCAGTCCCCAGCACCACAGAAAATCATGCCTGGTAATGTGACCTGGTGTGCTTCTTACTGCCTGATAGAACACCATGACCAATAGCAACTTGGGGGGGGGGGAGGATTAATTAGCTTACACTTCTGCAGGAACTCAAGCAGGAACCTGTAGGCAGGAACTAAAGCAGAGGCCATGGAGGAGTGAGTGCTGTTTACTGGCATGCGTGGCTTTTTTATACAACTCCTTACTCAGAGGCGCCACCACCCACTGTGAACTGACCCCCCCCCCCTTTTTACATCACTCTTTAATCAAAAACTGCCTTACAGACTTGCATATATGCCAAGCTGATGGAGACACTTGCTCAAGCTAGGAGGTCTTTTCCCAGATCACTCTAGCTCATGTCAGGTTGAGAAAAACAAACAAGCTAAGCTAACTAGCACAGTGCCTTGGGGCAGCCTCCAACCCCAGCTCTTAGGCTATGGGAGCAGAAGGAACAGAAGTTCAAGGTCATCTTTGGCTGCCTAGAGCATAAGCTAATTAATTTTTTCATCTATAAGGGATTTTCTGTTGTCCGCTGTAACTGACTGTGTGTAGGCTTGGTAAAACCTAAGCTGAAAGATTTTTGGAATACCTCATAAGAAAAGAATACCCTCAATGTTCAGAAATACTTTTCCTTCACAAAGGAGAGTTATGTAAAAAGCGTGTCCTCTGCATGCCTGCCTTAGACACAGCATTGTCTTGCTTGAATTCAGAAGCTTGGGGATATTGTTTTGCTAAACAGTTATTTCTTTTTTTAGATAACATTTGAGTTGCTTCTCAGTTTGCTTGTTTGCTTTTTCCTCACAGTGCATGTATTTACACATGGCTGAAATAATTTTAGGCCAAAGAATGTGGCAACCCTCCCATACCCCCCCCCCAAAAAAAAGCCCACAAAACTCCATGAATAGTTGTTCAGCATACCAGATAGGAAAATGCAAAGCTTAAAGGTTTTCAATAGAAAATGAAGGATAAGAAACTATTATAGGCATGTAACATGACTTATAAACTAAAGGTTCACCCATATAATCTTTAGAGATCTTTTTAAAAGTACTAATTTGCATGTGTGCGTGTTGTTAGGAATAGACCCCAGGACATCAAGTGTGCTCTGAGCTTCACCCCCTTGGCATAAGTTTGTAGCCCACACATCTGAGGTTTTGAAACTTTAAGGGACTGCTCACACAAGCCAACAGGAGGAGAGTGCACTGGGCTCTTGCTTCACTTTAAAATGCCACGAGAAAGGCTGGGCCACAGTGGTGACATCTCTGTCTCTGTGGAGTCAACTTCTGGACTCCAGAGCCTTGGTGGAAAGGATGCAGGTGGCCTTACCAGAATGCAGAGTTTGCTGGAAAAAGTTCTCCCTTTATTTCTCGCAGCCTGGGAAGTGCTATTTTCCCTCAGTGAAGTTTCCAACCATTACTGCTTGGTGAGAACCATCATTCTTTGTGTTAACAGGGGAGGAGCAGCCTAAGGGGAGATTTTGACATAGATTGAAAAGGTGATGTTGCCCTGACCACGTGGCGGAGTGAATGGATGGGCTCTATGTCAGGGTGGGAGTATGTTGGGGGAGGGTACCAGCTGTACACCCAGGAAAAGACTGTTAGAAAGACCCTGGAACTCTATTCCCTGAAGCCCAGCACCAGACTTGCTGTTTTCCACCTAGGGATCTATGGGTAAAGATATTGAAAATACTCAAAACAAAGGACTGAAAGATTTGTGTGGCCATGCTAATATGTAGACTGAATTGTATTTATGTCTAAATGCTAATATATACTTTATAGCATATTTGCAAACTTTAGAAGTTCAAGTTAATATATAAATAATTAGAACACGACAAAGAACCTCTAACTTTCATTCAAGTTTTTTCTTTCCTTTTCTTTTCTCTTTTCTTTCTTTGTTTCTTTCTTTCTTCCTTCCTTCCTTCCTTCCTTCCTTCCTTCCTTCCTTTCTTTTCTTTTCTTTTCTTTTCTTCTTTTCTTTTCTTTTCTTTTTGCAAGTACTATTGTAAGACTCAGGGGAGTCTGAACTTACCAGAGAGACCTCCCTGAGTGGACCACTGGGAGATGGGACTCAATGTAAAAAGCAAGAGGATTTTTATTCAATCCAGCATGCTGGGGTCACCCTGCACATGGGGAGAGAACGACCCCCGCAGCCTACATAGCAGGCCCTTATACAGTCCTGAGGGCAGCCACCTTTAGGTACAATGTGATTGACAGAGCAGTGTTACCTTTAAACTAATTGGTTGTTAGGGAGTGAGGTAGGTGGCCAATGGAGTCTGGGCCTTTTCCAGCTGCAGGGACCTTCCTGTGGTCTGAGGAATGTATTTAGCCTCTCCCTCCTGGGAAGGGCAAGTGTTCCCTGACCTTTCCAAAGTTCCTGAGTTAATCCTTTCACTATAATTGTTTAGTTATTTTTCAAAGTTGTATCCTGATTGTGACTTTCTGGAAGCTTACTTCTGAGCTCTGTGCCATTTGCTTCTTGGCTTTAATACCTTTGTTGTTGAAAATTACACCTCACAAAAATACATAAATCCAGATAATGACAGAACATCACCTCAGCCTGTGTTTGGCAAATTATCACATCCTCCCTTATCAACCACTGCCAGCTGTACTGAAGTTTTATTTTGTTGACTTTCAAATGATAAAATTATATTTTACTGAAAACTTCAAAATTGGCCAGGAGGTTTGACCACCTTTAGGAGTCTGATAGATGTGTTCTAAAGCGGTTAATAAACGGGCCAGGACTCTCGGGCCAGGGCTCTCGGGGCACATTTCTCATGGGCTAGGTAGAGCATTTTGTAAGGCATTGTGGATGGGATTGGGTGGCAGTTGTTTTTGGCAAGCTGGCAAACATGGAAACTTACAAATATCTTTTTTTTTTTTTTTTTTTTATACAACTCTGGTTTCAAGCTTCAGTTTCTCTTGAGGTGTTACTTTCTGACTTACTGTAGAGTCTCACTTTTCCCCACAAAAAGGAAGTGGAAAGAATATGTGTAGGGTTTTGCTTCAAGGTAGACTTCTGCTGAGTGGCCCCTCCAAGGACTGGCCAAGCTCACCAGTGTCTCAAGGAAACGCATGACTCACCCTGCTGCTTGGCTTTCCTCTGAACCACACAGTCATTCTTCAAATGTAGCAATCGCTTAGCAGTGCCAGGCCAGGGAATTGCTAGAATCAACCTTAGTGCGACTGTGAAGCAAGCTTCCCGAGGGTGTGTAATTTATTCTATTTTTAAGCCCGGAAATATTGACCCTGTCTTGAGAGCATCTGCCAACAGCAGGTACTACCTGGCAGAGGGATTTGTACCAGTTTGATCTCACGGTGGATTTTGGGCATCTTTAGGCATTTCTACCCTAGTAGGAATAGAGAGCTTTTCTCTGTAGTGTTGTACAGGAATTGTAGTGTTCGTTTGTTGGTTTGTTTGGACTTTGCTGTCAATGGCACCTTGTATGAAGCATATGCACATTAACTGTGAAATTGAGTGAAATCTGGCGAAGCTCTAATTTTGGTAGTTCAGCGTCACGCCCAGCACATCACTGTCTCTGACCCTCACTGCCTTTCCTTCCACTGATCCTCAGGATACAGTGTGCATTCGGGGTGGGTTATCGGTACCAAATATAGTTGAAAAGCAGCCATTGTTTTCAATGAAGTCTTTCTAGTCATTCCAGTTGCTCTGAACCACAGTTCTTTATTCCACCGAGCCCTTAGCATTTGTGCCCTTAGCATTTGTATTGACTGATCCGGAGGCAACAGAGCAAGGTTGGTTCCGCCCCACAGGTCCTTGCTTACTCGGGATTCCTAGTAGCTTGCTCTGAGGTTTCTTTGCAGACTTCCCTTTAAGCACCTGTGTGCTCTGTGAGGGGTTGTGAGTGAACCTGAGGACCAGGGCACTGGGGACCTCGGCTGCATCTGATGAAATCAGTGTACAGATCATGGTAAAGGCTTGGTTTGGTGCAGTTGGCACAACCACACTCACAGGAAAAACAAAAGCCAGCCACCTGACAGCTTGTTCATACTGTTCATACTCCAGACTGAAGTTCTGGTGGTCAGTTGGTGAATTCTTGGTACATGGAGGGTGATGCCTATTGGCTGGCAGGTGGCAGGTGGCAAGCACAGTGGTTCCTGTCATATTGCCTATGGTGGAATTGTTTCTCTAGGGCTTCTTCCCCCAAGGGGGGAGTGCTCCAGTGTCCCTATCAGAGTGGCCTAGACTGCAGGGGGGAGGAGGGATGTGCAGCCCCAGGAGTTGGAGAACAGGTTCTGTTTACTCCCAGGCCCAGCTGGTGTCCTGCTCTCAAACCCAAGCCTCTTGGTTGGGACCTGGTCTCCAGTAATCAGGCCTTGTCTCTGCGTGTGGGAGTCCAGCTGTGGAGACAACCCAGGTGCCCAAGGCCTGGCAGTTGCCTCTCTTCTGTCAGGTACTGTTAAAGGTTCTCTGTGGTTTCTCCTCTTCTGTCTGTGGTGCCTTTGTGTTTGCCATGGGGTTGGAGTTCTTGTTGTTTTGGTTTTGCTATGTTGTTGTTTTTGGTTGGTTTGTTTTGGTGTTTGGTCCCAACTTCCTCTTTTGTCACTCCAGTAGGGTTTCTGGAAGGGAAAAGAAGTAAAAATGTAGTCACTTCATCAACTCCAAGCAGGAGTCTGGGAAAACACCATTACCAGCTTAATGGTAGCTTTCCTCATATTGTTCTGTGGGGCAGGTCTTGGGTGGTGAAGCTGGCTGCCTTTCTGCTCTGTGCTTGGAAAGGAAAGCAAGAGTCTAGCCTGAGAGACCAGGAATCCAGCATTTCCTTTCTGGAATCTTAATGCTAGTCCAGCAGTGAAGTCTCTTAAAAAAAAAAAAATCTCCGGACCAAAAAAAAAAAAAAAAAAAAAAACCCAAGCTGCAAACCAGGTGCAGGTTTTACTAATGATGTCTGTGTGATTGGCGCTAAGATGCATGACCGTCTTACTGCTTACTTTTTAAGCATATATGTTTGGCTGTCTAGGATGCCAGTGGGAACACCACGTGACGGACGGGCCAACTCATCTTCTGCATGGCATGGCCGTTGCACCCCATCCCCAAGGGACTGTGAGAGTTAGGGTCCCCACCGATGACCGTCGGCACCCCATTGTCCCGATAGAATCCTAACCTCACAGGGCACATGGTTTGAGGACATCCTCCTTACAAGATGAATTTACAGGAAGTAGTAGATTATTTGAGTATATTAGATACCGACTGAAAAGAAAGTCATGTTCCTTTGAAACTTTCCAGATTTATTTCTTAAGAGTCTGGCTAATGGCTAGTATTCATGTCACCGAGAGGAGAGACGTTCCTGTGCATTGACATCCACCAAGTGTTTCATTCCCTGCTGCATGTGGACAATTGCAAGTAGCAGAAACCCCCTTTCCACTAGCGCAAGGGGTTAGTCTGTGTCCATCACTTTTCTGGCCACAGGATGTGATTTTGGTTCAGGTTTTCAGAAGGTTTCGTTTGTCATTGCAAGAATAGGATTGGGAACAGAGATGGCCGTAGCCTTCAGAGGCGTAGCCTAAGTGGCTTAGATCCTCCAGCATAGGTTCCAGATCCCGAAGGGGTTCCACAACCTTCCAACACAGCGTCCCCTGCTGGGAACCAAAACAGCTGCCTGAGCCTGCAGGAGACTTAGCAGATTCAACTTCTTTAGCTAGAGCCCCAGTTCTCAGCCTTCCTAATGCTGCAACCTTCTGATACCGTTCCTTATGTCATGGTGACCCCCAGCCATAAAATTATTTTGTCGCTACTTCATAACTGTAGTTGTGTTACTGTAGTGAGTCCTGGTGTAAATATCTGATATGCAGGACCCAAAGGGGTCTTGACCCACAGGTTGAGAACTGCACATCTAGGTTAGGATCGTGACGGGAAGCTGGCCTGGAGCCTAGGATTTAAATGATGATTTCGAATCATCCGCACAAGGGCTTTGTTGTTTTCTGGGTTCCACCCAGGACCCTTCTAACACGTGGTTTGTTGAACAAGACCGAAGATGTGAGTTCAGGCAACTGCAGATACGTGCTCTTGGCTTCTTTCACGTGACCCTCCTTGGCCAACCTGGATGGGCTCACAGAAATCATACAGGAATTGGGGGAGGGGGGAGACATGAGAAATTGTGTTTAGATTCATTCGAATTTTGGGAACTGCCTCAGCAAGGTGAAACACTGGGGTTCTGTGGTGTCATCCAGTCAGGGGACCAGGGACTGATGGGAACAAGGATGCACCCCTGTAGCCACTCTAATGATGCTACATTATCCCTGCCTGTTCTAACAGAGGCCAGAAATCCAAATTTGTGTGTAAATTTTCTGAAGTCTGATATACCAATAATTAATTCAAGCACTTTCTAAATTACTGAGCCAAAAAAGCACATCATTTATCTCTTCTCAAGTTCATTTTAAAGGCATAGCATGAGATCACGGGCCTTTGGGCCCTGAAGGAAGAAGCAGGACCAGTCTCAGTCATGGGTCCCTAGACTCTAAGGCTGGGCTCCTTCTCAATGGACCACTTTGTAGCACTTGTTTTCATTGGCAAAGTCTTTCTTAAAAATTTTTTTAAGTCCATATGCCTCTGGAATAACATAGATTTCTGGCCTTCATTCACAGTTTAATGCTGTATTCTGTGTTTTACGGATGGTAAATTGTAGCATGAATCCATTCTTTGAGTTGGTAGTGGGCCAGCCTCTAAGGCATGTCCATCAGAGATCTCTGCAGTACTAGACAGGGGAGATGGCTCAGTAGGAAAAGTGCTTGCCTCACAAGCGTGAAGCCCTGAGTCCAAGTCCTAGGACCTACATAAAAAAACAAAAACAAAAGCAATACATATTTATAATTCCTGTGTTGCGGGCGGTGGGCACAGGAAGAACACTGGGACTTACACCCAGCTAACCTAGGCTAACCTAGGTCCAGGTCAGAGAGAGATTCTTCAAAACAACAAACTGGGTGTCTCCTAGGGACTGACAGGAGAGGTTGACCTCTGTATGTGCATGTGTACAGATACACGGGTGCACACACTACCCACCCACCGACCCACGGACACACATGCACACACGCATGTGGGGAGGGAGCAGGTGGGGGAATGACTCTTGATGATAGAGCTTTGGGGCACTGTGTTGCTGGAGTAGAATTTATGCTTGCATTATACATTCAAGTAAGATTTCAAGCCAGAGTTTAAGTCCTGCTCCTAATATTTATTATTATTATTTTAATCAAGTAGGCACTGTTCAAAAGATTGACTTGATTGCTCTTAGTCAAGAGGAAATAGCACCTTAAGTGATTAACTTAGGGTCTTGAGTTTGTAGGGGAAGGAGACAGACCCTTTGGTCTGTGCTTATATCTCAGTTTTGCCATCAGAGCAATTTCGTTTGCCCTGTCAAAATGAAACATTATTTTCTAGATAGTGGAAGGTAGCTCACATTTGGATCCTGTCATCTGTGTGATCTGCAAACGTAGAAGCGTTAACGTTTCCAAAATGCCTTCAGAAATGAGTATTGATAGAGCTGCTGCAGAAAATTGGCTTCGCCTTCTGACAAATAAAAATACAGTTTGCAAACACCTTTAGCCACCTGTTCTTTCTGCCCCTGTAATTGGCTTTAATTTGCTAGACCTGCCCCACTGAAACCTCAGAGCTTTCAAATTGGTATTCAGTATGCAGTGTCAGCTGTAACCAGAGTGTGGCCACATGCACACACTGGTAGGGGACTGGTTTTGAAAGTTCTTGGGTTGTTTTTTTGTTTTTTGGGTTTTTCTTTTTTCTTTTTTTTCTTTTTGTAGTTTTTTAGTTTTTTAGTTTTTTGAGACAGGGTTTCTCTGTGTAGCCCTGGCTGTCCTGGAACTCACTCTGTAGACCAGGCTGGCCTCAAACTCAGAAATCTGCCTGCCTCTGCCTCCCAAGTGCTGGGATTAAAGGCGTATGCCACCGCTGCCCGGCGTTTTGAAAGTTCTTAATTGTTTTAACCTAAATGCTTGATGAGATTGTAAAAAATATTTACAAATGATATGCAGATTGTTGAAGACTAGTTTTTCCCTTGCATGGAACTTATTAGTTACAAATGGCTTTTCAGTTGATACTAAGAATCTGATTTTAAAAAATTTAGGTAATTCTCCCCAAACTTAAGTTAGTAGGAAAAATATAAAGTGAAAATGTGTTGTTGTTGTTGTTGTTGTTGTTGTTTTGTTTTGATTTGATTTTGTTCACTCTGGGCTACTCTTCTGCTTTGCTTTGCTTTGTTTTTGTTGTTGAAATAAGAAATCTGTGTTCTTCCTCATTAGTTTCAATTGCAAATCATTGTAACTTTCAAAGCTGGGTTTCTTTGGTCGATGTCCCAGTGACAGAGCTGGAAGCGGGGAATCTTGATGGCCTTCAAAGTCACACTGGGGAAAATATTTTCTTAGAAAATGCACCTGGAGGTAGATTTTTTTTAATCGGTGAAAGTTCCCATTTGTGAGAGCATGGTCCCCTCTCCTGTGGGAGTGGATTGAAGTAGCTATAGCACCTGATTCTCGCCATACACTATAAATGCCAAGTGGAATGACCCTCAGGGCAGAAAACAAGAGCTTAAAGTAAATGACTACATTGAAAAATCTTTGTGTACTTGTGTTGGAGAGCTGAAAGGAACTTCGTAGGAAGAGTCCGGTAAGTATAAGGTCTTTATTTTGAACGGTGATGATGGAATGGAGTGTCCTTTAAACCAGTAACAAGGAACAGGTCATAATCTTTACCTTGAAGTCAGGATCCTTCTGTGAAAGCCAAAAGCAATCAAAAAATTAGTATGGGAAATCTGGCATGGCTCACATAAGGATTAGCTTTCCCTTAAAAAAAATCTAATAATGGTAACCCGCATTCTGAATAACCATACCCACCGGACAGTGGTGGTGCACACCTTTAATCTCAGCACTTGGGAGGCAGAGGCAAGTGGATTTCTGAATTCAGGGTCAGCCTGGTCTACAGAGCGAGTTCCAGGACAGAGAAACCCTGCTTTGAAAAAAAACCAAAAAGAAACACAAACAAACAAACAAACAAACAAAAAATAACTGTACCCAGTTATGCATGCTAATTCTTTTTCCTGCAGTGTCTTTGTTAGTGATGACTCTTTGGTGCTTATTCTGGCCCAGTTACCTAAACCTTGCAGGTTTCTCTCTGTTGTTGAACTGTGTTTTAACATGGACATTCAGGTTGCTTCTCTTGAGACTGGAGGAGGAATGAGTGGACATCTCTGGGTCCTTCAGTGATAACTGTTTACGATTCTTTTGGATTTGAATGCTGACTGGTGACTGAGTGACAGGTGCACGGGAGTGGTAACAGTGGTGACACCTTAAGTTGCGTGGGTGAGACCTCAGCTGCTCTAACTGTAGACAGCAGCACATGTTCCGTTAAGCACGCAGTTACTATTAATTTACTTTTTTTTTTTTTAAAGAATTTCTTCAGTTTCTAACACAACAGAGGCGTAAATTTTAGATGAGCTTTTTCTGTCTCCTTGCAGTGAACCCTCACCCTCTAGGCTGGTAGGAATGTAAACCGATGCAGAGCTCCAGAAATCTAGCTGCTTGCTGGGACTGCTGGAGTCTGGACTACGTGGACTGGATTCCAGATGCAGCTTGGCCAGCTAATAGCAGATAGCTGATCTCACTAAGCCTGCGTCGTCTTATCTGGGAAACAGGAATGGTGGTACCTACACTATTGGGTTATAAATATCAGACTAGATACCATGTCCAGAGGGGTCAGTGTGGCATTTGGGAGATGCCCAGTAAGTGTTAGCTGTGGCATTAATGCTAAGTCTTAAAGTGAGTTCAGACAAGGCTGAGCCAAGCCTGCCCGCTTCCTCCTTTCATACTTTGTCCATCCCCCTCTGCCCCGCCCCCTTCCTTAACTCTTGAATTACAATGCAGTCTGGTCATCTGGGCACTTGGTACTAACAGACATTTGTACCAGCCCTCCCCACCCCACCGTAGCCTTGCTTCCACTGATGTCGACAACAGAGCTCCATTATTTCATGTCTTATGGACACTGTGAGTCTCTGTACCCAATGACTCAGCAGAGAGCAACACCGGTGCTTTAGGGGGTGACTGGTACTGGTACGGCATAAACAGAACCTCGAGGCCCTTCGCAGGGTACAGGGAGGCCCAGCTGGTGGCCCCTCTGCACGGATATATGTCTGATACACTTAGAAAAGTTCTGAGCTGTGTCATCAGGTGGTGACTATGTCTGTCTCAGCAGAACAAAACTGGCTTTCCCAGAGAGAGGTGACAGACGACCAATCAGGGGCTCCCCTGTGTGAAGGTGATGCTACCCTTCTGTTGTAAGAGTTCATTGCAGATTTGCAACCCTCTAGAACCATGCAGGGAAGGGTGTAACTAGGGCTTTCAGTTTGTTTGGCTTCACTCTTAGCTCCAGAAATGAAAGTCTATTTGAATTCTATAACATACGCTTACCCTAAGGGGTGGGGGCTGTTATTTCAATACAGTAAGAGTTAATTACAAATTTTTCTGTGTCCTTCCACGAATAGTACATAACCTACACAAAGACAGAAATTCTTCCTTAAATACTGATAAGAACTGAGTGTGGGGCTGGAGAGATGGCTCAGCGGGTAAGAGCACTGACTGCTATTCTGAAGGTCCTGAATTCAAATCCCGGCAACCACATGATGGCTCACAACCATCTGAATGAGATTTGATACCCTCTTCTGGTGTGTCTAAAGACACCTACACTGTACTTACATAAAATAAATAAATCTTTAAAAAAAATGAGTGTGTCGGTCAGTGGTAGAGCACAAGGCCCTGAGCTCTATCCTAGCACCACAAATAATAATAATAATAATAATGATAATAGGAAGAGGAGGAGGAGAAGCAGCAGTAGCAGTACCACCATCACCACCACCATCACCACCATCACCACCACCATCACCACCACCACCACTACCATCACCACCACCACCACCACCACCACCATCACCACCACCACCACCACCACCATCACCACCACCACCACTACCATCACCACCACCACCACCACCGCCATCACCACCATCACCACCATCACCACCACCACCACCACCACCACCACTGTCAGTTTTATTCCTAATTTTTGCGTGGGCCACTTGGAATGACTAGACTAAAGTAAAATGCTAAATCAAAAAAATTAAAATGTTAAAACTCAAAGCCCACTGTCAAGAAAGCTGCAGGCTCAAGGCTAGGAGCCCCATATGAGTTATAGAAGTCAGCAAAGGAGGTTAGTTTAACCTCCTCTGAGACGGTAGCCTGTGGTGCACTGTGAATTCTGGACTAGGAGCAAGCTTACCTTTCGGAGTGGGTTACGGCAGGCTCGTGGGCTAAAGGCAGTGAGGTCCCCCGGGAAGTTGGGTGAGCTTCCAATGTTCACGCCCTGCTGAGGTTAATCCACCTCAGTGAGGCTGGTGAATGAGTGCTGACCTTCTTATGCACCAAAACGAAGCATTCCTACAGAAAAAAAAAAAGTCGAGGCTCAAGAGATGCTGTTGGAAACATATCAATTACTAATTAATTAAAAGTTGCCTCTGAGTGGCAGATGCTCTGGCTCACCGTGTGTTCATGGGTGGTTAATTCATTTGACCCGGAAGTTTGAGAGCATACCGTGGCAGGGGAGGGCGAAAGGAGCTATAAAGCTACTGCACGTGAAAGGCAATGCAGAGGAAAGAGAAAATGACCCAGGAATGTCTAACTACGCTCCGTATCCAACTATTCCTCAGTCATAGAGGTAGAAAGCGAGCTAGGAGATGGCTTAATCTGTGAAGTGCCTCCTGTAATGAGCACCAGGACCTGAGTTCGGATCCCCAGGACCCCAGCAGCCATGTAAAGAGTCAAAGGTAGCGCATGCTCAAAAAGTCAAAGTCATGCTCCTGTGACGCCAGCAGTTGAGCTTGGATTCAGACCTGCCTTTGTATCCAGCCTCACCCAATGGACGATCTTCCCACTCAGTGAGATGCCCCCTGTCTCAAAAACAAAAACAACAAACAACAACAAAAGGGGCAGGGCTACTTCAGAAAGACCCCCGAATGTCTGCACCCACATATCTACACTAAGAGGTATACGTATCACACAAACCCAGCACATACCTAAGTCCATACATAATATACACCGAATTACATACTCAGGCTCTGCAGTGAATTCATCACTCCCTTCAAGAAGCCATTCACCACACCCCTGCTCCGAGTTCCCAGCACTCTCACTGTCTAGACGCAAGTGTTTCTATTAGCCGCCTGGGGTTTGGGGCTTGGGTTCAAGTGTCCTGCTCATCGGCTCTAGGAGGAATTCCTACTCATGGGACCGTGTGACACTGATTTCTCATTTCTGGTGATGGCCCTGCAGTTCCCTTGCTGTTCTCTCTATGACACTGTAGAGCAAGTGTCAGGAATGAAGGGCGCATCTATCCACCTACCTACCCCACCCCCCTCACCCACCCCCTCATCCCCTTACCCCCTCACCCCCCCCCACCATCCCTCCATCTCCGTGCCTCTTCCCTGATCCAGACTCCGCTAGCTTGTACTCAATGCTGTTCCTCTGACACCCTCCAACCCACCTCCCCCAGCTCTGAACGCATATGAACTGTAAGTTCTGCCCCACACAGCCAAGCCCACGTCTTCCACCTCATTTTTTACCTTTGCATCGACTTTTCAGGCTCCTCTTTTCTCTTTAAGCCTGTGAACCACCACCTGCCACCAGCTCGTCCTGACCAAGTGTGGAAACCCGCAATTTCTAAGAAGCCATTAATGAGTTCAAATCCCTGCCCTAGCAAGAAACTCATCGCTTGTTTGCTCGATTTTGTTTTTGCTCTCTGCAATCAGGAACCCTTCAGAGTACCTTCCATCCTGCAGGAAATGCAAATGTTTAAAGTGGTTTGATGTTTTTATTGAAGTTGGCAGGGGAGAAAATAGCATGGGGATCAAGTGCAAGCAACCAAGAAAAAAAAAATAAAGCCAGGTTTTCACAACCACGCATCAGATCCACCCCCCACCACTTCCTGTGGCGGAAAGGAAATGGCATTCTGTGTTTTGTCCTCTGAAGCCTGTATCTTTGCTTTTTGTTTTTTCTTGAGATAGCTTCACTGGGTAGCCCAGGCTGGCCTCAGACTTGCCATCTCCCTCCTCCAGACTGCCGAGTGAACTTCTCATTCTCCTGTAACCCCATGAACCCCCTTCCTCCTGAGTGAAGGTCTTAACTGGCATATTCAAACCCCATGCCGATATTTATGTTTAAACTCAATCCCTACAAGAAAGGAAAGAATGAATATATGGACATCCGCATCATTCTTGAGGTGCCAAAATATAGATCATGTCAGTTAATTTAACAGATACCTCAGAGGTAAAATCCCTCTGTCACAGATAACACTTTGTTCACAGAGGAAGTTGTCCTTGAAATGGGATCAGTGGAGTTCTGGGTTGAGGGTCTGGAAGGAGACGGAATGGGATCGGAGCATCCCTAAGGAACAAATAGCCTTAAGGACTCGCCTCCTTATTCCTCCTGCACCACCCAGGCCCAGTGTGGGAGAGAAGAACCTGAGAGGGAGTGAGAAGGAGGGAAGACCAATGAGGGAGTGCGGACGACCAGAGAAAGAGTGCCTGGAGGGACACAGAGGGCAGGCAGAATTCCTGAGCTCATGGGTTTCTTTGCAGTTATGTGGCAAAAATGGGCCATCCTCAGCAGGATGGTACTAACCAGTGATATCTATGTTGTGTTTTCTAGATCAATGAACTGAGCCATGTTCAAATCCCTGTCATGTTGATGCCTGATGACTTCAAAGCCTACTCAAAGATAAAGGTGGACAACCACCTTTTTAACAAGTAAGTATGGTGCAGCCTCTCTGGAGACTCCCTGGCTGGGTAGACTAGGACTTTTTGTGACTTTCTGTAATCACATGGTTTTTTTTCAATGGGTGGGAGTAAAGTTTTGCTGATGAAGTTAATCCTGTGATAAACACAGCCATCTGTCATATGCAGAGAAGCAGCAGCAGGCCCTCTGGGATAATATCCCCTTGCCATATGGCATATTGTTCCCTATGAGTATCTTATACATTAAAAGTGATATCCTCATTACTATTTAAATTTTTGGAGCTGTAAATTACTTGGATTGTTTGAGCAGTTATGGACTTCTGTTCTTGTACACACAACTTTTAAAATTGTGGCTTTATGATTAGAGATGACTACATTATAAAACAATAAATAATTAAGATGTGTTATTATAGAACAGAACTGGATGTCATGTTTGGGCGTCAGTAATGTTCTTCATGTGAATGGGATACCTTTGATGGTAATGAAGAAAGTTGATTAGTTAGTTCATCTAAAAGCTAGAGCTGTGGCGTGGCCCTTCCTCCGCAGTGACTACAGCCAACACAGTAGCTGAAAACTGGCACATATACAAATTACTGTCATTCCTGTGCAAAGGACAGTAATAGAGGGGTGTCCACAGTTTGTATTTATTGCTCTGTGAGAGCACAGAGGAGGGGCAGTCCTGTATGAGTGGCGCGAGCCTCAGAGTAACCTCCTATATCAAGATAAGTATGAAATTTCTTTCCTCCTCTTCTCTTTGTTGTAGTACCAGGGATTGAACCTAGGGACTCCCACATGGGAGGCAAGTAATCTACCACTGAGCTACTTTTGTTCTGATGTGAACTTAGGAGTTCCCACAACCATGTTTAGAGGTTGATTTCGAGTGTATAAACACACAAAGGTGTGGTTGAGGGAAAGGTCTTCATTGTAGAGACTAGGAACAGTGCGGCCAGAGGCATCTGGAAGGATCTAGAACAGAGAGACAAATATAACCCTGAACATGGTCAGCAGACTGAACTGGGCCATGAGAGGGAGACAGGAGAGAATGAGAGAGGAAGACAAAGGAGAAAGTCAAGAGAGCACATGAGAAAGGACCAAGAGGTCCCATTTGTCAATTCTTTATCTTAGAGCATAAGCTATTGGTGTTCTCTTCAGGAACTTTTCCCCTGTGCCCATGTCCTCAAGGCTCTTCCCCAGTTTCTTTTCTGTTAGTTTTAGTGTGTTTGGTTTTCTATAGAGGTCCTCAATCCACTTGGAGTTATGCTTAGTACAAGGAGATAAGAATGGATCAATTTGCATTCTTCTGCATGTTGACCTCCAGTTGAACCAGCACCATTTGTTGTAAAGGCTATCTTTTTTCCATTGGATTGTTTTAGCTCCTTTGTTGAAGATCAAGTGATCATAGGTGTATGGGTTCATTTCTGGGTCTTCAATCCTATTCCATTGATCTACCTGCCTGTCACTGTACCAATACCATGGAGTTTTTAACAATATTGCTCTGTAGTATTGCTTGAGGTCCGAGATACTGATTCCCCCAGAAGTTCTTTTACTGTTGAGGATAGTTTTAGCTCTCCTGGGTTTTTTGTTATTCCAGATGAATTTGAGAATTGCTCTTTCTGACTCTATAAAGAACTGAGTTGGGATTTTGATGGGGATTGCATTGAATCTGTATATTGCTTTTGGCAAGATGGCCATTTTAACTATATTAATCCTGCCAATCCAAGAGCATGGAAGATTTTTCCATTTTCTGAGGTCTTCTTCAATTTCCTTCTTCAGAGACCTGAAGTTCTTGTCATATAAATCTTTCACTTGTTTGGTTAGAGTCACACCAATATACTTTATATTGTTTGTGGCTATTGTGAAGGGTGTCATTTCCCTAATTTCTTTCTCAGCCTGCTTATCCTTTGAGTATAGGAAGGCCACTGATTTGCTTGAGTTGATTTTATAACCAGCCACTTTGCTGAAGTTGTTTAGCAGCTTTAAGAGTTCTCTGCTGGAGTTTTTTGGATCACTTAAGTACACTATCATATCATCTGCAAATAGTGATAGTTTGACATCTTCCTTTCCAAATTATATCCCTTTGACTTCCTATGTTGTCTAATTGCTCTAGCTAGAACTTCAAGTACTATATTGAAAAGATATGGAGAGAGGGGGCAGCCTTGTCTAGTCCCTGATTTTAGTGGGATTGCTTCAAGTTTCTCTCCATTTAGTTTGATGTTGGCTACAGGTTTGCTGTATATTGCTTTTACTATGTTTAGGAATGGGCCTTGAATTCCTGTTCTTTCCAAGACTTTTAGCGTAAAAGGATGCTGAATTTTGTCAAATGCTTTTTCAGCATCTAATGAAATGACCATGTGGGTTTTTTTTTCTTTGAGTTTGTTTATATAGTGGATTGCATTGATGGATTTCCGTGTATTGAACCATCCCTGCATCCCCGGAATGAAGCCTACTTGATCATGGTGAATGATCGTTTTGATGTGTTCTTGGATTCGGTTGGCAAGAATTTTATTGAGTATTTTTGCATCGATATTCATTAGGGAATTGGTCTGAAGTTCTCTTTCTTTATTGGATCTTTGTGTGGTTTTGGTATCAGCTTAATTGTGGCTTCATAGAACTAGTTGGGTAGTGTTCCTTCTGTTTCTATCTGTAAGGCAAAGGACACTGTCATTCAGACAAAACGGCAACCAACCAATTGGGAAAAGATCTTCACCAACCTTACATCCTACAGAGGGCTAATATCTAATATATACAGAGAACTCAAGAAGTTAGACCCCAGAGAGCTAAATAATCCTATTATAAAATAGGGTACAGAGCTAAACAAAGAATTTTCACCTGAAGAATGTCCAATGGCTGAGAAGCACCTTAAATGTTCAACATCATTAGTCATTAGGGAAATGCAAATCAAAACAATCCTGAGATTTCACCCCACACCAGTCAGAATGGCTAAGATTAAAAACTCAGGAGACAGCAGGTGTTGGAGAAAGAGGAACACTCCTCCACTGCTGGTGGGATTACAAGCTGGTACAACCACTCTGGAAATCAGTCTGGCGATTCCTCAGAAAACTGGGCATGACACTTCTGGAGGACCCTGTTATACCACTCCCCGGCATATACCCAGAGGATTCCCCAGCATACAATAAGGACACATGCTCCACTATGTTCATAGCAGCCTTATTTATAATAGCCAGAAGCTGGAAAGAACTCAGATGTTCCTCAATGGAGGAATAGATACAGAAAATGTGGTACATTTACACAATGGAGTACTACTTAGCAATTAAAAACAATGAATTCATGAAATTTTTAGGCAAATGGTTGGATCTGGAAAATATCATCCTAAGTGAGGTAACCCAATCACAAAAGAATACACATGGAATGCAGTCACTGATAAGTGGATATTAATTAGCCCTGAAGCTCTGAATACCCAAGACACAATTCACATATCAAATGATTCCCAAGAAGAAGGAACGAGAGGGCCCTGGTCCTGGAAAGGCTTGATGCAGCAATGCAGGGGATTACCAGGACAGAGAAGTGGGAGGGGTTTGATCGGTGTGGGGTGTGGGGGGAAATGGGCAGAGGGAAGAGGGCTTATGGGACTTATGGGGAGGGGGGAACCGGGAAAGGGGCAATCATTTAGAATGTGAACAAAGAATGTAGAAAATAAAAAAATAAAATAATAGTTAAAAAAAAAAAAAAACAAACCAAGAGAGAGGCAAGCAAGAGTGGGTCAGGAGAGCAGAGGGCTGACAGGGCAGGTCCTGTAGGAGGGGAAGCTGGGGAAAGAGAGGAGCCCTAGTGTGTGAGCCTAGAGACCAGCCTGGGCCTTGGTATGTTAATTGGCACCACAGGTTAGCCATTTGGCCAGTTTCTCTTGGACCCAACAGTGAGGATTTAGAATGTGGTCTTGGGTGTGAGGCCGAGCCTTGGTTGGCAGCAGCTTCCGGTGAGCTTGCTGTTCCGTCCTTTCTCTCTGCCATCCTCTGCTCTCCACTAAGCCCAGATTGTCCCTGCCCACCCCTCTTCCTGGGGGACGGCTGGTGTGTGCAGCCAGTGTCCCTCTGTCTGTCCGACCTGGTGCTGTGGAATCCTCTGTGTTTGCTGTGGGCAGTGAACTCTCACCACCTCACTGCTACCTACAGGTCTGGGTCGGGCAGGGTGGGGCGCCCGTTAGCCTCCTGTCTGCCTGAGCCTCACTGCACAACGTGACTCTTGCAGGGAAAACATGCCGAGCCATTTCAAGTTTAAGGAATATTGCCCGATGGTCTTCCGGAATCTTCGGGAGAGGTTTGGAATCGACGACCAAGATTTCCAGGTGAGCTGCTTTTGTGAGACAGGTTTGCTCTGTCCAGTAGGATTTGTGTTTCTGTCCCGTGAGCATCCTTTGCAGGCTCAAGTTTCAGTGTTCATTCTGAAAGTAGGCGTTGTCTAAGTAAAGGCATCGGTCTGGTTTGATTTCAGTGAGAGGTCTGTGGGGAAAAGAAGGCTGCACTTAAGAGTGAATACTCTTGCTTCTAGATGCGAGTTTCTGCTGGCCAAGCTGCTTGCTGCTTTCTGGGGTCAAGTGTGTGCTTCCCCGTGCAAGCGTGCATGCGTGTGTTAAATGAATGTTTTTCTACTTTGGCTGAGGCCACTTAGGAATCTCAGGCAGGGATTGTGTTCCTGCTAATTTCCTGGGTTGTAAATGCACAAACTGTCCCCTGCCCTGGCATTCTCCTCAGGCTGTGCTTGTGTCTCTCAGGGCTGGGTTGTAGAGTGGCCACAGCCCTCCTGTCACCAGTGAGAACCTACTGACCTGCACAGTCCGATGCCCTCCTTCTCACGTGCCACATTCTAACGTGCTCTGGCATCTCTCCTATACTTGGCACAGACCTCCATTTTGACTTTCAAATGAGATACAACTTTTTAAGTATCTGCTGCTCGCTGACCAGTCTCCTCAAAGAAAGCCTGCTTTCTTAGTACTTCTAAACTGATGCGATAAGATACCATGACCAAGGTCACTTAGGAACGAAAATGTTTATCTGGGGCTTATAGTTTCAGAGGTTGAGTCCATGACCGTCATGGTGTGGCAGTCAGGCCTGGTGCTGGAGCAATAGCTGAGAATTCACACGAACCAGAGAGAGCCTTGCGCTTTCTGGACATACCTTTTCCTAATCTTTCCCAGATAGTTCCACCAACTGACAAACCAAATATATGAGCCTGTGGGGGCCACTCTCATTTCAAACCCCGACTCCTGCCAGTGGTTCCTTGAGCTTCATATAGGCGGCAGATCAATAAGTACTAAAGGTTTGTTTTTGTTTGCTTGCTTGCTTGTTTTAAAGCAGAATTCTGAGTACTAACTCAGAGTTTGTCTTACGTCTCCTCAGATGAATAGCACTCTCTCTAACTTGCCCTAAATTTAAAACCTGCATCAATGCCATGTTGCTACCCCCAGGCAACCTTACAAGCACCAGATGGGCACAGTGTGCTCTTAAGGTTTCTCTTAAGAGAAGAGGCTCAGTCAGGGAGCTGTACTTGTTTAGCCTACCTCCCTAAAGATTAAGCTCCCCACCCACCCACCTCTGTTAACCTTTCCAAGAATTTGTGCCAAGCTTCATCAGGCATGAGACCACTGCCCAGGTGACCAGTAGGGTCATAGGCTCCCCAGATACCCAGGGTTCTGAGCTGAAGGTCTGGGTATCGAAGGAAGGCTTAGGGGTAAAGGATGCAACATGTAGAATCTGGGTATTCCTTCTCTCAGATGGCTGTGATGTCAGCATCAGGTTTGGGCTTCATTGGTGAAACAGAACCCTGGATCATGATTATGGGTGTGATGTTCATGGCTGAAAGTGTGTCTTCTACAGAAGGACTGGAAAAAAAAAAAGAGGTTTGTGTGAAGTAGAAAGGATAATTGCATGTGGCCTGAGGACTTACTACGTTTAAACAGACCATGGATTCTTTGGAATCTCTGTCTGACCCTGTAGTGTGTTCCTCCTGCACCCCATCAAAGAGCCTGCTACACAAGCGTGAGGATTGGATGTAGATCACCATGGTAAAGCCTCACACGAAGCCATTGGAGACAGGCAGGTCTCTGGGGCCCAGTGGCTGGCCAGTCAATCAGTCACTGAGCTGTGGGTTCAGTAAGGAACCCTGTCTCAAAACATAGGGCAGGAGGCAGTGGGGGTGTGGCTCCTTATGTCATATCAGACACATGCATCTACATGTACGTGCATCCATACACACATACAACACACATGTATCTACCTAGTCTCAAGGGCCCCATTGCAGAACCTTCATAGGCTTCTTGATTGATTACTGAATTGAAAAATTTACATTTTTCCTCCTCAGTTCTATTGAAGAGGTTGAGAATGAACCCATTTTGTTGTAGCAGAGAAAAGTGGTTTTTAAAGTTTCCTCAAATGACAGTTGTGTTGCTGAAAGGCACCACTCCGACCCTCTAAAAATAACACCATAGAGGTTGATATTTACGAATGTGCAAATCGCAGCATGCAGACTTTGAAAGGAAATGAGGCAAGTAGAGGGTGATTCACAAGCAACTAATTGGCAAGTCTCTTGTACACTAAGCAGGAGCCCAGGATGGAGGAAGTTAGTCTGAGTGTAATTAATCATCTGAACACCTCTTTCCCTCAACTCTGCCTGCTGCTTCAGGCATGTAAATTGTTGCCTTCTCTTTGTAAATTGTTGCTTTCTCTATGACAACTGTATTTCTTTTTAAAATGTTTTTCACTGAGAGTCCAGAATGCCTCCAATAAATCAGAGGTGGACTTTTCTCTCCACATCTATATTCTTTTCCCCGAACCCTTATACCCTAAAGTCCCCTCAGCAGACTGGGGTGTAGTTCAGTGGTAGAGCACTTGCCCATCGCGTGTAGATTTGTGGGTTCCATCCCAAAACCAGAAGTCTGAGCTAAAGTCAAGATGGTAAACTGAGGCTGAGTCCAGTTGGCTAAATGGTTTGGCATGAAGGCAAGCCAGTGTGACACCCTGGTTCTCTCTACTTAAACCTGGTAGGCTCCTGTGTAAATCATAAAGTCCCCAGAATCCAGGGCAACCCATCAACTCAGCCACTATCCATCCCTGTGTAAAATAGTTGGACCAGCAAATGAAGCTCCTGTCATCCCTCAGAGGCACTGGCTTGCTAATGGGGAGCAGCTGTGGTCTGGCTGTGTTTGTTTTCTGAAACACTTGTATTTTAGACAGGTGACCTTAAATCACTGTGGCGATAAAGACCGGGATCATCTGATTAATTGTGTATTTGTGTCTTTCCTTTAACCTGAAAGGATACCTGTCCTGCCTTGTTCTTTCAGGGTTGTTTACTGGAGGCCTCTTTGATAATGTAAAAGAGGGTAATTAGCCAGCCAAACTGAGCTCTATCTGTGAACTTAACCATCCTGATTGAGATTGAAAACAATTCTCACAGCCAGCACACATGTGTATCTGATTTCATGGGTGCATGGCTGTCTTTCACTTCTTTTTCCTGTTAAAGACGGATTTAAACAACAGTTCCATTATGGGGTATTTATCACTAATTACCAGTAACCATCCATGATAGACACTTTCTGTTGCTATGAGAGAATACCTGAGAAAAATAATGTAAAAAGAAGAAGGCTTTCATTGGGCTCGTGGTTTCAGAATTTATAAACCCGTGATGCTTTGGGCCTGGGCTAAGGCAGAATGTCGTGGTTATATAAGCACGAGATAGAGGAAGCGACTGACCTTGAGGCAGCCAGGGAGCAGAGAAAGAGGAGGACAGACCAGATGAGGGAGAGGAGAGCAAAGGGGAAAGGAAGAAGGGAGAGAGGGAAAGAGTCCCGTCAAAGGCAGGCCCCTTCATGGCCTTTCATCAGCCAGTCTCCTAGCTTCCGTCACCCCCAATAAAGCCATTGGATCATGAGTCTCTCAGTGGGTTAATCCACTCCTTACTGGGTGGACTGGCTGGGACTCCCAATCCCACCAGCTCCCAGGGGCTCCTCCAGTTAGGGCCCAAGCCTTCCAAGCCCACGCCTACCTAACATACATTATGTTGACATGTGTGCATCTAGGCATGTGTGTTTGTATGCATTCGTGTATGTGGGCACTCTCGGGGACACATGCCTGGTGATTTCAGATTCGGTCTGAGTTTAGTGGCTTAGTGTTTTTATAATTATACACTAGGTTTGTGATATGCTCAGACTGCACTCTTTTTCTGGTTATCATTAGTCCATGTGGTCCCCTGTCCCTGCTTCTCTTAAGATGCTTTTAAGGATGACAACTATCATTGAAGGTTCCACCACTCCGTTTTGTGTATTTCCAAAACCGCAAGCCCTGGTCCCTTTCACTCTGATTCCCCTCAAGCTGATTGTGTGTGTTTATCTATTTGCCCTACTGTATTTTGGAGTCTATGCTAAACATTCCAGGTATCTTCCCTACCTCCAAAGTGCTGGGATACAGTCATGTGCCACCATGCCCAGTTCTGTGGGCTCAGAATGGAACCCAGAACTTCATGCATGTTGGGCAAGCATTGCACCAACTGAACTGCATCCCCACTTTGATGCCCAGAGGCCTAGATGCCCTTTGGAATACAGACAAAAAGAGTGAAGCAGCAACTGTTGTGAAACATACTAGATTCGGTAGTAAGTGTTAAGAAGGTGTTTCATTAACTTGAGAACGTCTCCAGCCCTCTTGCACGTCTTGTGGGACATCGGGCCCTCTTTTAGACAGTTCTGGGAAGTCGGATAGAGGCTTCAGTTTGCTTGTGGGTGTCCAGAGCAGACTACCCACTAAAACCAAGAAGTTGCCCAGGATGGAGCCTGTACTGTTGAACCTAAATGCAGGGCACCATTGAAATGGAGCTCTCTTGTTCATTGTGTTAGATAATACCAGGTTTTGTTTGCCCCCACTGTGCCTCCTGAATTAGAACCCTCATTATTTGCGTTTGATGCCCTTCTTTGTATCTGTAACCGAGTTCTAATTTTAAAAATAATTCATTTTGGAAGCTAACATTTTAAACTTCTGAGGTTCCTGTTTTAAGTTTCAAGCTCTAACCTTCCTAGCTCACTGCATTTTAGGGAGTAGGGGATTCTGCCAGGACATCTGCCAAATAAAGATGTTTGCAGGGCAGATATTTTTCAAGGGGACTTAAAGCTGCGTGAACGAAGGAACTAGTCTTTCCTATGCTGCCTACCTTTCCAGTGAGAGCTCTGGAAGAAAGGGAGAGGGGCAGGGCATTCGTGCAATACATCACAATTGGGTAGAGAAGGAGCTGAGGGAGAGACACAGATGGGGAGAGAGTCAGACACACAAGGAGAGCGTGATAATGAGTCCGAAGACCTCACCTTATTCTGCAGCTAGCAAGCAGTTTTATGGATTTTGTGTAGGGAAGAAGAGATATATGAAGTCTGCTTTTGTTTTTTGTGGGTTTATGTGTGTATGGTTCAAATGCATGGATGTATATGTGTTTGCATGTGTGCATATGTGCAGAAGCCAGAAACTGATGTCTGCTTATCCTTCTTAGTTGCTATCCACTTTTCGCATAGCCTCTCACTGGATCTGGAGCTGACTGGTTTCCCTGGGAACCCCTGTCTCCATCTCTTGAATGCTGAGAGTGGGCTACCATACCCATCTGACTTTATGCAGATGTCTGTAGATCCTAACTCGGATGGCAAGTACTTTATCTACTGAGCCATCTCCCAGACCCTGAAGTCTGGGAGTAGGAGCTGGGCGGTGGTGGCACACGCCTGTAATCCCAGCACTTGGGAGGCAGAGGCAGGAGGATTTCTGAGTTTGAGGCCAGCCTGATCTACATAGTGAGTTCCATGACAGCCAGGGCTACACAGAGAAAACCTGTCTTGAAAAAAACAAAAAACAAAACAAAACAAAACAAAAAAAACAGCAACAACAAAAAAAAGTCTGGGAGTGGGGGAGGTAATAATTTTTAAAAGGTTTATATTATGTTTATATTTATTTATGTGTATATGCCACATGGGTGCAGGTACCCACAGAGGCCAGAAGAGGGCATCAGGCTCCCTCTTGTGATCCACCCTACATGAATAGGTAGAGCAGCAGGACTTTGAACCCCTGAGCCATCTCTCCAGATCTCCTCTTCTCCCATACATCCCTTTAAGATGGTGGGATGGTTGTGTAGAGAAGGTCTACAAGTGAGAGAGGCATGTGGGAGGCTAGGGGCTCTCTCAGTGTGTGCAGAGTAGAAGAGCGGAGTCATTTGCTGCTGGCAGAGAGCAGCTGCACAAAAGTGTGCCTGTGACGAGTCAGGCAGAAAAGTCCGGGCCAGGGGTCAGTGAAAACAAAGCGAGGCAACAAAGAGGAGTTTGGCACCTGCGTGCCTGAGAGAACACAATGAATCACAGAAGGGAATTGGAAGTGTAATGCAAGAAGAGAGGGGAAGATAAAGTTGAGTTTCTGACCTGCGGCTTGAAGATCACGAAGTGCTCACAAGACTGTTGATCACTCAAGTGAGTGCCCTAGTAGCAGTCTTGGGGGAGGGGCCCGGCTCCAGGAAGTCCTCGTGGGAGCCTTCCTGGATTCTTTCTCTGGACAGTCATACCCACAGTGTGCCCACCTGTGCACTGTTTCAACTCCTCTTGTCTCTTCCCCACTGGGTGGCTGGGGTCTTAGTTAGACTTTTATTGCTGTAAGGAGAAACGAGGACCAAGACAACTTTTTTGGGGGGGGGGGGTGTCTGAGACAGGGTTTTTCTGTGTAACCCTGGCTGCCCTGGAACTCATTCTGTAGACCAGGCTGACCTCGAACTCAGAAATCTGCCTGCCTCTGCTTCCCAAGTATTGGGATTAAAGGCGTGCGCCACCACTGCCTGGCCCAAGACAACTCTTAGAAAGGCAGATATTTCACTGGGGCTGGCTTACAGGTTCAGAGGTTCAGTTCATTATCATGACGGGAAGCAAGGCAGTGCCCAGGCAGACGTCATGCTACAGAAATTGAGAGTTCTCCATCTTGATCATCAGCCACGAGGAGTCTCCCACACAGGGAGCCAGCAGGAAGCTCTCTTCTGCTTAAGCATAGGACCTCAAAGTCCACCTGTACAGTAACACAACTTCCCTCCAACAAGGCCACGCCTCCTAATAATGCTACTTCCCATGGGCCAAGCATATTCAAACCACAGTTTGGAGGTTTGTCCAGCTCACACTTGCAGTTCGTTCTCGCTGGATAACCACGTTCTGCATTCCAAGGCACCCTGGGTAGTCATCCTGTACTCGGAGACACTTGGGCTAAAACACAGAAGTTTCCTCTCAGGTGCTCAGCCTTGTGAGAGCACAGGATACACTCCACAGCCAATCTGCATCCCAAGTCTTGGACACACACACACACACACAGTGTCTCCACCCCTCCTTCCACCTTCCAGTGTTGGTTTCCTGCTGGCTCTGTGTTTCCTGCCCTGAACCTGCTGCACCTCACTGTGTGCGGTCAAGGCTAACCATTAGTCAGCAGTCTTTAGCCCAGGGTGTGAGGTAAACACAATGTTCCCATTTCATGAACCTTGGAGACTGGCATCTGGTATTAGAGCTCCAAACTCAAGTGCCACCCTGAGAGCTGAAAGCAGTTCTCATAATGTTCTGGGAGGTCCCTGCACTGTGCTCTCTGGTTTCTTATACCTTCCATTACTGTGTTCTTTTCTGCTAGTTGTTTCATTATTGATCAGCACTAAATGTTTTGCTCCCCCTCTAAAACGAAAGCCACTCTGTGCTTAGGATCCCGGCTCCCACCTCCTTTGATCAGCTTTGAGCACGGTAGCCTTTAACGACTCCGTGGTGATGGTCAGGGTAGCTCGTTGGTCTGATGATGTCAGAAGCCCACCTGCGCTGGCTCCCGTATGTCCAGAGGAAACCCAGAATACAGCTCTCTGGGTGATGGTCACACTTTTCTCTTGGGCTCTGCGGTCTGTCTGTCAGCAGGCTTGAGACTGGTTTTGAGGTCCATGAAACAGGGAGCCCACCCTGGGGGAAGAACACTTCATGGGAGTCTGGATGAGCCCTGGACATTCTGCTCCTGATGCTGTGGCCACGCTCACCTACCATGGCGGGTCTCAGTTTCATCTGTGACGTGGGGTGGGGGGTGGGGCTGAGGGTGGGGCGTCGAGCTTGCCAGACTCTCTCAGCTAAGCCTTTTCAGCTTCACGTTGGTGCTTCCTGCCTGTCGGATCCTCCACCAACCCCCTCCTGCTGCCGTGATGCCCCGCCTGAGCATGTGACCAAGCAATAGAGACTGAGCCCTCCTAAGCCACGAGCCCAGATAAACCCTTCCTACTTAAGTGGTTTTGGTCACAGATTCTTCTCTGTAGTATTGATAGATCCTCCTAGGAAGCTAATTGCTTTTTCACATTTGAGTTTGGCAGAATTGATTTTTCAAGTAGTCTTCCTTTTGGCTAATGTTTTTTTTAAAAAGTTCGATATATGAATTTTTTTAAAAAAAAATAAAGCCTACGTTTATTTGTTATTTGTTTATTTAATTATGCTGTGTGTGAATTATGATACGGAGTGGACTGAGGTACCACAGCACACAATTGGAAGTGTGCAAATGTCAGATGTCAGTGTTAACAAGTGTGTCAGTGTGAGAGGACAGCGTCAGTTCTTTCTTCCCATCATTTGGATTTTGGGAATCTAACTCAGGTCTTCAGGCTTGGTGGCACGCACCTTTACACTCTGAGCCCTCCTGCTGGCCCTTCACGTGTGACTTTAGCCAGGACGGGCAAGCTACAAACAACATGAAAAATAACAAAACTATAATGGGAATACGAGATGAGGTCAAGAAAGTTAAGGGTGAAAAACGCTTGATATTTTCAACAAAGGTGCTGGGGGGAAAAACAGTCCTAAAGCAGGGTGTTTTATGAGAACTCTAAAGGATTGGTGATTGGAACGAGCTAATTAAATTGACCTTTATGAGTTCTCCCCTTTTGGAGGCTCCACTAATCCTGGACCTCCCACTGTGGAAGTGAACATCTTCGGTGCCCACTGTTAGAGGAGGAGGGTGGGAAGGAGGAGGGCACTGTTAATCCTTTTCTGAAAGGGAAAGGATAGTAAATTTCCAATTATAAATGTGGAAAGACCTTCGCAGGGGAACTTCTCATTATCTTGCTTTATTTCCTGTCGAGGGCAGCTGGAACACCAGAGCTTCAAACACAGCTGTTGAGGCTTGAGACAGGATATCAGATATTACAAGGCATATCTATGGAAAAAGGAGCTTAAATACCAACTTGTATGATTGGCTTTGAAAGGGATGAGATTCTAAAGTAGTTCTGTGTGCCCATCACCATAGCTTTGTCTAGACCTGTAACTTTCCTTAGCTATCCAGCAAGCCTTAGAAGTAACACCTGCTGCCCGTGATGTGTCCCCATAGTTCCAGCTCAGCACTGGAGTGAGCAGAGATCACCTGTGTCCCCTTCCTCAGCCTGGGGTCTGCAGTTTGCACAGCTGTGCAGTCAATGGCCTCTTGCAGTGATAACTGTGTTTCTGGGCCTTTGAATAAAATGCCTGGGCCAACTGAAACACCTTTTCACTATGTAAAATGTCCAGACCAGGCGAATTGTACCACAACAAGAAACTCTCCGAAGGGGACAGAGAAAGGAATGGCACAGAAATGTAGACAGGTTGCTAAAAATGCTGTAAGAAGGATATGGCAGTAGCTGCATGGCTTCGCAAACCCACAAAATCTTCTGAGTTGTGCACTTTAGGTGAATGGTAGGGTCTGTGAGTGCTTTCTAAGGAAAGCCACGGAAAAGGAATGTTCTGTGACTGGTAGGACGGCTCGGTGGATAAGGACACAGGGTGCCGAGCCTGATGATCTGAGTTCAATTTCCAAAACCCACATGACAGAAAAGACCAGTTACCACAAGTGATCCTCTGGCCCATACATATATGTGCATAAACAAATATGTACACTTAAAAAAATAAGAGATGTTTAGGGGTGCAGGCAATGTGGCTCAGTAGGTGTAGTATTAACCACGAAAGAATGAGGACCTGAGTTCAGATTCCAGGCAGCCACATAAAATCAATGTACTTAAGTAATCTAGGTGCCAGAGAGGAAGATGAAGGAGGGTCTGGGGCTCGCTGGTCAGCCAGCCCGAACAAATTGGTGAGCCCCAGGTTCAGTCAAAGACTCAAAAAAGAGGCATAGACCAAGACACCTGGCATCAACTTGTGGTGTACATACATGTTCACACACACACATGCATACACACATTCGCATGTATCTATGCATATACATTGCACACAAATAAAATTCATTTCTTTTTACAAAAGAAATTCAGAGTTTGAAATTAGTTCATATTTAATATGAGACTACCAAATGTAGAAAAGGAAAGCTATAGCATATTTTGTAGTTTGTGCACATTTTTCATTAGTTCTTTTGTTTCATAAACTAAGAGTAAATCGCTGGCCGTTTCCCAAATCTCTGTGAATTAACAACACCAATTTATCCTGATTAATAATTATAAGAGGAAGCAGGACTCTTGGAGACAGTTCAGTCCAGCTGTGTTTCTTTGCAAATAAATGGGTCTGGCGTGGGAGTTGGGCATCGCTGCTGGGCTGGGATTTGTACTGCCTTGTTTCTATTACAGACCCTTTTGTTCTGCTCCCTGTTGCCCGACTCCATCTTTAGCGTTAGTTTGAGAAGATGCTGAACTGTAAGCCCAGAAGGGGAACCTTGGGAGGCCTGTTGCATCAGCTTTCTTGGGAGAGGTGGGAATAAATTGTATTCCAACAACAAACAGAGAACCAGTCTGACCCAAGTCCAGCCGGGTCAACCGCTGTGTCTATTAGATCTACTTCAAGAGTGTGGATTATCATCCTGAGACAGCTGCTTCACTGAAAAGTCCCACCCCAGTGGGTGACAGCTTCCCAAAGCTGCATGGAGTCCCTTCTTTCTCCCCTTGTCCTCAGCCTTCCCAAGGCTCTGTCCAGCTGGGGCAGGATTACTGACAGCTGGGAGAGGGGACAGAGGGAACATGTGGCAGAATCTCTGCCGAGGGTCTAATGACCCTCCCACCCCCTTCCCTCGCAGGAGCTTCAACAAGGCCTTCTTGAAAAGTCTTATTGGGAAGTCCCAGCTGCTCCAATTTAGATGGTAAAGGGCATGCTGTGCCCAGAAACATCTCCAACAGCTGGGGGCTCTCAATTTGAAGCTGCTCTCTTAAGTGGTTTGAATTCTCTGATAAGAACTTCTCGTAGAAGGGCTAGAGAAGATCTTCACCTGTCACTTTTAAACTGATCCCATGCAGAACCCTAGATTAGAATGTAAATAACCTTAATCTCATTTCGGAATGGGTGACTTGTCCAAGCTCTGTCTTAAGCTAGGAATTTGAGTTTTCAAAGGAGCAGGTCTCTCCAGACCTGGGGTGGGTTTCTGTGGGTCGATTGTTGTCTGATACCTTTTCCTGAGGACACATGAGTGGACAAGATTCCTGAAAAATAAGTTGTAATTTGAAGATGGGGATTATGAAGATTAAACCAAAAGTGGTACTTTTCAGCCTTGGTTGGTTCAGATCTGAAAGTCTTGCTTTTGTATCTGTTAATTAAAATAAGAGTTTTAAAAATGACACCTCTGTTGGCCTTTCTTCTCACCAACTTGCCCACTCCATTTGAGATTACTGTTATAGAGGATTGTTGGGGAAAATATTAAAAAGTGGAACCAGCTCATTCCCACGCTTGCACCTCTGCCCCGGTGGCCTGGTTGGCCATGCATTGGTAGGCAATGGCTGACCTGTTTTTATCTCATGGAGATTCTGACTCTGAACTCCACAGCCTCTCCATCCAGCTCGCTAGGTTCCCACTGGCGAGTTGCTACCACGCCAATCCCGTGTTTCAAATCCCCCACAGCCTTTGTGGAGTCCCTCAGGCAAACCTACACTTGGCTACCATACCTTTCTCTCTTGAACCCAGTCGAGCTGCCTTGTGAAGGAAAACACAACACAGACTTAGTTCACAAACAATGGTAACTCAGTCTCTGGGAGCAACAACTAAAACCTAATCTCTAATCCTTATTAAAATCTGACCCCTCCAGTGGCTAGGAAACTCTAGCAGCTACATCTTACCCCCTGCTGTCCCAGTTCCAAAGAGGACTAACTCTCTTCTACTTCCTCTCTTCTTCTATCCAACCGGAAGTCCCTCCCACCCACCCAGTGATTGGCTCCTTTATTCATTAGGAGATTGGTTCACAGGAATAGCAACAGGCCCATCCACAACAGAGGATAAGCTACAACTTGCATTCCCAAAGCAAAGAGGTCCATTCCTCCCGTGATCTTTTCTAATAGCAATACTGATGTGCTTGTCAGCAAAGAAAGTAGAACAGATAGAGTTTGGTGATAGGAGAATTTTAAAAACAGTCCTCCGCTTCTGTGAATTAAGATAGACATGATAAAGTGACCAGAAACAGGTGAAGAAATCCTAGGGCTGGCATGGCCTGCAGCCTACAGGACTCCTGGGAAACACTAGAACCTGTGCATGTTCCAGCCCTGTCTTCATACTGTAGACTAACTCCCAGGAGCAGTACCAGCTCTTGCCTGGAGAGAAGATGGCTCCTATCCCTGCCCCCTGCTGGTGCTGCCTTTGAATGAACCACGGCTTCCTACACAGGTTAATAAAAACCTGTGTAAAGTACGCCTGTTGCTTTAATACCTTGGCTGTTATCGATATTTTCCACACACTTAACTCAGCAAAATTGAAAACATAGGAACAAGTTTGATTTTGTGCCAGCTGGCTCACACTCTAAATTGGTATCAGAAGGTGTTTGTCACCATGGAGAAATCAATATGAGCTGTCCCACTGAAATACCTGCCACATCTGTTGTGGCCTCATGGGTGCTGGAGTAACTGGGTGTGCTCCGAAGAACCTAGATGGGCTTCCCGTGGCATCCTATGGGTCTGTTTTCTTATCTTCAAGTTGAGGGTTTTGGAATAATCTTTAAAGCTGCTTCCAACTCTGATGATGCCTTTTTATTGTGAGAAGGACCCCTTGTGACACCCATAGCCCCCAGCCTCCCTCCTGCCCATGAATCCTATACAGTGCTGTTTCCTCCACAATAGAACAAGGACCCTTAGATCCTCCATATTCTATTTCATGAGATCACAGGCTTTGAACAGTGCTTGCTCTTGCTGGGGCTGTCCTGAGCACATCTGGAATCTGTGAATATAAGTTTTATGTACACCTGTTAATTATTGTCATCTCTTTCATCTTGGCCTCGACATCCTAAACTGTCGCTACACACTTCCAGGACTAGGGTGGCCTTCCCGGCTCCTGATTAGAATCTCCTCGGGAGACAGCTCTGTGTTCTAGGACCTATACCTCCTGCCTTTGCGTAGCAGAGAGCCATGCCTTGCAGGAAATTGTATTTTGGCTTGGTTTGGTGATTGTATTTGTGTATGTGTGTGGTGTGCATGCCTCTGTGTAGGCATGTTTACAGGTGTCTGGGTACACACGGGGGTCGTGTTTGGGGGAAAGCTAGAGCTTGAGGTCTGCTGTCTCCCTCAACGCTCTTTGCTTTAATTACCGAGGCACACATGAGGCCTTGGGCTCTAGGGTATGGCATGCATTTCAGCAGGATCGTTCATATGGATTTCTCCATGGTGACGAACACCTTCTAAGGTCTCTGGCTGAAGCCAGCTAGTTAGCGTTCTGCAGAAATATTCCCCTGCCTCCCTACCCCTGCCTCTGCCTCTGAGCACCAGGGTTACAGGCAGGCCAGTTTCAATACTCAGGATTGTGTAGTGAGTGTTTGATCTGTTGTCTATCTTACTGCCCCTCACTTTATAGACCAGAAGATGAATCTCAAAGAGGCCAAATAACATATGCAAAGGCCAAGGAATGGCAGGTGTACAGGAATGGGAACTGGTGTAGGAATGGCAGGTGGTACAGGAATGACAGGTGGTATAGGAATGCAGGTGGTGGTATAGGAATGGCGGTATAGGAATGGCAGGTGGTGGTGTAAGAATGGCAGGTGGTATGGGATGGCAAGAGGTATAGGAATGCAGGTGGTGGTATAGGGATGCAGGTGGTGTAGGAATGCAGGTGGTAGTGTAGGAATGCAGGTGGTAGTGTAGGAATGCAGGTGGTAGTGTAGGAATGGCAGGTGGTAGTGTAGGAATGCAGGTGGTGGTGTAGGAATGACAGGTGGCAGTGTAGGAATGGCAGGTGGTGTAGGAATGCAGATGGTGGTGTAGGAATGCAGGTGGTGGTGTAGGAATGCAGGTGGTGGTGTAGGAATGCAGGTGGTGGTGTGGGAATGCAGGTGGTGTGGGAATGCAGGTGGTGTGGGAATGCAGGTGGTGGTGTGGGAATGCAGGTGGTGTGGGAATGCAGGTGGTGGTGTGAGAATGCAGGTGGTGGTGTGGAAATGCAGGTGGTGTGGGAATGCAGGTGGTGGTGTGGGAATGCAGGTGGTGGTGTAGGAATTCAGGCGGTAGGAATGAAAGAACATTTGGATACCTGAGCCCCTCACCTTCAGCATGACACTGCATTGGCCAGGAATTCAAATAAATTTATGTTTTTTAAACCTTTATTTATATTTGTATAGGTGTTTGTCTGAATGTATATCTGTGCACCAAATTTGCCCAATGACTGTGGAACCAGAGAGTGTATTGGATCCCCTGGGACTGGAGTTAGACATGGTTAGGAGCCACCATGTAGGTTCTGGAAGTGGAACCAGGTCCTCTGGAAGACCAGCTGCTGACCTTGACTGCTGAGCCATCTCTCCTGGCCCATGTTTATCTGTAAAAGATCTGCAGCTATGCTTTGTAAACATAGATTATTCTTGACAGTTACTCTGTCCGGTGTCCCCAGGGGAAGTTTTAGGCGGGAACCTGAGACATACCTTACCTGCCTCCACTGCCCATCAGTTTTTTTACTTTCAAGTGGCAAAAGCACACCTGGTGGCAATGCCGCAAGGAAATTCAAAATAACGAGCCAGACTTCTCTGGGGCTTGCAGTCATGCCAAAGGTTGTGACAGTTGCATTAACTTTTCCCGTTTTCCAGTTGTCTGTTAGATGGGGCTTTCACTAAATATGATTAATACATTTATGTTAATTCTACAGGCACAGTCTAAGTTTTGACCAAGAATCCCCAGCTTCACTGATTGCGTGGAAACTGAGCTTAAGGAACTGCTTTCATACACAGCCTGCAGGTCGGGACTGCTCACAGCATTACTAGAGAAGTGAGCTGAGGCAGAACCGGGATTAGAACATATACCATGTGGGTATGCCAAGATCAGGACACGGCCAGTATCTAACACAAAGAGTGCAGTAAGGAATTTTCATGTCTTTGAAGCTGAAGCAAAAAGAAGAGACTCCTGCATGAGGCAGAACCCAAATTACTTTCTTACACTGTTTATTAGTGCAGGTTCCACACTTGTAAACAGGGGCAGCCTCGTCCTTGATCATTAACTACTGCGGTGATGGTTTGAGTACAGCTTCCCATTTTAACTGAACTGAGAGTTGGAGGGAACTGAATGAACAGGGTGCTAGTGCCACTGTGCATTACTGCACACTAAGCAGTTCTTCACCTACTGCCGCTTAAATACATTACGCCCACCACCGGGGTCCTCAGTGATCATGGTGGTCCATATACCAGCTCCATCAGTATCATCTTCTTCCTAGAATGATAGCCCCAGCACCAGCTTATCAGGTCAGAGCCTGCAGAACCACATGGTCTGTCTACGTGTTGGTGGTTTATTGAGTGTGAGCAGTATTGACTACTCAGCTTCTGACTGTGATCACCCACTCTGGCTCCTGGAGTGTGGGTTACTTTCCTTGAGTTGTGAAACTTGAGATGGCTGGTTTTGTCCGTTTATTGGGTTGGAAGCTGCCTAGGGGTGAATGGCACTTTTGGATGAATATGAGGAGATGTGGGGGGCTAAGGAGAGAAGATGCATCTTGAGAGTGGACAACACCATCCAATGGCCTTGTAGCCCAAGTGGAATACAGTTTGGACAAGGCTGGAGGCATGCCCATGTATGCACACACACTCCCTGATCTGAGGTTGTATGAACAATGAACAACCATCTTCCCCACATGCTCCTGCCACAGTAAAGTCTTCAGGCCAAGTAGCCATGAGCTGAACCTACTGAAATCGTGAGCCAAAAATCAATCCATCTACAAGTTGTGTGTGTTATAGTTAGGTTGTCAGCCCTCTGGATGAATCCGGGCGCCCATCCTTGTGCCGCCCCCAGTTATCCTGTGTTCTTGCTTGCTCTTGTCTTTCAGAATTGATGGCACTTGCTTCGACTTTATGACTGAAGATAATGTGTAGTATTAGCGATATTTACAGCTCTTATTTATTTGCAGTAAATTATTTTGCACATTAATGTTTGGGAGGGGAAAAATAAGAGCATTAGCAATATATAGTAATATATTTGTTGCTGCCATTACCCACAAAGGGGCATTTACTTCAGTTTCCTTCCTTTTTGTTCTAAGCAGGAAATGGTAAAGGAGGTTTATTTAAAAAATAATAATTATTATCTGAGAATTACACTCTAACTAATGTCACCATTTTCATCCTGAAAATCCTTTCGATGTGCTTTATCTACCCGATGAATTTCAGTTGTCTTAAGAATGATTTAACACTGCCAAATCTTGATACTTAAAGTCCTGCTGGAATTACATTGATTTTTTTTTCATCTTGAGTTTTCTAATTACTAAATCTGCTTTTCTTAGCTTAATTGGCTGTCTTGCCTCTGCACTTGGCAGGTGCGCTTGCTTACATTGGAGCTGAGATGCACTCTCTCAGGATGTAATGGTCCAGTGCTGTGTTGCCAGGTGCATCCTGGGAATTCAAGATAAGCTGGTGGGGCCATTTCCCTCCTTGAGCTTCTGTCCTGCTGGGGGCTGATTCTACCTTGGCTGTATTTCACCTGGAAATGAGGAAATTACAAAGTGACGTGAATCTGCTAGGCAGAGTCCCTTCAACTGAAAATCTGTAGGACCCTGATATTACCTGATTCTCCAAAGACACCCATGTTCCCTGAAACTGGTTTAGTTTAGTCCACAGGTTCCTGTGGATGCTTTCTTTAGAGAGGAAATTGCAGAGAGAAGGTGACTTTGCCTTTGAATCCCCATACACATGGGCCAGCAGGCAAGGCCTGGAAGGGGATGATGTCATTACTCACGGGTACGATCAGCCATGATGAAGCCCAGACTTCCTCAGACATGGGAGTTTGCTAATGCTATTAGTCTCTGACCAGTATAAAGAGAGTCGGACACACAGGAGGATTTTTCTCTAAGAAAGAAGAGAGACATTGGTGGGAGGGAGAAGACTTGTAGGGCTCTACACAAGCTATAGTGTAGACATCCTGACTCAAACTCTGGGGTACATCATTCTGCAGAGTCACTGCAGAGACCCTCCCCATCTGCCATCAGTAGTGCTTGAAAACTACTGCAGGGGAATGGAAGATGGACTAAGCCAGAGGCTTCTAATGAGTTGTAGTAGAATGTACCTTTCCATGTTCCTCTCCCTCCACAGGCCATGACTGATTCTTTAAATACTTTTCTAGCTTAGTAGTTGAGAACCTAGGTTCTGGACCAGCCATAGAAGCTGAAATTCTGGTTCCTCATTGACCAGCTATATGACCTTTATTCTGTCACGACCTTTCACCTCATCTTGTCATCTATGAAATGATGTGACGGTGAGGGCAGCGTCACCTAGGATCTTACCAGAATGCATAGAATCCTGGTGGCCTACACTGTAGAGATAGTGACTATGAAGTGTCCTTTTGTGACTAAAACCTTATCCTATTCAGAAGAAAAATTTTAAAATTCTGAATATGAGCCTGCTTGTTTGTTTGCTTGGAGACTAGATCTTACTACGTAACTATAGATAGCCTAAAACTTGCTGTATAGCCTAGTCTGGCTGGTGTAGGTCTGGTTTACATAGAATTCTAAGCTAACCTCAAGCAGGGTGAAGTTGTACATACCTTTATCCCAGCTGAGGCTGAGGCAGGTGGATCTCTGTGGACTCAGGGCCAGCCTGGGATACTTGGAGAGTTCCAGCACAGCTAGGGCTACATAGAACCTTTGTCAAAACCCAACCAAAAACCCAAGGAGGATAGTGTGGAACTCGCTGCCGCCCTCCTGATTGCCCTGCGCCAGCACGCCCGGCTCCGTCCACCTCCAAGAACATGAGATTAGTTCTTACCCAACTGTTTTCATTTGTTAGGAGACTTGCAATTGGGTTACAAAGAATTGTGAAATATTGCCAGCCATTTACCAGTGTATTGCAAATGCAAATGCTCTTGCGATGATGACAGATGATCCAAACCCCAAAGCCACACTTTAACCAGTTCTCTTCCCTTCTCCCTCCTCCTCCCACCGGGAAGAATTCCTTGACCAGAAGTACACCCCTTCCCAATGACTCCCAGGCTCGCAGTGGGGCTCGGTTTCACACGTCCTATGATAAAAGATACGTCATCAAGACCATTACCAGCGAGGACGTGGCAGAGATACACAACATCCTCAAGAAGTACCACCAGGTAACTTCCCCTTTCTTTATTGACTCTTGGAGCAGGTTTATCTTCATACCAAAGTGTCATCGAGGCCAGGGCTGTGCACTGTGCTTGGGCAATGTACCGAGACCACATTTGACATGAAGATCCCCTCTGGCCTGGAGTTCCAGAGTGATTGTGACCTGATTACTGGCCCTTAACATGAGAATGCTTATGGTCCTATTTACATAAATAGTCATCTAAATTATTTAAAATAAATGTAATCTAATTATGCTTCCAGTGATCCCCGTTCTGGTTGTAAAAACCGCTTCGCTAAAGATCTGGCAGCTTTCCAGAAGATTCCTTGTGTGCCAGAAGTCAGACATTAACCCCAAGTCTGTATCTGTTTACACTGCCGAATCCTGTGCTGGTCTCACTGTCTGGCTCTTCCACGACCCACCCATTTCCCCAGTTGGACCTTGTAGAAAATTCTCCAGTTCTAGGGACTCTTGTGTTGGTTACTTTCTGCCCCAGTTCATCCCCGACTATTACCACTTTGTAATCTCCTAGGGAGATGCCCTTGGGAGCTGCTTTCTCTTCCCTGAAATAAACTCCAGCATAGTTTTGCATGCTGTATGCACACACACACACACACACACATTGTTGCTTTCAGAGTCTATCTCAGTCTGCTTGGTTGTATTAACACAATACAAACTGAGTGACTTAGGTGGCAAACATGTTGAGAGTCTGGGAATTTGAGATCAGGGAACCAACATGGTAGAAGTCCAGAGAGGACTCTGCTCCTGCCTGTACTTAGGGGAGATGGGAAAATCTCTACACTGCTTCCTGCTAAGTGCAGGAATCACATCAGGGCCACAGAACCATTTACCACACACTAGTGATAGGGCTTTAAATGTTTTATTTATTTGTGTGTGTGTGTGTGTGTGTGTGTGTGTGTGTGTAAGTCTGGCTGCCTGTAGAGTCCAGAGAGGATGTCAGAAAGCCTGAAGCTGGAGTTACATGTTGTTGAGCTTCCTGACTGTGGGTGCTTGTTAGGTGCCAATGGTGGTCTTCTGGAAGATCAGTAAGTACTCTTAACAGCTAAGCCATTATTCCAGCCTGTGATTAAGATTTAAAACTATGCATGTTGAGGGAACACAAATATTTAGTCTAGATTTTGCTTTTACTTAAATAGCTTTAAATTCCCCTCAGCAGTACAGACTGTCACAGAGAATGTTCGAAGTGAACTTTTGCGAGACCCGACTGCATCAGATCAGGATTCACAGAGTTACATCACATCTGCCAAGTATCAGCCTCCTCTGCTGCTGTGGTCTCTGAAGGCAGCTCTCCGTGTCTGTGAGCTCTGACATGACTTGTTTAAAGCGTTACTTTTGGCTGTGCTCTGCACCCTAATGTGGCCGGTTGTTTCTTGGCCTTAGCTATTCTTCCGGTCTTTGCAATTGTGATCGACCGCATTTCACTTGCATCGAGGTCTAAAAAGCCTTCACATTTCGTTCTGTCTCTGGAAACCTGTGACTGCCTCTAATGTGCTTTCTGACGGCATCAGTCTCCCCTTAAATTCATTAACATCTAATGCATCTTTGATAACGGATATCGTGAAATCTGTTCTGCCATGCTTATGCTATTACCTATTAAAACAAACAAACAAAAACTTTGGAAGTGCCCAGCTAATCCCTGTGAGGGCAGATACACTGGCTCTGAAGCACCTGACTTTCAGCCCAATCTTCAAGGCCCTCACAGTTTCGTATGCTCCCCTTTCTGGAATTGGATGTCACACCCATGCATCTTTTTATTCTCTGGCTTGTCCTGGAACTGCTCAGAGCAAATTGGCTTTTCCTGACAAGTGAGATTCACTCTGATAAACCACATAGATGCCTTTTTAATGAAATGGGACATATGGTTTGGGTGTCCAGTTCTTGACGAACTCAGGCTCAGAGTGAATCTTTCAACTTTACAGAAATCACAGTTTGAGGTGTGTTCTGGTTGTTAGCCATGATAGAAGATCCCAGCCAGCAACAACTTAAGGGAAGGGTTTGTCTTTTAGTTCCAGGTTACAGTCTACCCCTGAGGAGAAGTCAAGGCAGGGACTCAAGGCAGCTAGTCACAAAATATCCACAGTCAAAACTGGAGAGAGAGAAATGCATCCCTGGGGCGTGCTCATTCAGTTGGCTCTTTACATATTTCTACAGTGTAGGGCCTCTTGCCTAGGGAATGATCCCACCCTCTGTGAGCGGTCAATTAGCAACTAGCCCTGGGTGTTGCTTGTATTTTGATACTCTTTCTGAATGAGTCAAGTGCTCAGGTGAATTCTTGTGAACCATTTCCTAATGAATAAAGGAGCCAATCACTGGGTGAGTGGGCGGGACTTCCAGGTTGGAATAGGGGAAGAGAGGAAGCAGAAGAGAGTTAGGTCCTTTTGAACATGGACAGCATGAGGACAAGATGTAATTACCAGTGTCTCCCAGCTTCAATGGCATAGGTCCATCAGGATTCATCACCAGAGGATTTAGATTTAATAAGACTTACAAGATTAGGATTTTGGTTGTTGCGCCCAGAGATTGAGTTACCATTGTTTCTGAACTACGTTTGTGTGGTGTTTTTCTTTATGCAGAGGCACAGTTGGATTCCAGAGAGAAAGGTACAGGGGCAAAGCATGGGTTTGCCAGATGTGCACCACAAAGGCCGTAAGGGATTTGCAGCATGGGGCTGGTGTGGTAGCGACCTGCCAGTGGGAACCTTGGGAGCTGGGTGGAGAGATTTTGGAGCGCTGAGTCAGAGTCTCCAGGAGATAAGAGCTGGCCGGCTCACAGGGGCAGAGAGTAACACAGGAACTTGCCGTTCATTTTAATATTTCCTGCAACATTCCCCCTCAGAGATGTCCACAGACCAGTTTCACTCCTTATTGAAATTTCTCTCTTCCAGGTGACTTTAGGTTATGTTGAGTTGACCATAAGACTAGCCAACACTAGGTGTTTTTCTGGAGGTATTTTCTGTGATGACACACATTTCAGATATATCCCCAGTATTACGTAATCACGTTGGGCATCAGGACAGTTGCTGACACTTCAGGATCACTCACACTGCGGAGGTTCCTTTTTGATCTACTACTACAACACGTTATTTATTTATTTATTTATTTATTTATTTATTTATTGGTATGCTCTTCATTCAGAAAAGTCACAGCCAACATTTGGGTTTATCTCCCATCTTAGAAAGTGATACTTTAGACATAATTTAAATCATCTCATGACTGAGAACCAGCAGTATTAATACAGTTTACTTAAAGGACACTGAATTGGAGTCAGATGATGTAGACCGTAGCTGGTTATGAACTGGATGTTTAATGTGATCTGCGAGCTCAGATTCCCCCATCTATGTTCCTTTTTATTAACTCATTCAGTTAGGCATTTACCCATGACCATGTTCCAGAAAAGATTTGAAGTCACCTTCAGAGAAGTAAAGACAAATTTAAAAAGCAAAAAAAAGCAGAGAGAGTGTATAAAAAGGAAAGCATCTAACTGCAACTTCTTGATGAGTCTTCGAAGCATCCTGGAACACTCGCCATCCGGAATGCCTTCAGTTTGAGCTGAGCTACCTGGTGGTTAAGGGGCACTCTGAGTAAGTCATCCATGTAGCTGTCTGAACATAACTAAGCCTATTGCTAAGAAGTAGAGTAGAGCTGCCCATGATATGGGCTATGAGGAGTTGTCTTCTAAGATATCTGACTCTATAAACAGCGTCTTTACAGAGGTATGGTGTAGTAGTCAGGAAGTTCTCTAGAGTCACAGAACTTATGGGTAGTCTCTCTATAGTAGGAGTAATTGTTGGTGACTTACAGTCTGTAATCCAACACCTAACAATGGTCAGAGGCAGTTGTGAATGGAAGACCAAGGCAAGCAGGCAAAGACGAAAGAGTAAATCTTCCTTCTTCCAGTGTCCTTATGTAGGTCTCCAGCAAAAGGTGTGACCCAGATTAAAGATGTGTGCCCCACACCTTTAATCCCAGATGACCTTGAACTCAGAGATCTCACTGTCATAATAATCTGGGATTCATAGCCACCATGCCTCAAGATCTCCACGCCAAGATCCAGGTCAGAAACTTGTATCTCTCAGCCTCCAGATTGGGACTTCAGATGAGCCATCCAATTCTGGATTGTAGTTCATTCCAGATATAGTCAAGTTGACAACCAGGAATAGCCACTACATACGGAACACACAAGAATGTCACAGAACTTTCCACAGAAGAGCGATTATAGCTATTAGAAGCACGCCAGCATTTCCATTACATTCAGTGGGCACCTTGTCTGTGCTGACCACCTTGCTCTTATCAGACTAGCTTCCACCAAATGTCCTGTTGCCTTTCATATCTACCACAGGCTTTGGTGAAGATAATGTGGTGGGAACCAAGTGTGATGTGTGATGTGGTGTCGTCATGTGATGCCCTGTGGCCAGCCACCTGTCTCTGGTCCTAGGATGCCCTTGCAAGTTGTCTTAGTTAGGGTTTCAATCACTGTGATGAAACACCCAGGACCACCAGCCAAGAGGTGGCACCTCCTGCCATGGACTGGGCTCCTCCCACCATGAACTGGGCTCCTCCCCCAATCATTCACATTAAGAAAACACCTTACAGTTGGGTCTTACAGAGGCATTTTCTCAATTTAGATTTTCTCCTTTCAGATGACTCTAGCTTGTATCAGACTGACATAAAATCTCTAAGACAGTTGACCTCTTGTCATCTAGACACACAAGCACATCACTGATAATCCAGAACCATTCCTTTCTTGTTCATCCCTGAGGTCATACGTTAACATCTCAACGTAGAGCATTTTACAAACTTTAAAAGTTCCACAGTTTTCACAAATTCAAACACTTTTTTAAAATTCAGTCTTATTAATGTTCCAAAATCTCTTTTAAAACCTAAGAATAGCTTTAAACATTGAGTCTCTCAACTGTGAGCGTCTGTAAAATAAAAAGTAAACAATATTTTCTTACTTCAGAAGAGAAGAACCAGGGCATAGTCACAATCAAATCAGAGCAAAACCAAACTCCGAAAGTGTAAATAACTCAACATCCGATGTCTGGGACTCACTCATGATCTTCTGGGCTCCTCAAAGGGGCTCGAGTAACTACTCCAGCTCTGCCCTCAGCAACACACACAGGTTGTCTTCTGCTCTTAGGCAGGCTCTGCCCCACTGCTGCTACTGTTCTTGGTCATCCCATGGTCCTGGGATCTCCAAATCTCTGGGATCTCCTGCTGCAACTAGACTGCACATTCATCAGTAGTCTTTCATAGGCTCTCTTCATGGTATTGTGCCTCAACTTCTCTGCGTGAGCCCTCATCCCTTCAAAATCAGTACTATTTGGGTGCTTACATGTGAAAAACAAATCAGATTTTTACTCCCAGCCCCTGCTCCTGGAATGATGACTCTGAGTCTAGTTATTAATAAATGCCTAGGCCTGGGTTCAGGTACTTGGCTTGTTTCCTCTCTTTGTCTCTTACACTCATCTCCTCACCATTCCTGGCTCTTGACTGTTTCCCACAATTCTCTCTATCCCCACTGGATGTCCCACCTCCTATTTCTTGCCTCAGCTCATTGACCATAGCTTTTTTTATTGACAGATGTTGCTTATAAGAGATTCTCTCTACACTTACACTCCCAAGTTCATTTGCCAGCATGGCTACAACCTTGGCTGCCCCTGAAGCACACAGCCTCTGTGTGCTTTTAGGAAACACTCCCCAGAAGATTTCATCTCAACGATGCCAATCTCTTCTTAATTGCTACTAATTTCTTAGCTCCAGCTCACCGGCATCCATTATCCTAGTAATATGGAGGCTACACGCCAGTGGTGCTGCTCTGCTGTTAATGGTGCTGCTCTCCTGTTAATTGAAGTTTATTCTTCAGCCCCAGCTGACCAGAAGAACCACAGCATCTTAATTAAAAATAACCAATGTCCCAATAGAGTCTTAAACTTCTAAAACTTCACTAGAGGCCTCCATCCGCATCACTGACCTCAACAATCTCATCTTCCACACTCCTACAGAACAGCTCTCAACACTCAATGTATTTTCTAGCCCAAATTCCAAGTTTCCTCCACAGTCCTCCCCAAAACATAGTTATGTCTGTCACAGCAGTACCCCACTACCCTGGTACCATCTTGTCTTTGTTGTCTTTGTTAGGGTTTGTATTGCTGTGATAAAACACCATAACCAAAGACACTTAAAAAAGAAGAAAAGTGTGTTCTGCTTATAATTCCTTCATCATTGAAGTCAGGATAGGAACTCAAAACAAGGCAGGAACCTGGAGGCAGGAGCTGATGCAGAGGCCATGGAGGAGTGCTGCTTCCTGGCTGTTTTTTATAGAAGAACCCAAGACCACCAGACCACCACCCACAGTTACTAAGAAAAGGTCGAACAGGTGGATTTTATGGAAGCATTTTCTCAGTTGAGGTTCCCTCCTCTGAGGTGACTCTAGCTTGGGTCAAGTTGACATAAATCCAGCCGGAACACATAGGATGCCATTCTTGTTTCGTTCTGGGATGCTCAGAACTCAGATACCTTCATCTCTACTTATGAACAATTTTAAAGCTAGCATCCAAGGTAATGTGTGTTGCCTTACTGTGCTCTCACTCATTCTGTCCCTGCCTAAAGTGGGCACAGTCAGGTTTGTGTGGAATCATACAGGTTTCTGTCTGTCTTCATTAGAGTCTGTTGGGTCTTCTTTCTTTTAGCTTATTTTTATTTTATTTTATTATTTGATTCTTGCTTTTCCCTTCCAGTCGGTTCTGTTTCTTAACTGTCAAAATCTGGACAAATTGCTTAACTCTGTTGAAATTACATATTGGAAGAAGAGCCAGGCTCTCAGGTTAGATGGATCTTCTGACTACGCTATTATTCTGAGCTCTTTCCTTGGTTGGTTGGTTTCAAGGAAATGCATTCACAGTCATCAAAACCATATTCTGGAGATTGAGACTACCAAGAGGACAGCCCTGGAAGACATTGCTTCCTACCTAAATTCTTCCCAGTGTTAGTTATTTCCTGACCAGCCACCCCTTACAACATGTGCTGAGATAGGTCATACAGAACAGGAATTTGGATCACCCAGCTACCTCCACACTCTGGCTTTGTCCTAACCAAGGATGAGACCTTGGATAACTTATTTACTTTGGCACCTACTTATTCTATTAAATTGGGATAATAGTACATTTGGATCAAGACTTGGCTCATTAGGGTCAGTGAGATGGCTCAACAGGGAAAGATAAATGCTACCAGGCCACCAACCCCAACAGCCTGAGTTTGATTCCTGGAGACCACGTGATGAAGGAACAGGACTTTCCTAAGTTGTCTTCTGATCACACACTTATAACATGCTCAGGGCTGTGTCTGGTGAATAATTACTGTATAAGTGATGAAATAATACAATTAAGTACTATTCTTATCCTGAACTTCTTGTTCTTGGAATTGTGTGCGGTTTGGTCATTGACTCCTTTAGTCCACTAGGGGGCGTAGTGGGCAATGCTGATGCAAATTGATAGAGGTTTTAACCTTCAGGCCTCAGGAGTTCTTCTCAGGTCCTTGTCCTGCTGCGAGCCCACTCTGCTCAGCAGACTGAATCTTCTGTTTGATTTTTCTCTTTTGTATATTTGGGGCACTGGTACTTTGTAAAGATGCTTCTCTTCCACTCTGTTGACTCTGACACTCTCAGGTCTTACAGATGATGGTGATTTAGCAGCAGTTTCTGCTCAGCAGTGTCAGAAGAGCATGCAGAAATGAGGCTGGGGATGGGCTCAGTGGTGGGACACTCAGCAGCCTTTTGTTATGTGCTCTCTGTTACATCTTTTTGTCTTGGATTTGGGAGACATAGTCTCACTATGGGACTCAGGCTGGCTTTAAGTGTATGGCGGTCCAGATTTAGCCCCCCAAGTACTGGGATTGGGGGTGTGAGCCACCACGCCAGACGCCTTTTGTTTCTTTAAAAGAGCAGATACTTAGGATGCTTACAGTGGCCTCTCAATAGGCCAACACTTGGAATTCCTGGGATTGGCCAACAATTGCAGTTCCTGGCCCTCCTGTCTGCTGGTTCATGCAGTAAGTTAACAAAACAGACACAGGGCCAGATTTGGGGGGTCAGAGTGTTGACTGGGGATCAGTGTCATGTGGTGCAGAGGAAAGAGTCAAGATTGGACAGAGAGAAAAGTTACACCACCATCCAGCCACGTGCATCAACAAGTTGGTGGGACGCCGTGGAGATGCCCACTGAAGCTCCCGCTGGCTGCCCTGTTGGGTGGGAGGTAGACCCAGAGACGCCATGATAGAAGACCATGACTACAGCAGAGCAGATGGCTCACCACAGGCCCATCCTGAGAGCGTCTGCGCATCTCCTCTTCCTCCCTCCCCACTCCTTCTCCCTTCTTCTTACCCTGATGGGATGTGTCTGAGGGTTGGAGGAATGGTACTGGTGGTGGTTGCCCAGGGATTAAGATGGCTTTCTGCTCTTCCTAAGGACTTGAGTTTGGTTCCCAGAACTCACAACTGCCAGTAATTCAGCTTCAGATTATCTGGCACCTTCTTCTGGATTCTGAAGGCATACACCACACACACACACACACACACACACACACACACACACCTATGCTAAGACAGTCACAAAATAAAAATAAATCCTTTAAAAGAAAACATAGCCACAGACACAGTAAGGATTACAGATAATTTAATCTTCAGAAACATTAAGCGAAACAAGACTTTACAGTCAATATTAATTTGATATTATGTTAAACTCTCAGTTCAAGCCACTTTAAAAAACAACAACAAACGTTAAACATGATAGTAGCAGCCATTTTGAAAGTCAGAGCTCAGTTCACATGTCACCTAGAGCCCTCTCTGCTGGAACTTTCCCGAGGCTGTGGATCTTTGAATGGTGTCCACTTTGCATGAGAAGAACAGCAGATAAGGAATTCATAATCCTTGTTATTCAGTCCAAGGCCGAGGGAGCTGTGCTCTTGAGGCCACTACATATATTGCAGGTCTTCTTCCAGCATGTTCCTTCTTCAGTGCACTGGGAACAGTAAGCCCACAGTCAGTTCCGAGAAACCCGGGAAGAGGAGCCATCTATACTGATGGTGGTGTGGCGTCATGTATCCAGAGACTGTTGAGCAGAGGGCGGGACACAGCAGTAGTCACATATGTTAGAAACTCCAGTTATAGCCAGACCTACTGGCTGCATGTAAAAAAAGCTTTCTGAGAGCACTCTGGGAATAAAACAGAAGCCATGGCATGACACATAACACAGGCAGGCAGTGTGGCGTCAGCAGTGCTTGGTAAAAATAACTTTAATGCAAGCATAGGTAATGTGATGAATTCCTGTTGAGAATATGGAATCGGACCCCAGGAATAGCAGTGATTAAGTTTGCCCCCAAAAAGAGATGAGAGCAAGTTTACTTGTTAAAATTAGGGAGCCAGTATTCAGTATCTACTGATGCTTCCAAGCACTGAAAACCACAGGGGCCTCTTTGATATTCCATAAGAGTTTGGTGACATTGGAGGCCAAGAAGGATAGACTTAATGGTTAGCACTGGGTGCCAGAGAGAAAGGCCTCCCGGAGAATGCCAGTGTTGACTAGTCACTGGGAGCAGCCCTCTCAACCGTTGTATACATGGTTGTATACATGGGAGGTAGCCCAGGCTAACCTCAAACTCAAGGTTTCACGATTACAGGTATGTACCACCATATCTGACTACTTTTCTACTTTTATCATTTGGAAACTAAGCATAAAGAAGAGAAAACAATCAAGGCTTCCTCGGTTGCCCCTGTGCCTGTGCGCGGTGATAAGAAAGATTGGATGCTAATGATGTTTTAACTTCATTTTTTTTTAAAGGCACCAAACAATAGATATTAAAGAAAAATCATAGCCTGCGGTACCCGGTACACCCGCTTGTTGTTCTTGAAGTATTTGAACAAATTATTTTCCTAATTCACCTGTGGTCTTTAAAAGGAAGTTCTCAATTGTTACCTAAAAGTAGAAGAATGCAGCAATAAATTTTGAAATATTTTATATCAATAAAACATTGTCTTACCTGGTACATATATGAAGCATTATTTATTTATGGAAATATTTTACAGAAATTCCTGTCATCTGTTTAAAATGTGACCATGGCTGGACTAGCAAAATGGCTCAGTGGGCAAAGTGCTTGTTGTGTGAGCTTGTAGACCTGAACTGGATCCTTAGAACTCATGAAAAGCTGGATGGGAAAGCACTTCTCTGTAATCCTGGCAAGGTGGAAGGTGCAGATGGGAGAATCCTCAGATGCTGACCGCCACTAGCCTGTTACCTAGCCATGCTCAAGAGATCCTGCCTCAAAGATTGGAAGGCGAGATCCAGCACCGCTACATACATACATACCAAGGCATACATATGCCTAGAACACGCATACATGCAGGCATGCACATGATAAAAAAAAAAAACTATGTCTGCGTATAATCATTTCTCTGAGAATGTTTTGGAGGGGGGCTGATTTTGGGGTTCTCCTTTTTAAAAAAAAAAAAGATTTATTTACTTAAAAAAAGATTTATTTATTTACAGAATACACTGTGGCTCTTTTCTGACACACCAGAAGGGGGCATCAAATCCCATTACAGATGGTTGTGAACCACTGTGTGGTTGCTGGGAATTGAACTCAGGACCTCTGGAAGAGCAGTCAGTGCTCTTACCTGCTGAGCCATCTCTCCAGCCCACCTTTCCTCTCTTATTCTCCTTCCTAAATCTTCTCCCTCTGCACATTGTGTTCATTATCTGAGGCGCTCTGTCCTTATATTCAATTGTATAGGTTCTTATATTAGAACATTGGTTTTGTCTTGTTTTGTTTTGTTTCTGTAAGGACAGGTCTCACTATGGAGCCCAAGCTGGCCTTGAACTCATAGTTTTCTCGATTCAGCCTCTCTAGAGATGTGTACCACTACACCCAGTAGCACAGGGCAGCTCAAAAGCACCAGGTTTCTCCCTAGTTCCCGTGGAGGACCAAAGTTTCCTTCCTAGACACTGTGAAAATAGCAAGGATGGAGAGGGTCAGGGGTCACCTGTGGATTTTCCCTCATCACCCTGTGGTTTGAAAGGTTGTCATTTACCATCTTTATAAGTTCTTACATACTCGGGGAAGCGGGGAGAATTTCCAGCATTAATTCTGTATAAGTCATCAAATGGTCTGTGACTCAGCTGCCTTTCCTCACACTTGTAAGCTTCACATGATACCTACTGTGCCCAGAATGAGAACATACTGAGTGGTTTTCCTCAGCAACATAGCTGTACAACATGTAACCTTGGCTCTTACCAGAGTCAGCCTCGAGTTAACCATGGGATAGCAGTGTCCACATTCTTAAACCATATTCTGTGATACCTCTGGAATGGTATAGTTTCAATTGTCAGCTCGGCACAGTCTAGGATCACCTTGCAGTGCAGTCTCAATAAGACACTAGATTCAGTTGGCGCGTGGGCATGTGTGTGGCGTATCTCATTGTACTTAGTGGGAAGGCTCACCTAGTATGGATGGCGCCATTACCTAGGCAGGGAATCCTGAATTGTGAAGTAGATAAAGTGATCTGAGGGCCAGCATGCATGCATGTGTTCATTCATTCATTCATTCATTCAGTGCTCTCTGCTTTAGACTGAGTCTCATGTGGCTAATCACATCCTCTCCCTGCTGCCCTGACTGCCCGGCAGGGATGGCCAGGATGAACCTGGCATGGGAACCATGTAAACCCTTTCTCCCTTAAGTTACTCTTGTCCTAGTATTTATCACAGCAACTGGAGGTGAAGCCGGGATGCCCCATCCTCCTGTGGCTGACACATACCTTCCTTTCCCTTGTATGATAGGCTTTAATTATTATGACATCAAGGGATTCCTGGGCATTCCCCCTCATTTATAAATCAAATTGGACTTTACCACCCCTGCCTTCAAAATCCAGAACATTCAGATTTCTAATGCCACGAGCTGAGAGTCCTAATCCAGTTGTGAACAAAGCAGTGTATTTGTAGTGTGTACAACAGAGTACTTGTAAGATGTACCTTGGGTCATTTCTCTGTGTTTTTAGTGTATGGGTGTTTTGCCTGCTGGTATGTCTTTTCACCCTGTGTATGCCTGGTGCCTACGGAAGCCAAAGGAGGATTCCTGAACTCATGGGACTGAAGTTCCAGATAGCTGTAAGATGCCATGTGGGTGCAGGGAATCTAGCTTGGGTCCTCTGAAGAACGCCAAGCACACTCTTAACCAGTGAACCATCTCTCCGGCCCCCTGTTTTCTGAATTTGCTTAGTGTATTTATTCATTAAATGCTCTTGACATGCTAGACACAAGTGTTGGGATTTGATAACGAACGAAAATAGAAACGGGGTCTCTTCATAGTGTACAAAGATGTGACATGATTGGGTAGAGAATCCTATGTGAATAGACCTGGAACGATGATTGTTGACTGGAAATAATAAGCTGTTAGGATGCAGAGGGAATGAAGGGGGGATGAGGTACCCACAGTGTGGAATGGGAGGGTGAGAAGAAGGATTTTTGTCAAGGCTCTGAGTAAAGCCCTTACGTGATAGGCACACGATGGAGGAACAACAAGTTAAGGAGAGAAACCAAAAGAGAGAATCCAGACAGGAACCTCAGAAGTTGCAAACAGACAGCGATGCCCTTGGTTCAGCACCAGCATTGCACGATGCGAGCTGGGCAGCTATAGCACTCTCTTAGATCCCCACCCAGATCTCCAGCCAGTGGGTAGACCTTTCTGTCTTCCACATTCCTGATCCATAAGGTCTTTCCAGACTAATAGCATCAAATGCACTTTGGCAGGGCTGATATGGAAAAGACAGGCTTTGATGTAATCTGTGGGTTTGTTGGTTTACACACTCGGGAGTTTGAAGTTCATTTTATCTGTGTCCATCAAAGAGCCCCTTGGGGAAGTAAGTAAGCCTGACGCTTGTTGACGGAATGTGTCAAAGATGGTCTTTGCCATGGTATCTACTCTTGGAGGCAAGGAAATTGTAGTGTGTCCCCTGTGTGGGCATATTTTCAAAACCAAAAGCTTGCCAATTTCCTGTATAAGGCTCCTTAGCATTGGTCACTGTGGGTGGTACCTCTGTGAGCCAGGCTCTCTGTGGCTGTGTGAGGTCTCCATCTTGGCATTCCTTATTGTTTGCGGTCCTAGGCATAGAACCTTTGGCTGAATGCATATCAAGTTGTGTGCTCTATTGCTGAACTACAGCTTTAAGGATAAGAATGTTGGGTGGAGGAGTTGATCAGTCTCCTCAAGAAAAACAAAAAATCCAGGTATGCAAAATAATGCTTGCCATGGATGGAGGCCCAGAGCAGACGTGACTGTGAGAGGTTTCAAGCTTGAGAGAGATTGGGGTGAGGTTACGCTTTCTTAACAAAGTTTTGAGTGACAGCTGGCATCACATCATTGAGAAAGACCGGGGTTCTGTACAGAATGGCATGAGGGTCTTGTGGCATGCTCTCACTTGCCATCCTCACAGCTGCTGCGTTGGAGGTGGGCATCTGGGCACTCATTTTCTGGAAAATGAAGCTAAGATATGAAGAGGTTTAGTTAACTCACCCCAAACCCCACAGCTGGTAAACGGCAACCCAGGGATGCTTGCCTCAGCACCCGGCCCACAGGCCTGTTCTCCTTGACCTCACTCACACAAAATGGATGCCCTCAGACTCTATTAAGACCGCTCATCCACCTTCCCCCACTGGCACACACCACACTTTTTAATCCCTTAAATCACTGTGGGAAATTTCCTTTTCAACCAAGAACTATTAACCACCTGTTGTGCATTAGCAAACCTCTCAAGTCCATTTATTGGTTTGAAATTAAGCTCCACTCATCTGATTTCAAGTAACAAGCTGAGAAGAAACTCAGTGGGAAAAAAACAGACTGAGCTCAAATATATATCTCAGCTGCTACCTGTAAGAAAGGGGGAAGCCAAAGAAAGCATCTTGGAAATGTGTCAAAACTCTGCAGGACGAAAACCAGCCTCAGCCACAGGTGCTGTTTGGCTCTACTGACAGGATCAAGAACTTTTTTCTTCTTTAGCTAGTTAAATACTCCCAGCGTTGATTATTGATAATGTTTACACTAAAAAAATTTCAATTAGAATGTTTTTGTTAAACTTTTGTTGTTGTTGTTTTTAATAATCGGTGTAACCTTTTTTAAAGACTCAAAATAGGGCTTGAAGAGATGACTCCGTGACTTGTTTTGCTAATGTAAGGATCACGTTTGAACCCCCAATGCCCGTATGAAAAGACAAGCAAGGACACATGTACCTGTAACCCCAGCACTGATGTGCATGCATGCAACTCAACGTGCACACACTCGTGCATGCACACAGGCACACAGGTGTACTCATACAGGAACAGTCCCCAAAATACAACCCTTAACCGTCGGGGATCATCCTTCCAGGCATCTGGTGCAGGCACAATAGGTAGCGCGTTTACGACATTGGATTGGCGGTGTTGGTACTGTGCTGGGGGTTTAATCTGTGTCATGGGCATAAAAAGACTCCTCAAGACTCTTCCCCCATTTTAAAGGCCCCTGTGGTAGTTTCTCAATGGCTACTTCCAAGAGGAAGTAGCTCCCTCTTGTGGCTCATTGGCATATGACCCAAGTCCTGTTGTGTTTTCGCAACCCTGGACTTGATGGCACCCAGCACCTGACCAAAGAAAGCTGACTAGTCTGTATCTCAGGGCCCCTCCATGCCCATCGAAATCAAGATGGAAAATGGAACACCTAAGCTTCCAGCACCAGACTCCCAGCATCCTCTTCTTCACCCTCTGCCTCACTGCCCTCAAGGGCTGGAACATCTGTGAATCATCCTCAGGATTTCTAGGGGAGGAGGAAGTTGGAGGTGGACAGCCCTTCTCTTCAAAGGGATTTCCTTTCTTGCCTTGAGCCACTGTGTTCAATTTTGACATTACAGATTCGTTGGGCTACTAGGGAAAGAATATCTTTAGTGGTGGGATTACTTTTTAATAGAGATTTATTTATATATCTAAGTTATATATAGAGAGAACACATATCTGATGGGTGAGCAGCATAAACCAGCTTAAATGTTTTCTGAAAATAAAGCCTCAAGAACTGGACATTTCTAGTTTGTATAAAGGACACGGCATGTTTTGACAGCTACTGTCCCTGTTTTCTCTCTCCTGTACAGTATATAGTGGAGTGTCATGGCGTCACTCTTCTTCCTCAGTTCTTGGGGATGTACCGGCTCAATGTCGACGGAGTGGAGATCTACGTGATCGTTATGAGGAACGTGTTCAGCCACCGTCTGTCTGTATATAGGAAATACGACCTAAAGGTGGGGCTGACTTTGATCGTTTTCATGAAGTTTCACGTTCATTCGCTCAAGCCTACTTGAGTGTCCATAGTGTGTATGTTATAATAAATCACGTGAGCGAAATGGTCAGGATGCTTCAAGGGTTTGACTCTAGTAGGCGGTTGCCAGCGCCCTAGGATTAAGCCGTCTATGTTATTACAAGGATGTCAGCTACATGCTATGGAGTAGGCTAAGTGATTGGAATAGTTTATGAGTGGAACAGACCAGAGCCAGCAAGAATCCATGATAGAAGGAAAGAACTGGTTCACAGAAATTGGCCTCTTGTCCTCTACTTCACATGCATAAAATGCACAATACAACAATAAAAGAAAACTGAGCAAATCTTTAAGTAGGGATGATGATGATGATGATGATGATTGATAAATGATGAATGATGTGGGTAGAAATTAACAGGGGGAAGGTCACACTATTTTTTTTATTAACAATAAACAAGTACTCTACTACTAAGCCACAGCCTCAGCCCTGCTTGTTCGTATTTTGAGGCAAGGTCTCACTGAGTTGGCCAGGCCAGCGTTGAGCTCATCCTGCAGCCCACACGGACCTTGAGTGATAGCGCCCTGCTTCAGCGTGCCTGGTGGCTGGGATGATGGGCCTGTTCTACCAGCCTACCAAGGCATCCATTTCTAAGTAGGATGTTAGGATGTTGCATCCAAAAGGGTGGCATTAGACCTATCTCAAGAGAAATGACAAAAGGGACAGGAAAGCCCAGAGACCAGACGTGTCAACAATTTAAAATGAAACCATTGGAAAATTCTGAATTCAGTGACATGACTTTTAGACAACCAACTGTGACATGTTTGTATGCCAGGACCAAGAGGGGTCGCATCTTTATAAAGTTTTATTGTTGTGTCATCATATGCACGGTTTCTGTGTCATCTGTGCTTTCGCTAGATACAGGCCACCCTGAGCCGTGACCACAGATACCTTATGGACCATGAGGCTAACGTAGTCATTCACTGAGAAAGTTTATCCTCCTTTGATATGTGGTACTTGGTTCTCAGGATTTTGGGGTTTTTTGTTTGGTTGTTTTGTTTAATCTTAGAATTCATTCACATGCACAAAAGAGAACCCTAAGAAGCTTTGCCTTCTGTTGGTTATGTCTAGATAGCTACAGTATTAGAAATGGGTGCAGGGCTGGAGAGATGGCTCAGCAGTTAAGAGGACTTGCTGCTCTTCCAGAGGACATGAATTTAGTTCCCAGGATCAGGTGGCTCACAACCACCTGTAACTTCACCTCCTGCAACACCCTCTTCTGGTCACCCCTAAACCCTTACACATAAATATATAGGCTCCCTTTTATGCCCTTACATATAAATAAGAATGAATCTTTGCTTAAAAGAAATTAATAAGAAATATTAAACTATTTGATATTAATAACAATTATTTATAGTTATTTTAAATAATGTTAAACTATTACATATTAATGGATTTTTTGTGACAACTGTATTTTTCAAAAGCAAAACATTAGTGATTCAAGCCTCATGATTTTACGTTTCTTTCCATGAATTATTTATTTCTTCACCCCACATCTGATTGCAGCCCCTCCTCCCCTCACACAGCCCCTCTCCCTGCCCCCATGGTTTTACATTTTGTTTTAATTAAATGTGTCTTTTGACATTCGTGTGTGTGTGTGTGTGTGTGTGTGTGTGTGTGTGTGTGGTGTTCCTCCTCCACACCTCCTTCCCTCCTATTCCTCTCCTGATCCTATTTCAGATCTCTGTACTGTCTGGTTTAACTGTTTGGTACAGTTGGAACGTCCTGTCCGATCCTGCTGTCAATACATTGTAGTATTTGGATGAGTAGTTGGGAAGAAAATTTGAGCCCACACAAATGTGTAATCGGAAAGGAGAGATGTGCAGTTTGGGGGGTGATTGTAGATATTCTGTAGTAACACAACAAGACATAATGTCAGTAATATCTTAGTTACCCCGAGGAATTTATACTCTGCTTGTTAATATCTATTGTCTGTTGCATGCGCTGGTCCAAGTGTGTGATTTTATAGTCACACCTATTTCTCTGGAGACAGTATTTCCTGAATTAACACAGTTTTTCCCAATGCTGACTTATTGAATTACAAAGTTATCAAAAGTCATGTGAATACTACTGGTCACATCGAAAGCCTTCCATGTATGGGAACCTGAGAGCACATAGAGTTTTTCAAAAGTCTGATTTTCATTTGATAGCCCATTATCACTGACCTAAAGTCCTGTCAGCCGTGTTGGGAAAGGACAGAGCCCAGCTCCTCCAGGGCACAGAGCTCTGCCGTTTCATTCTCTGTCAGGAAGTGTCAGCTTCTCGGGTCTAGACAAATACAGTTCATTAGTCATTTTTTTTTCAAATTTAAATTGTTTTATGGAAGAGAAGGTGTCTGTTTGGGCCATAACTGTACCTGTCAGGAGAATGGTTCTGAGCAGCACTCATTGCAAAGCAGATGTGCCCTCTGCATGCCTCTGTTCAGAACGCTGAAGATGTGTGCTTCAGAGTCAAGGTCCTTCCTCGCTTCATTGGGGACTTTCATGCAGATGCTAGGGATTTGGGATTATCTCAATGACAGATATTCTTAACTGCGTCATAGGACAAAGTCTACTATTGTGTTTGTAGTGTCTCCTTGTGAATATCAAGAGGGCAGAGGCAACCAATGTCTCAGTATTACACAGTTTTGTCAAATGTGGTTGTTAGACATCAGTAACCACAACAATCAAAAGGCTGAGGGTAGCAGGATCCCAAGTTCAAGGCCAGCCTAAGCTATGAGTTTCAAGCCAGATATTTTCAATGCAGATGAGGTCCTGTCTCAAAACCACCCAAACAGACAAGCAACAGTTCTGACTTGCAGGCCTCTGAGAGTGCCTCAGGATTCTGAGCCACACTTTGAGAGATGCTAAAGGAAAGGAAACATGCAGCCTTTGTGTCTGCTCTCTAAATCCCAGACAGGCTGCACTTCCTGCATAGGCCTCACCTGGCCTACATCAAGCCATTTGTCCTCACAAATCAAGCCATTTTATCGCCTTGGAATAAAATGCCTCTGGGGGGTTCCAGATACACCCAGTTCTCTCATTTGGCACCCGCTCTTTCCTGACATCTAGAGCTATATTGCTCCACTGGGAATTTTGGGGTTCTAGGTGGTGCTCTGACTGTCCCATACCAGAAAGCCAGTGTGGCCTCAGTAGCCTCATGAAGTTAGCAACTGTGTGCAAGTTTCCTGGCCTGTTATGGCAGGAATAGTTTTATCTGCACTTGGAGGACACATTAAATAAGATGCATACATAGATCCTGCAGCACAAGGCACGGCATAGAGGAACTGGGGGTCTGAGCGCCCTACCTGATGTCCATCCCATTGGAATGCCTAGGACACCTTCAAGTAAGCCTGCCTAGATGCAAGCTACACTTGTAGACTGGCCACCATGCTGAGAATTGCTTAGCATCCTCCAGTGTTACCGCTCCCTTTCCCTTATAGAACAACACAGTGTCCTGCCGGAGACCTCGGATGCATGGAAACCATGCATTGTTCATGATTCCCACTCAAGGCCTTAACTACTTAAGTTTTTATTTTAATTTCTTTTACTGTGCATGAATTCAGTTCTAAAGACACCCCCTCCCACACACATACACAGACATGCACACACACTCACACACCACACGTAGGGACCTGGGAGATGGCTCGATTAGGAAAGGGCTGGAGGGGCTGCATTATAAGCCATGCATGGTAGCACTTGCTTGTAAACCTAGCGCTGGGGAGGGGGGGACAGGAAGGTCCCCGGGGCTCCCTGGCAGGTCAGCCTAGCTTGATCTGCAAACCCTAGTTGCCATTACAAAGTAAAATAAAATAAAAGGTAGATGGCCCAACAACAGGGTTATCCTCTAGCCCCAGATGCAGTGTATACTTACATACTCACACATACACTGTACACACACACACACACACACAGGTTACAAAAGTATGAATTGTTTCCTCCTCTGCCCAATACTCTAGGCAATGCTCAAGAATTAAACACCTTCTCTCAGAGAGGGGGCATGGTTATAAGGCAGTGTACTGAGGAAAGAGAGATATTTGTAACCCATATTCAGGAACCCTAAGTACACAGTGTCTTCCTGTGACATAGTCTTACTGTGATTAAAAAATATACCCTGAGTGGGATGTGATGGCGCACGCCTGTAATCCCAGCACTTGGGAGGCAGAGGCAGGCGGATTTCTGAGTTTGAGGCCAGCCTGGTCTACAGAGTAAGTTACAGGACAGACAGCACTACACAAAGAAACCCTGTCTAGAATAAAGAAAGAAAGAAAGAAACCCTGACAAAAGCAACTTAAGGCATTGGTTTGCAATTCCAGATAACGCACAGGCCTTCATTGTGGGGACGCCAAGGTGACAGGCGCCTGAAGTTACTAAACACATGACATCCACAGTCTAGAACAGATGATAATGAATTCATGCACACATGCATACTTCTGATCAACATGCTATATTACACTTTTATACAATCCAGGATCCTCCGCCTTAAGAATAGGGTCACTCACAGTAGGAAGGTCCCCCGCCTTTAACGTAGTCAAGATAATCTCCTGCAGAGACGCTCACAGGCCAGGGTGATCCAGGCAGTCCCTCATGAAGACTTTTTTCCCAGGAGCATCTAGATCACAGTAAATTGACAGTAAAGAATGGCCACCATTGGTACACAGTGGACCTGATCAGGTGGCGGCAGAGCACACCTTTAACCCCAGCTGTGCTGGAATGGACCCTCGTTTGGCAACTCCACCTGGTGCTTCTCTGACTTGCTCCCCAAGAAACTTTGCTATCCCTGGGCACCAGGGCCTGGATACCCTCCAGTCCTGCATGCCAAGTGCCAGAGAGTAGCTAACTGGCACTGGGGTGTCTCAGGCTTGTTCCTGTGCCCGCTCCCCAATTCGGGACCTCCCCTCTTGCCGGTTTCTGCATCTGTAGAGAGTGCGTGCGTGCATGCGTGCATGTCAGTGGAGAGGTAGTTATGGGAAGATTTTTTTTCCACTCCTTATCTAACCTAGATAAGGTTGCTGCTCTGTTCAAATCAAGTATGGGTTCCTGTCGTGATTTGCCACTTTAATAATCCAGGATGAGAGTTGTGTGTTTGAGCGCTGGCCAAGTTAACAAAACACTCCACCGCAGCAGTTCAGGCATCCGGTGGTGGGGCAAGACAAGTCAGAAATCTATGATCTTTCTCCAGGCACTGGTCAGCAAACACAGACTGCTGTAGGTGAGCCACAGATTGCTAAATTTGAGTGCTTAGAAACCTAAAGTACGACTCAACTTGTCTTTGTGCTCCTTAGCTTTTTTTTTATGAACTGAAATCCTCTGCAGAAAAAAGGAAAGTTTCTGTGCTTCAGCACTGCCTCCGAGGCTCCCTGGGGATTTCAGAGGTGACGTGCCACCTCCCATCAGTCATGTTGGCCAGCACATCTCTGAGGCTGCTTTTGAAAACCTGTGCAGTAGACTAGGTGCTGTGGAGATCAAGGGCTGTGTTTTCTTCCACTTTGTACCCCAGTCAGTGCGCCGCGTAGAGCCTAGAACAAAAGAGGTGTAACAAAGTGTGTGGCTTTGAAGGAATCTCCAAAGTAAGGGAGTCAGACAGTGCTCACTGGGGATGTGCTCAGAGCTCAGTGGAGCTGTCCTTCCGTAGCTCACCCTGGGGAGAAGACAGCGTGTGGCACAGAGAAGGCTGTCAGAGGCGGGATGGTCCACATCTGGAGCCTGCATCTGGGGAAAGGGCATCCAATGCCCTCTGTGGCCACAGCCATCTGATAGCCCACCTCCCTTTTGAAGATAGTGAAACCTTTCACGTTTTGATCAATGCGTAGCAAGTTTATTCCTCAAGTGATGGCAGGTTTTCTGACTTCCAAGAGGGTGGGTAAGACCAAGAGAATGACAGGTCAGGCAACAGTGACAGGGACTTGGTTGGAGAAGAGTGGGCAGTAGACAGGGACGCCTGCTGGGGAAGCCACGGACCAGATGAGGGCTGTTGGATAAGGGGAGCATGCCGAGGCTGGACCTAGGGTGGGGCTAGCTTGCTTTCTTCTCATTCTGCCCAGAGCCACTTCCGTACTGTACACAGGAAACCAGACATCCCACGCAAGTCCACTCTTAACGCTTTCTTTGTGTTTCAGGGCTCGACAGTGGCTAGAGAAGCTAGTGACAAAGAAAAGGTAAGTGTGATGGTGTCCCTCGCTGTCCCAGTCCCAGTAAAAGGTAAGTGTGACAGTGCCCCTCGCTGTCCCGTCCCAGTGTCTTTGTCCGTTCTTCTCATTCTCCACCGAGGTGGCACTTCCCATTGCCTTGTGGCTGCCACCAGCACAGGCAGCAGTCTCTGCATCCTGGGGATGCATGCCTCTGTCCCCTTCCTCAGTGGCTACGGATGTGACAGTTACTGGTTGACAGAAATGGGTCACATGCAACCTGCTCTGCACAGACTGTAAACTTAGCTGAAGTGGAACTCCAACTCAGAGTGTGAGCCCTGGGTCTTAAAGAACTGGGGTCCCAAGCCCTCTTTACGCCAGTTAGACACGTGACCCTGACTGTTCTTTGCCTCTCCTCTTTGTCCGTTTTATTGACCATTACATACTGACTTGGGTGAGCATTAATTTTTTTCAATATACAGTGGTAAGATGAGATTAGGGTTGGTTTTGCTTTTTAAAACGGGGGATGAAAGACTGCATCTTTTTATCTCCTGACTGAATCAAGTAATACTTAAATCTCATTGGTTTCTTTTAACAGAATTATAGACTTGAAGGGTCAGGCTGTTGGGAGTCTTATCAAGAGGACTTTCAGTCTTAAAAGTTTCAGTATGCAGTATTTCAGTATTGGTAAATAAGAAGTAAGATCCCGGCTGATGTAGGATCAGTGAAACAGAAAGAGAAAATGGGTTTGCTGTTAGTGAAACAGTCCAAGTAACAGCTATAAACTGCGCATGTGAGTTTGTGCTCTGTAAAATACATTGGATGTTGACAGGAAGCAATTCCTCATTAACAACTAAGTTTAGAGTTGGGATTTTCTGAAGTTTTTTGGACAGATCTAGGTTTTAAGTCATCTAATTAGCTCAGATTGGCAGATGGAGACATAAAAAATTGGAAGAGAGGTAGAAAGTTCGGATTACGCAGTTACATGCTGGAAAGACTTTTGGACCAACAGGTCAGAGCAGGTGAGCAAAGAGACACTGGTGGGGCCTCTATTTAGTAAAAGACTGGAAATAAGAGTTGGACTGTTAAATAAAAAAAAAAAAAAAACCAACAACCCCGCCATTCTAGGTGAGATAAGGAAAACGTGGTTTCATATGTGTGACTTCTTTCAAAATTAAAATACTGTTTTCTATGTGTAGATCTAAACTAGCCCATATTGACACATTGTGAAAGGTTGCCTGGGCTCTTGAATATTTCCCACATAACAGAAGGGTATTTTCTCTGCTGTCCCATTTAAAGCTAGACTGAAGAACTTTTTAAATTTTTTATTAGGTTCTTTTAGAATGTCATTTTGTTTCAGTTTGAATTTTATGAGTTTGTACATGTCCTCTGCTATGTTCATTCAGAAGTAAGTGTGTGTGTGTGTGTGTGTGTGTGTGTGTGTGTGTGTTCATAATTACTGTCCCAGCAGCTTCAAGGACTGAAATAATGGATCACTCAGCCGCATCCAGCAGGAATAATGCTCTTCAGTAGATAGTGGTATTATAGTGTGAGGAACTCGGCAGTCTGACAGGGAGCCCTCACATGCTTATGTGGCTGAGGAACCTAAGCTACTCCGGCTAGAAGGGATCAGGCAAGAAAACATTCCCTGGAGGAGGTGATTTGGGCAAAGGAAGATCCAGAGGAAGAGTTCAAGTTCTGCAGAGGCCCCTGGACACTTAGTAGGTTTGCCAGGGGACATAACAAGCTTCAGGGAGAGTATAGGCCAGACGCCAGCCCAGTGCGGTAGCCCCAAGGCAGGGCAGGGCAGGGCTGGGCTGGTGACATGGCTACAGAGGTTTGGTGGCAGGAAAAAAAATAGAGCCAATTCATTTATTCAGATCAAATGTGGGAGGTGATCAGGACAGGGAGTGTCTCAACGGAGGCTGTGAAAGACAGCTCGCCAGGCTTCAGGTCTGAGCAGAGGAACTTTGCACTCCCTGAAACACAGCAGCAGGCAGACCACAGCAGGAATGCAACCAGCACAGAGATGCCCCCAGGCATGTGAGGCTGACCAGGGATCCTGGCGGGAGAAACACAGTCAGGGGTGCAGTGGATCACCCAAGGAAAGTGTGGTAGGTGGAGAAGAAGCGTGTGTGTCTCCAGGGAAGAGAGACCTGCCCCCACCTGCCACAGCCAGATGGGCAAGGGTCTCCATCCTTCCTCTAGTATCTGTGGGCATCGGTGGGAAGCAGGCATCCTGCCAGGCTGGAGAAGGTATACCCTGAGAGAAGATGGGTAGGAGCAGAAGCCAGATGGCAGTGGTGAAGTGTGGAAGCCAGCAGGAAATAAATGGTGGCTGTCCCTCAGGTCTTCACTGTGCACAATTGTGTGTTTTTGCATGTCATCCAGGCTCCCTGGAAGATGCTAAGAACCAGCAACAATGACTCTTAACTTCCAGGTTGCTGGATGACCATTTCTTTCAAGAGCAAAAACTCGAGCAAAGTATTTTAACTTTTATACACATGAGGAGTTTCTAAAGGTTGTACATTATTGACGCGCTTAATATTATCGAGAGAAAATATATAATTATTTAAAGGGCCACACATATACTCCAGAATCCTAGCCACAGAGTGGCCCAGGAAAGAACACGTGGACAAGGTAACACTCGTACTCCGTGACAGTTGCTAGGTTTCTTCACCACCAACACCCGGCTTCAGTCACCAAGACCCTAGAGACCATGCCATGCATTGGCTTTGATATCTTCAGGTTCGATCTACAAGGGCTGTTCCAGCAATAATCAAACCCAAGAAAAACATTTGTAACTAATGCTCAATGGAAAGCAGGCATATGTGAGGGGAAGCCACTGGCCTCTGACGTTTTATAACTGTGATGCTTCCTTAGATAAAGCACTCACGTGCCTTAGGACCACGTGCTTTCTAGAAGCCAGCAGCCACCACCGCCACAGTTTGCTGCCCTCCTCCCGAAAGTTCTTTAGCTCCTTTACTACTGTCAGTACAAATAATCAGAAGGGAGAATTTGGCTAAGCAGAGGTCCCTTGCCTCCAGCCCCTGCTAGGACATCCTCTTACCTCTGGTGGGTGTAAATGGACAGCACTCCTCCCGGTATTCCTCCTGGTGGTGCTTTTAGGGAATGGGCAGGACTTGGGAGTGTGGGAGGTCAGAGCCCAATTGTACCCAGAGCTGGGAGAAGCTGCTGTCCCTGAGCACCCTCACAGGCTGTCAGCAAGTTCCACTGTCTTCCTCCTCCACCCCTCCGCAAGGGCCAGCCTCCCTCCCCAGCCATGCCACCTGAAAGGAGCCAGAGGGCCTAGTCAGCAGGGCCCAGAGCTGTCTGACTGCACCCCTTAACATCTCCCCCTAAACCTAGGTTCTAGTTGGTGGCACAACAGAAACCTTCCCTGGCCCTAGGATGTATTTCTATCTAATGTCAGTGTGTTAGGAACCAGGAAACTGTCAGGCTGAGCATGCATTCGGTCATACCCTCTTTATATTAAAAATAATGCCATGATTATTTCCCGGATCAGTAGAGTTGTTGCTAAAGTAGAAACTTAAGAGTTCTTTGGAAAGTCGGCTGTGTTAGATGTTTTGCTGGGACAAACATGTAAAGGAGTGTTTTCCTAAAGTAGACACAGGTAATACACTAAGACAGACTCAGGAAGGAACATTTCGTTAAAGCAGACACAAGAGAAAGGATGTTCTGCTAAAGCAAGCACGTGAAGGACATGTGATGAAGGATTCTTTGCTAACTACACACCTGTATACCTGTATTGGTCCGCCATACTTTGCGTAGTTGAGCTGCATTTGTCAGGACTCCATAGAGAGAAACGCCAAAAGCCTTCTGGTGGTATGTCGCAGTGTCTTGCAGCATAAGGCGGACCAGTACATGCGTGGCGTCGTTGGCAAAGAATCCATCATCACCTGCTTGCTTTAGCAGAACATCCTTTCACCTGTGTCTGAGTCAGCCAGACATTTCTTCACAAGTCTGCCTTTGCCTTTTGTACTTGTGTTGACTTCAGGAAAACACTCTTTCGTGTGTTTCCCCAACAAAAAAACATCCAACACAACTGACTTTCCATAGAACCCTTAAGTTTCCATTTCAGTTTCACACATGGGTTTGATACCTTGTCCAGTTAGGAAGTCACAGTCAGAGAGTGAGCCCTGGGGGCTTCTAACCTCTGTGATTGCCTGCCATCTCCAGTCTGGGATGCTGCTCTGTCTTCGGTGTTTCCTATTTCTCTTGTTTATTTATTTATTCATTCACTTTACATTCCAATATCAGCCCCCCTTTCCCTCCCCCTTACAAAGCTCCTCCCCCTCTAAGAAGGGAGGGCCCTGAATATCACCCCACCCTGGCACAAAGTACTGCAGGACTAGGCACATCCTTTCCCACTAAGGCAAGACATGGTGGACCGGTTAGGGGAATGGGATCTACAGGGGGGCAACGGATTCAGGGACAGCCCATGTCTCCTTTTCTTAAAGGACCTATAAAATTTCATGTTAATCCTGGAAGCCAGGATGAGAAAAATCAGCTGTATTAACCAGGGAAAGCTAAATATGGTACTAAAGCAGTCCACCCAGGGTCTTGGCTTTCCCCCCCCCCCCTTTTTTTTTTTTAAGTAATCAAGGAAATGATTTGGTTTCAAATTATTTTAGTGAAACAACCATTTATATTTCCCCCACCTGAGGAGTCTGAGCATGTTTCACGCATGGTTTCAGGTGTGTGATTTGGGCCACTGACTACATAATGTTTGGCCCCGTGACTCCTGCAGTGCAAGCACTACCTTGCTCAACTCTGTTGCTCTGGGAAGGGCAGAGCCTTCTCTACTGTGTTGGAGGTTTAGGGGTCCCCAAAGGTCAGAGGTTCCACAAAGCTGCCTCATTCATCCATGAATGTTTCAGATTCTCACTGGGAAGGTGAGGAGAAAGCACCACAAAGGCAGTGGAAACTGAGAGTTACCCAGGACAGTATGACTGCTGGAGAGGTGGGTTGGGGTGGCTCCGCCATCTGGGAGTTTGCTAATAATCCGGAAATACTCAATCACAATCAGTTAGCGAAGTGTGCTGCCAGAGTTGAACTCTGACCTTTTCCCTTTTTTTTTCTAGTTGTTGATTTTTTTCCTTTCATGATCAATTAATTGTTTTGACTCTTCTTTAAAAGCATAGCGTGTGTGTGTGTGTGTGTGTGTGTGTGTGTGTGTGTGTGTGTTCATGAATATAACCATAAACACCTTCAGAATAGTCCCTGGTGCCTGCGGCTGAAATACTCGGGGAAGGCTGAAAATGCTTTGTTTCTTCTCTTTTCGCCTCTGAGAGGAAAGCTAGTAACTGTCGCTGTCATTGCTGTGCGTGGTCGCCCTGCTTTGCAGAACCTCCTTCCCCCGAGACTCTCCACTGGCGTGGTTAATTAGTGATCTCAGCTCTTACCGTTCTCCAGTCTTCTTTCAGCAGGACTCATTATTTAATTTCCTGTACTTTTAACTTGTTGATGACAAGTTTTGAAAACTGTCATTTTCAATGTTCAGAGACAGAGGTGCAGACAAGTCCCATTCCCTTGGATTTCATCTTGACACATAATTAGCGTGGTTCCATTAGCATAATAATGGAGATGGAACTGGAGGAGATAGGGCCCTAGATTCTAACAATAATGGAATTAACTTTTACGGCAACAAGTACCAGAACATGTATGTACAGATGTCTAGATTTTTTTTTTTTATGGGAGTCCTTCCAAAAAAAACATTGTCAGATCCTGACAGCTGTGATGGCTTGTTTTATTCCTTAATTCTTTGCTTTTTAGTGGAAGGGCATCTTCCATTCATGGCTCCAGCAGTTTCGCCCCCTCTAAATGAGACAGAGAAATGTGAATCTCCCCGGTGGTCGATCTTTTCACAGCTGCGGTCCAATTCCAGTGTGACATCAAATTACTAATTATAGCTGAGCGGACCGCCTTTTACAAACCAACAGCCTTAGCATGCTGCCAGCTAGCCAGCCCCACAGCAGGGGCTCTGGGGGAGTAAAAGAAAATGTAACTGGACTCACTCCATCTCCAGGGGATTTGACCTGACTCTTTAAAAAGCCAGTGTGCTTGAGAGAGGGAACCCCAGGGATTTCCACACATATGCATTTTGTACATCGCTCTTCACAGTTCGCCAAACGCAGGTCTGATTTCCTCGGGTAAAGTGAAGCCGGTGTGAAAGAAGTAGGAGGGTCAGAAGACTGCTTTGAACACGTCACCTCTTCCCTGGGCCCCACTGGCAGGGAAAGCAGCAGCCCTGCAATCGGCATTTACAGAGCTATATTGGCAATAATCATTGTTGACACTTTGATAACCCGCTACAAAAAGCCTCCTTGTTGATTCTTACGCATCATAAATTGCCCCGGCAATTAAGAGGCTGTCACAGGCTCTGACATTTTACCTATTACTGACTGAAGGTTCGATAGCATTGATCATGTATACCCTCCCCCCCTAAAACTCCTTTCCCAAACCCCTTTTCAGCATTTCTTCTAAGGTCTTTAAATGGTCCCTCGGTATACTTAATCCCTATCCCTGTCTGGTCGCTGCAGTTATAGGCAAGATAGGATGGGTGCCCGATCCATGAGCAAGGTACAGAAACTCATAGTGTGCGCTTTGGGAAACCTCACCTCAGGGGATGCAGTGGGGGACTTCCAGCTCCCTAGGCAGCTGATGCTTTAGACTTATTTCTGTATCTTCCCTCTTTTCCCCAGATGGAAGGGAAATGGTTTCCTTCTTCAGTGGCCCGAGGAACATCCAAAGGGCAGGGCATGGTTTCCCGCCTGAGCAGAAGTAGAGGGTGTTTTTCTCCTGTAATCCTGGCAGTCACACTTAAGGCTCACGTATGAAAAGCAGGCACTGTATCTATCACTGAGCCCCTTCCCCTGCCCAGATCTTAGAAAGACAGCAGTAGGAACGTCAGCCCCGTGGACCAGAGATGGTTTGTAAAAGGGAGTTTGGGACCAAAGACATCAGAGTTTGGGATCTCAGTCCATCTTTGAGACCAGACAGGGAGATCCCAGTGATGGAATTGGGACAGGTCAGATTTAAAAAAAGAAAGGAAGGGGGTAGGAAGAGAAGATTTGATTGGATCATTGGTTCATCTGTTTCAGGGTTTTGTAAAAAATCTCTGGTCTTAAATCAAGCCTTTCTGGACCCTCTCAAAAATTCTGATTAATAGTAGACCACATTTAGAGTCCTGCACTTAACATTCACCAAAATTACACTCATTCTATATTCATTTAATATCAGCTGATATTATGGATAGATATTATATCAGCACGTCTCAGTAAGCTCTCGGGAGACTGTGAGGAAAGCCTGAGGTATTCTGGGAAGTAGAGCTGCTTTGCTTGTGTTGCGTGTGATGCTGACAATGGAATCCAGGAGTCCCGTGCATGCTGGGAAAGTTCTGTGCAGATGACCTGGATCCCTTGGTCACAAGCAGGGGCTTCACTTGTGAGTTTTCCGGACTGCTAAGCCTGGCATATGAAAAACAGAGGATTCTTGTGAACATCTTCTAGATGTGACACTTACATTGGCATTGAAGTCGCCCAGCCTTTGCATGTGTGCTGTGCAAAGGCAGAGGTGCCGTGGGTCCCCTTGCTCCCACTGGGCGGAAGTCAGCTGAGCAGCATAAGCACACGCAGGTGCAGTGAGCGGGAAGTATCTGAAGCCGGCGACGCCTGCGCAGTTGCTTCTAGCTAAAGTTAGGGTAAAGAAAAGATGGTTAACACGTAGTACGTGGCTTACATTTAAGCCAGCCTATGTGCAATTCTTAGACTGGCAGGTGAAGATCTCAGCTGTGTTCATGTTAAACCAGAATCAGGGACTTGAGAAACTTCCATGGTCCTGTTTGCTAGATCTTGGAGACTATTTAACTGCCACATCATTGCTTATGGAGGAAGACCGAATCATTACCTTTTATATGGCTACTTAATATCCATTAAAATGTGAAAATATTTTAAGTAGTATTTTGTACATGTTTGCTTAAGATTCTTAGAGAAAGAGTGCATAGCTACACTGTAACAGTTCTTAGTAGCAACATGACAGGTAAGCTTACCCAGTTCTGTGCTTTTAATTTAAGCCCAATTTCACGGGTGCATTGAGATATATTTTCTTTCCATGTCTTCCATATAAACAGAGATACCAAAATAAAATGTATGGAACAGCCACAGCCAGATGTACACGCTCCTTGTTTTCGCTGTGGAAGTTGGAAGTTAGTAAGGATCTACTAGGCCGTTTCCCAAGCTCGGTACTTAGTCGACATTCCCTTCTGTGGTGGGGAAGGTCATTACATGCTATCCTGTGGGAAAGCACCTGTTGTCACTGCCTCTTCCCTGTGAACCTCACCCACATTGATACTTTTTCATGTATCAAATTTGTGGCTTAGCTGTTTGGGGAAGCGGAACGGATTTTATTATAAAGCCCTAGCATCTCTTGTTACCCAAAATTGATACCATACATGTGATGTTATTCCATCAGACTGCTTTTATTCCCCCCTCCCACCCCCCCAGCGCAAGGATTACCTACATTCTTTCCCTTACAGGGACAGTTCTGGGGCATTTTCTACTCTGTGGACTGATTTTTCTATGACAAGCACAGAATTCTGTTCGTCTTCACAAGTTTACTTTCATTTAGGTGAGCTTGTAATAGCAAGCAAATCAAGAACAGACGCAGTCCCTGGCATGAGACTGCAGTGACTACATGCCTTTTACGTTGTGTGTTGGGCTTGAAGGGTCACAGGAACAGCTATCAAAGACAGCCCAAGTAGCATCTTTGACATTGAGGCTTATGGTGGAAGAAAAATTAACTAGGTCACTAAATGAGCACGTGGAACAAAAATCCATTTCATTCTAAAATACAAGTCCTTTAATCTCATTGTACAGTGATACATAGAATCCTCTGCATTGAAACCTTCTGGTACCAAATCTTGTTTGCATTATACACTCAAGTGTGACTGGAGCATTTCATCTTCCTGGTAATGCTCGATGCAGAACAAAAGGACGGCTCCGTGTTGTGGGCTCTGTATTTTAATGTTAAGAAACATATATTTCTCACTTTGCTTTTGCTAATAGCCATTTATAATACAATTAGCTGGTTTGTATAAAATACAGAATAAAAATAAAACCCAGTGTTGTTTCTGTTTGAATTCTGTGTGTTTAGAGTTCTATTTGTGACTACAGACACAAATTTAATTTTTGTAGTATTTTTTAACCTGTCATCTGAAAGCTAACTTGATTTTTTTAATTGAGCACAAAATCCTATATAATTTCTGATCTTATAAGCCTTAAAATGGATTGTTTATTAAACTGTACAAATGACAATAGTTACACACACACACACACACACACACACACACGCATGTGCGTTAGAGATAACCCTTACTTGAAAAAAACAGCTTCCATTAAATCACTTTGGTAAAAAGCACTTTTTGTTATATTTTTTGGTTTTATATTCAGAGATTCTGTAAAAAGACATAGTAATTTGGTATTTTTAAGTATAAAAGAGGTAAGTAATATAAAACAAATTTTTGAGACCTTGCTTTTTACCTTGAGTCTACCCAGTTCCTGAGGAAAGCACGAGAAATGTCCTCAACCCTTTATCCGAGGTGTGTCCAGGTGTGACAGTCTCACACCCACCTTTATCTGCTGAGCTGTCCACACATGCTGTGGTCACTTCCACTGAACATTTTAAAGTCTCAAACCTCTGACTAAATCTCCCCAGAAAGGATCATTTATCTCCGTTCTTGAGACATAGAGAATAAGGATTAATTAGAAACTTGACCCTGAGCTGGATGTGGTCCAAGTCCCTGTCCCCCTTCATTTGTCTATCATCTGTGTCATCCCAACCTTGATCAATAGTGTTGAACAGTCTGTTCTCATGTCTGTTCCTTCCTCACTGTAGGAAAATACCGGCCTGCTGAGAGGGTTTAGTACCGTGCTTTAACTGAAGAAGCCCAAAGCCCTTGAGGTTTCGTAGCTCATAGCAATTTTAGTATCCCAGCAAATTCACTACCTCCTAAGAATCAATGTATAGCTCCCTTTCACCTCAGTTATATTTCCTAGCTATTAAGCATGGACTTTTGCTTTAGGTCAGCAAAATAGAAATCATTAAACCATCCACTCACCATGAAAACCCAAACTGTAGAAAAGCAACAGGGAAAAAGAAAATATAGCAAATTCCTGTCCTTGGCTGTATGTATAAAAAGCATTACATTTTATTCCATAGACTTAACATATATTACACAAGTTTAAATAATTTACTCCAAGAAGTTAGAGCCAAATTTTTAGTATATGGCCATATTCTAGTCTTGAGTTTTCAGGTTTTAACACAGGGTATATTAGTGAGGGATTTCGACTAGGGTAAGCTCTGCTGAAGATCTCAGGTTTTGTAGACACAGGAGACAGAGTTGAGGTTGACCAAGCAGCTTATAGATGTCAAGCCATTGAGGCAGGGAGTAAGAGGCCAGCCAGTGTCACCACAACTGCATCTGTCAATGTGTACCCTGTGCCACCATATGCTCTGCACAGTAGCACTTGCACACACTAACAGGTCCAGCCTCATAGAGGGCTACGTCATAAACCTGTGTGTAACATGTGACTAATGAAACTGAGAACTGGGGAAGTCTTAAACGCATGGTCTCTGTTACTGATAGCCTAAGGTAAAAGAGCCTATGCCTTTAAAACCTCAGGGAGGACGGAGGAGGGGGTGGAGAGAAAACAAACTGACCGGGTCCTTATGGGCAAGCATGTGTGTTGTCCTTCAGTCCACACACTAACCCTACTGCACAGCTATGATTATTTTCCCTTTACTTGGCCGAAGAAGTAGTTTGGGGCTGAACCAAGCAGCTGGCCCAAGTCACAGTCAGCTAGGTAACTCTTAATATGACACCTTTTAGAAAAAAAGATAGCTTTGCTCAAGATTTCTCAGTGACAGCTTTGCCCAAAGAAGCCGTACTTGAAAACATGTCAAGCATCTCGAGGTAACTTAGCTACACATGGCAAACACTGCTCTGTCATGACACGTATGACTTGTGGAATCCTCACAACCGCCCGCTACTTAGTAATCCTACTTAGAGATGAGAAGCCAAATCACTGAAAGAGTCGCAAGCTCAAAGATGCACAGCTGATAATTAATTGGACGAGCCGAGATGAACGGTAGCAGCCAGCCTGGGTCCAGTTATCTCTTAAACCACGCATTTTAATCTGTATCTCCTGGATGGCGGTGGAGGTGCAAAGTCAGCCTAGGGTCAGACATCAACCAGCAGATGAGTGAGAGGACTGATCGCTCACTGTCTGTCCAGATGCGGGATGCAGAGACAGGAGAGCTAGATGGTAGGGAGGTGTTCCCTCTGCTTAAGGCTTCAGGTGTGCTTATGAGTTTGCACATATCACAGCAATAGAGATGCTTTATCCTCTTGCCTTGCCTTGCCTACACTGACTAGCTCTGGATTTGGGTGTGTCCTAAGCACTATTCTAGGGAAAGCATCCGGGAGAGGAGCATTGGCCCACCATATTAGGCGAGAGCCCACAGCTGCCCTCCTAAGGACCTGCCTCTGCCTCTTGATCCTTTCGATGAGCCCTTAAGTTGTTTAGCCAATCTGGTTGCCCTTTTTTGAACTTGATCCAACCTAAATACATCCCTGGTGCCTGTGAAATTCATGAGCAACCTTAGTAACACAGCACAGGGTATCCAGAGTTTTATGAGATGTAGGTTTAGACTTTGGCCTGTCACATGAAGGAATTCTGCTGGGGTGAGCTTGAAATGGCATTCATCTTCATTAAGGTGTCTGGTGTCACAAACACAACCCCAGTGTGTACTTTACTGCTTAATGTGTGGTATATTATCTCAGTCATCAAATTGCTTGAATTCTTACACACACACACACACACACACCCCTCCTCAGTAATTTCTTACATATAGAAATGAGTTATATAATCCAAGTGGAGATATAATCCCAGACCCTGCAACCCCAAAACAAAAGGACACAAAAGCATTCAGCTGTCTCCCAGGACTCCCATTCCTGGCTTCGTGGGGAGGCCTGCCTGCTTCTTGGGGGCCCTAACCTTTTCTATCAGAACAGGGTATCTCTTCTTGCTGCTCTCGGAGTGTAGCTTGCTAAAACTTTAGGACTCGTGCTTCATTCACTTCAAAACTTGGTTTGGGGAGCTAGGATGGTGCCTCAGTGGTTAAAGTGCCACACACACTTGAGAAGCCGAGTTCAAACCCCTCGCACCTGTGGAAACGCAAGGCATGGTGGTGTGCTTCCGTAATCCCTGGGGTCAGGAGCACCTCCAAAGGCCCCCCACCCTACCCCCCCACAGTTTGCAATTCTAAGTCCAATACATGTGATATTACTATTATCAATGTGCCATCTTCTGAAGGAAGTTGTTCATGGTTTCTATTTTTAATACTACATCATTTTTAATGTGTATCTTGCTTTCTGAAACTGTTTTGAGAGACCCACTCCCATGCTCTTGGGTGTGTTCTACTTCTGAGTGCCTCTCTTTCTCAGAACCCTCTGCTTACGCATATTAAAATATCTTTACTAATACTCCCCTGCTAAAAAGCAGACCTTGACTCAGCATAAACATATAAAAACTCATCTCGCACTAAGGTATCGCGAGGATGTCTCCCATGTGCATGCGATCCCGCTTCCCAAATAAGATGAGCAGCTCCTTTACGTAGGGAGTTTACTGCTCGTGGTAGCATCTCTGTGTGTGTCAGCAATTCGGTGAACTGCCTATGGAACAGAACCTTTGAATCTCTGACACTTGCCAAACCTTCTTTATAAAGAAAATTACACTGGCAGCAATTTCAGTCACAAAATGATCAAAATGTTCTCAAAGTGAAGCAAAATAGCAAAGCTAATAATTTGGAAATGCATGACACATGTAAATATATGAATGTATATCATCGATGTATGTGTGCATACACATACACTCTTTATAGAATGAAACAGAAATGCATACCCTTCAGACATTTGAAGGGAAACTCAGTCGATACATCCAGTGTATTTTTTTAAGCTGGAAACAGTGTGAGGAGCCAAGAAGGGGGATATGTAGTTTCCGTGGATTTTTTTTTCCTTAGCAGAAAAAAGGACTATTGGGGGATCAGCATAAGGCCAAGGAGGGTAGTGTATTACATTGGATTTCTTGCAGATGAAAGAAATAAGCTATGGTTAGCAGAAAGGAATTGGGGTAAAGGAGGCGGTCTAACGTTGGGACTTTCTCAGAGTGCAGATTGCATGAAGGACGATCCACACTATCTTAACACCAAAGCCTGTGTTTTGTGTGCCGCAGCACAGGCTAACACCTTTCCCTCTGCTGTCACCTGCACTTTGAGTTTCTCAAACCCTCTTGCATTGGCGAACCGGAGGGCAGTTACTCGGCTGCTCATTCTCGTGGTTACTTGGGTAAAATTTCTCATCTGAATCCACTATGTGTTACAATATTATTTGTTTGGAGTTACCCAATGGCAACAAGGCTTTGAGGAACAACTGCCAAACTTTGGTGGGATGCTCTTCCCCGACTCAGCACACAGCTGATGGATGGGACTTTGTGAGACAAGATGTTCTGTGTAACCAAAGTTCTGTTTAGAACCAAGAGGGGCAGAGGATAGGTCGTATTGGATTACACAGTAGAGCGTTCCTCATAAAGTATTCCAGGGATACATGTTCAATACTGGGAAAGTTTCTTGTAAGAAAGTGAACCAAAGAACTCCGTCTGTTTCATTCCTCTGAAAACTGTCATGTGTCACAGATGGGGAGCATGCCTTACCCCAATTCCTACTGGGAATGCTTCCCGTGGTCCTGGCTCGATGGCTTACCCTTGTGGGTGGTATTAAGCCACCTTACGCTTCATTGCCCCGCCTAGGTGCACAGAACCAACATCAGTGTCCAGGTTGGAGAGAGCACGTGGCTTTTTAGGCTTCATCCAGGCTCCTTCTTCTTCTTCTCGTTTAGGCTAAAGAGCTGCCCACTTTAAAGGATAATGACTTCATCAATGAAGGACAGAAGATCTATATCGATGACAACAACAAAAAGATATTCCTGGAAAAACTGAAAAAGGATGTCGAGGTAAGAAAAACCATCCGGGAGGATCTGTCGAGTCCCACCACGCACTCACTGTATCACTGTTCACCTCAACGCCTTGAGCTTTTAGCGGTTTTTAAGCCATCTTTTCAAGTCTATAATGAAGATTAGAATGCATATATCCTCCATTGCCCACGGCCCACATATTATAAACAGGGCGACCTCATGTTACAGGATCTGGTTTTAAAGCACAGTGTGCCCCAGTCAGGATGACAAGAACCAGCAACCCATGCTGTCTTCTGTAGCATGTCTTCATTCTCGGATGCCATGCCTTTGCAACTGAAGAGGGCCCGCCCACTGCAGCCAGCGTGGAAAGGCAGGAGTGTTGGGTTTGCTTCAGCACCAGAGCATGTGAAACAGAAACCCGGTGACAGTGACAGGACAGAGAGGCCTTCTCTCTGACTCCCGCCCCTGCGTAGGTGCACACAGCCTCGCCGTGGTTCACTGATAGTACAGCCGTGGTATCCGTGAGAGCCAGCCTTGCCGTGTCAAGGGGTCAGCCTAGGAGCAGTTGGGGTTCATGGCCCTGGGTGAGGGTGGCCAACAGGTCCCAGCACTCTAGTGAATGTATAGCCTATTTTGTAAGAGGTTTGTTTTTTAGTACTGTTTTCTTTAACAATTAAAAAAAAAAAAAGGAAAGAAAGGGGGAAACAAAATAAAACCCTCTTCATATAAATTTGTTTAGTTTTCCTGTTGGGCTTTCTTACTTCAGTCTTTCTGAAGTAAACTCAGGGGGAAGTTATTGCTAAGTTACAAGACAGTACAATGAGGATTTTAATTTAGGCAATTACTCACCTGGCTTCTTTGCCTGTTACTTTTATGCAACCCCCCCCCCCTTTTTTTTTGCTCCTTTGAAATACTCTTTCCTGTGTAATAAGTTCTGCCTCTTGGAGAAAGGCTTTGTGGAAAAATTTTCTTTCTCATGTCATCAAACCGAAACAGTGAGCGTGGCTGGAGCCGGAGGACGCTTCCACCACCACGGCTTGTCCTCCTGGAGGCAGAACAGTGGCGGTGTCTGCGCCTTGGCCGGCTCACGGCTCTTTTCATTACATGGTACCGGCCCACCAGGCTTAGGCTGAATTATCGTTACGGCTTTTTAATTTTTTTTTTTATTTCATGTATGTCTGTGTGAGGGTGTCAGATCCTCTGGAGTTACACACAGGTGTGAACTGCCACTTGGGTGCCAGGAATTGAACCCAAGTCCCCTAGAAGAGCAGCCAGTGCTCTTAACCACTGAGCCGTCTCTCCAGCCCTATCTTTAGGTCTTTAATTATTTTCTATTATTTTAGCCTCCTTAGTGTGTGTGTGTGTGTGTGTGTGTGTGTGTGTGTGTGTGTGTAGATTACTTATTTACAAAGCATACAAGTGAGTAGTGAGTAGTTTGGGGTTTTTGTTTGTTTAAGGTGTTTTTCTCATGAGAGAAAACATTTTTCTCTCATCTTTTATCAATAAACAGTTCATTTTGCTTGACTGCCGGTGCTCATTATAAAAACGCATGTTAGTTAAGTATTTTCCTTTTTACTTGAGAATCAACTTGATCTGCCTGGTAACTCAGAATTGTAGCATAGAGGAAACACTCTCTTTTGGATTTTCACTTACTAATCAAGAAATTTTTGATCTTGAGAATAATATTGTTTTAGCAATTATGGTAAATAGCTCAGGGTGATTTGTGACCTGCCCCCCCCCCCAAAAAAATCTTGGTTGTTTTTTGTTTTCTTTCTGTTGACCGTCATCACTGAGTAGTAAGCATCCGGGAAGAATGGAGCCCTCAGAGCTCAGAGGTAGAGTTGGCTTCCGTGAGGATGCTCAGTGCCCGTGTCCTCTAGTAACTGACGGACAAATTAAATAGTCCCGCATTGGGCTCTTTCTTTTTTGTTGTTTTTGTTTTTGTTTTGTTTTTGTTTTTGTTTGGTTTATTCAAGACAAAGTTTCTCTGTGTAGCCCTGGCTGTCCTGGAACTCACTCTATACAGCAGGCTGGCCTCGATCTCAGAAATCCACCTGCCTCTGCCTCCCAAGTGCTGGGATTAAAGGTGTGCACCACCACTGCCTGGAAGGGTTCTCTCACACACACTGCTGCTGTGTGGAGGCGGAGGCAGAGCATACTGTCCGTTCACTTAGAGTTTTCCTCAGTGGCCGGTAACAGTGTCTTTGCCTTTGAAACCGTGCAGGAGCGTCATTAAATTTTTAAGCAGATAATTATGGTGAAGCAACCTGACATCTGATCTTGAAAATGAGACAAGCATTTAATCCAGTTTTCTTTATTCACGAGTCTCTTGCTTTCTGATTTTGATGACCAGCCTGACTGCTAAAACTTCAAGGATGTGTCCATGTGTGCATGTGTGCATGTGTGCATGCATGTGTGCTCATGTGTGCATGTGTGCATGCTTATGTGGCCATATGTATGTGTGCTCATGTGTGCTTATGTGCTCATGTGTGCTTGTGTTCATGCTTATGTGCTCATGTGTGCTTATATGCTCATGTGTGCTTGTGTGCATGCATGTGTGCATGCATGTTCATGTGTGTGTGTGCCTGTGTACATGTGTGTTATTTTCTTTTCGTAAACTCTTTTTGAATTTAAGACAGATGGTAGTGCACTCTTTTAACTGCAGCACCCAAAACACAGGGGCAGGGGGATTGCTATAAGTTCAAGCGCAGTCTGGTCTACATGGTGAATTCTAGGTCAGCTAAGTCTATGCAGTAAAACCTGTCTCAAAACAGGAATAAAAAATGAAGAAAAGAATATCTAAGTTTATTATAACTCAGTAAATGGTCTATGTTTTTCTTTGAAACAAGAAATAATTATTATTTGAAAATCTGTTCTAATTGGTTTTTTTTTCTCCTTGCAATAGAAATTTTTGTCTATATGCCAGTCAGACACCTGTATTCCAGATAGCATTCGTCTATACGTTCAGTATACTTATGTAAACTCTTTTCTGCAAAAAAGAAAAAAGGAGTTTTAGAACAAAACTTTCTTCCATTTTCTACTTGCTTCCTGTCTACTCAGATTCTAACAGTAAGGAAAGTCACAGGGCACGGAGGGCACATAAGCCATGCAGTTCTAATCTGTGTGGTCCCCAGAGTGTCTCCACTGAGCCTCTCAGCTTCATGTGCTGTGGACCCACAGCCATGGCGGTGAATCAAGGCTTCCGGATGCAGGAGGCAGGGTAGCCAGCATCGGTGGAGCGTGTCACCCTTCCCATAAAACTACTGCCTTTTCTTAGTCATAAAACAACTTCTTTTGTTCCAGTACTGTTACTATCCGCCTTTGCCCAATGGGAAAGTTGAGTCCAGGGATACAGACAGACAGCGACTGAATCAGACCATGAGTTAACTACTCAGAGTTCATACTCCCAAACACTCTGACACGGAATGTGAACTGACAGTCTGAAGGCAGCCAGGATTTTGTGTTCCTCAAAGACTCTCAAGGAGGATGATTACAGTTTTCATTTTAATATTTTTTTTTGAGACTCCTTCGAGGGTCGCAGTTTTTAACACTGTGGCCAAATGATGAACAGTCGGATTGGAGCATTAATTCATGTCTCATAGAGTTGGGAAGTGGGGTTTGAAGAGGTAAGGAGGTTCATTTCAGCCTGTTGACAGGGGTTTATAACCTGTTCCTTGACCACATGGCCTGGTAGAAGAGTTGGTTCTAGTACTCTTACAAATCACGAGCAAGATTCTGGCTCTGGAGGCAACACGGGCTAAAGGTGTGGCTTTGAGATGGACTGTGTGCTTTGACATGTACAGTGCTGTGAGCTTAGTACCCATTTAAAAAAAGAAAGAAAATTAAACTACATCAATTTAGAATAATGAGGGACTTAATCTAAAGGAATCAGATAGATTGGATCTTGAGAAAGGATAAAAGAAATGAACCAGAGGCCTGGCAGTGTGAGACGTGTACAAAGGCAGGCAGAGGGTCTACAGAGTTCTGAAACCACACATTTGGAGATACTACGTATTTTTAAGATAAATATATGAGATCACCTAGGTATGGTTGTACATGCCTTTAATCCCTACACTCAAGAGGCAGAGGCAGGTAAGTAGCTATGAGTTTGAGACCAGCCTGGTCTGTGTTAACTGTGCTCTAGCCCCACAGCTGAGCCCCAGTCCCCGGCTTGTTTTCCCCTTCTGCCTATGGGCTCGCACTGTGGGACTCTCCTTCCCTCTAAGGTTTGGAATGAGCCCAGTTCCTTTCACTCTGACACCAAAGTGATTTTCATTAAAGTTAAACAGGGATGGAGCTGGAGAGATGGCTCAGTGGTTAAGAGCACTGACTGCTCTTCCGAAGGTCCTGAGTTCCATTCCCAGCAACCACGTGGTGGCTCACAACCATCTGTAATGGGATCCAATGCCCTCTTCTGGTGTCTGAAGACAGCTACAGTGTACTCACATATATACATACATACATATATATATATATATATATATATATGTATATATATATATGTAATATAAAATGTAAATATATATAATATATATTATATATATATAATAAAATCTTTTAAAAATCTTAAAAAAAAAACTAGAGGAGACAGTCAGGAGCCCCTCCCACACACTTTTCCTCTAAACTCACACCCATCCTGTTGTTGTGTGTAGAAGCACCCTTCCTCTGAGTTACCCAGTGCTCTCCATTACAGCACCAGGGTGGTAGCAAGTTCTCAAGGAGTTGTGGCCATTCACCTTTTGCAGATGGGATTGTGCAGAGCCAGCCAGCCAGCCAGTCAGCGAGCTGCTCAGTACACTCTCAGTTAAGCCATCCACGTCTCCGTGGATCAATCAGAGCATCTCGAGCCATGTATCTGTGTAGAGCCGATTAGTTAAGAAAATAAACGAGAGAAGAGAGCAACATGCAAAGTCAAAGAACTTGGCGGGTGGGAGGGGACATGCCCTCAGGTGGGTCTTGCCTCTCTGCACACTGTAGCCACAACGGGAAAGGGAAAGGGGGTAGTACCCCTGGGGTCTCATGGGAAACGGAGTTACCTTAGCTTCACCAGCAGTCAGAAGTGGGTACAGTCAGCGGGCTGCTCAGAATGGGTGCAGAGGGGATGTGTTACTTACCAGAGCACTGACAGCTCTCACTCGCTGGCCCATAGCGATCTAAGGGCTTTTGTCATTGGTGGCGGACAGTGTGATAATTATGTGCTAGGAGTGTACTGGAGTTCCAAATGCTTTCCAGGAGGCATCCTCCTTTGCCGCAGGCTACCGGTGACTCCCTGGTTTCCCCCATTCACCTGTTTTGGGGATAAAACCACACACACACACTCCCAGGACCCTTCTCTGGTGGCAGCTTATACTCTTAGGGAAACCTCAGTGGCTGCATAGTGAATGCCAGTCTCAGAGCATTTGTTGGGGGGGGGGGGGATAATCCTGGCCCTGAACCAGCCAGAAGTGAGGAAACTAAGAATGATAACCACATAAAGGAGGCCGGGGGTCCCCGTTAGCCCTCCGTGCCTTCCCCAGTGTGTGCGCTTCTGATCCTAAATTCTTTGATTCTTAGCATAAAGTGTAACTGACCTGTCCCTCCCACCCCTCTCCAGTTCCTTGCACAGCTAAGGCTCATGGACTACAGCCTGCTGGTGGGGATTCACGACGTGGACCGAGCAGAGCAGGAGGAGGTGGAGTGTGAGGAGAACGACGGGGAAGAGGAGGGAGAGAGCGATGGCACGCACCCGATCGGGACACCCCCGGACAGTCCCGGAAATACACTCAACAGCTCTCCGCCCTTGGCTCCTGGCGAGTTTGATCCAAACATTGATGTTTATGCAATTAAATGCCATGAAAGTAAGCTTAGTGCTATTGACTCTTTCTGCATACGGAGTGGTTTGATCTTTGCACCGAGATCTATCAGTAATTCCGGCCCTAGTTCCAAGGGTCCCTGCCGAGTCAAGCGTTGATATCAGACAGTTGTGTGTTTAAAGGAAACAGTCATTCCAGATGTTAGAGGGGGGAAGAAAACTAGAAAGCATGTTTAATACAGTACATATACACATTAGTAGATAATACATTATAACATGTATGTCCAGTGTATTCTGACAGGTGTGCACATCAGGATAGCGTTGAATGAAGTATCCTAACTCATTTGTAGATCACAATATTATGCCACCGTGTCAAAAGGTTAAATACCCCAAACACGTTACATTGAACATTTTTTTTCATGCCAAGCTCAGTGGTACAAAGCCTGCCTGAGCAATTTACCAAGAGCCTGTCTGAAAATGAAAGACGCTCTGTGGCTATAGCTCACCCGTAGAACACTTGTCTAACGTGGGTGGGGTCTGGGGTTCGAGCCCCCGTACAGATGCTGCTGGACAAAGCAGCTTGCCTCTTTTAAATACATGCGCTGTGTCACAGATCTGTTCTGGGTGAGGCGTCGGTGTGCAGTCCACTGTGCCCTCAGGTGACCTTGTGGAGCTGATAGATCACAGAGGTGCAGAGGCCAGGCCCAGCACACACAATGAGAGTCACTGCCTCTTCTGTCCCCGTGAGGAGATCTCTGACCCTCCTCCACAGGGTCAACCTCACATCAGTCCTCAGGATCCTGGTGTTCGGTTGGTTTCTACCTTAGCTACATGTCTGTGGCAAAAAATATTTTACTGACATGGTAAAACAAACAAACAAAAAAAAGCATTCATTCTTACTTAAATAATAAAAGAGCCAATTTTGCCCCTCCTCCCACACATCAGCCAACAGGTTTGGGTTGTATTTTTCTTTATTTTTAATTTTACCCACCAAAATCACTCCTTAAACATAAGAAAACTAGGTATAATTGAATGTACATTTTTTTTAAAACAAGATTTATTTATTATTAGATGTAAGTATCCTGTAGCTGTCTTTAGACACCAGAAGAGGGCATCAGATCTCATTACGGATGGTTGTGAGCTACCATGTGGTTGTTGGGATTTGAACTCAGGACCTTCGGAAAAGCAGTCAACGCTCTTAACTGCTGAGCCATCTCGCCAGCCCCGAATGTACATTTCTTACTATTGATAATTGAAAACCGTGTATCTTGAAACTATGTAGAAAGTAGATAATGGAATGGAGACCTAAAATCCTTTATTCAGTTCCGATATTCTAGCCAAGGAGAAAATGCAGTGTCTGACGGTAGAAAGGGATTAATTGATAAGCAGAATTGATTCTACTTGTTTTACAGAAAATTCCGGAAATAGCTTTTTTTTTTTTTTTTTTTATAAAACGACTTACTATCCTGAACGAAATGCAGATTAGGAAACGAAATTAAAGCCCTCAGATCACAGCCTCCTTGAATGGCTCTGGCTTCTTGAGGCTTCCGCTTGGATCCAGGGAGCCAACCGGAAGTGGTTTCTGCATCCTTCGCTCCATCTCCCTCCTAGAAGTTTGTTTATTTTCTCAGTGTTGTCACACGTCCCACAGTCTCTGCTTTCCTCCCTTTCCAGGTGCACCTAGGAAGGAGGTGTACTTCATGGCAATTATAGACATTCTTACTCATTACGATGCAAAAAAGAAAGCCGCCCACGCTGCGAAAACTGTTAAACACGGCGTAAGTACCGACTGCTGCACCCCGCGCCCCGCCAGCCTCGCCCCTCAGCGCCCTGGCGCCGTCTGTCGTGGCTGGACACTTCTTCACCTCTCTGGCTCGCTGTTCTCAGTTCTCTGGTGATTTATTTGTCCCCGGGAGTGAGGCATCAGCACAACCCTGCAGCACCGGAGCTCATAGCTCTGTGCAACTGTGGGTTCTTCCATGTTTGGAAAACACTCCAAAGATGAACTTACTGATGATAGTTCTGTTTTCATATGAAATGCTGCAGCCTGAAGCCGGGTGCTCCAAAATGTACAGGGGCTGTATTTCTTTTCTCACAATAGTTTCTTTTCCTGTTATAGAGATTTTGAGTATAAGATAAGCTGCTTCTACCTACCCTCCTAAGCTGGCTTGCTCCAAATCTTCTCTGATCCAGGGATATCATCGAATCCCCCATAAAAAGCCTGTGAGGAACGCTCCATTGTGGTTCCCCTCCACCCTTTCTTAGAAAAGTACTCCAGTGTGCTTTTACACAGAAACTTTTTTTCTACACAGGCCTGCATAAGGCCATGTGTGTGAGAGCATGCAGTGTAATGTGAAATATTTCCCTGTGGACACCTCTTTCCTTCCACAGTGCGTTTTCTCTCCAGTGGGAGAAAAGGAGGCTCACGGTCCCCAGTAACTTCCAGAAGTTTGACATAGTAATACATACCTGTAATCCTAGCACCTTGATGGCTGAGGCAGGAGGATTGAGGGTTTAAGGGTACCCAGAGTTACACAGGGAGGCAAGGTTTTCTTCCAAGAAAAACATGGGGCAAATTGGAGGGGTTTGAGTAGAAAGGTAATATCTCAAATGAGGCGAGTTGGGACTGGGATGTGCGTGTGTTGTTTTAAGATTTCTTTCTTTCCGTTTAATGTGTATGGGTGTTTTGCCTGCGTGTATATCTGTGTGTACCATGTGCATGCATGGTACCCACAGACACCAGAAGAGAGTCTTAGATCCCGTGGAGCTGTACTTATAGACAGTTGTGAGCTGCCCCGTGGGTGCTGGAAGAGCTCCTAACTGCAGGGCCAGGAGACGGCCTCATTTTCACTTACAGATTCCTAGGAGTTTAGATTTATTTGTCCAAATGGCAGAGACACTTGTGAGTAGCGGTTTAAGAAGAGAGGCTGCTTCGCTGTGTTCTTAGCTCTAGGGTTGGGGTGTGGCTTTCGTCAGTGAGGTGCTTGCCAGACATATTCAAGGCCTTGGATTCAATCCCCAACTACTGGCTCCCCAAAATAAATGGCTACCTCAATGTTCAGCTGCTTTTGGAAATAGCTGTAGACACTGAGCGGTAATTGGGGGTGATTCTGAGCATTCTGTCAATATCGTTTTCTCCCCACGATCCCCTAGGCTGGAGCTGAGATCTCGACCGTGAACCCAGAGCAGTATTCAAAGCGCTTTTTGGACTTTATTGGGCACATCTTGACGTAACCTCCTGCACAGCCCCAGATGGGCACGAGCTTGGGGAGGCTGGTGGCAGCTTCAGTGTAAGAAAAAAAAAGGAAAACTCCAACTCCACGAAGCACTCACCTCGCAGGAAGCAACCCGTGTTTACATCTTCAAGCCGAGATGACTGAAGTTGGGGGCTACTCGCTTTAACAGCTACCTGATATTTCCCAGCATCGCTATTTCTGACTCTGTATGTGTGCACACATGCGCGCACGCCCATGTGAATGCGTGCGCACGCACTCTCGCACACGTTTTTTAATTAATTAATTAGTTGATTAATTAATTAATTAAAACTGATCAGCTCTAATCAGAGCGTGTAACAGCCAGACCCCTCTGATTCCAGCTGTGGCCACACGAATAAATGAGGAGACAAGCCCATGGGGGAGGGGAACGGAAATGCACCTCACTGCAGTCCCACAAGAGAAACTGTAGATCGGGTTTGCTTTCTGACTTGAAAGATGTGAGATTGTTCATCACGATGGTGGTGGTGATGATGATGATGATGATGGTGATGATGATGATGATGGTGATGATGATGATAATGGTGATGATGATGATTAAAAGAAAGAAAATTTTATGTCAAATGATACACTCCTGACCCCACAGAAAGACTACTCCTGAATAGTGGTTACCTAAGCCCACAGCTAGATAAAGGGATGCTAGCCATCTCCCTGTGTACTGGTTCAGGGTTCCCTCCTAATGGTGTCACCATCCCCAGATGTCCCAGGCTGAGCCCTTCATCTTCCAAGAGTCTGATGCCAAGAGCCTGTCTACCATTTCACCTCCAGGAAAACCGCTCGTGTCTCTCTTCGAACCTGGAGCCTGTCACTGTTAACACCCTCATGTTGAGCTGCAGACATTCACTCTGCAAAACAGATGTAGAACCTCCCTGAAAGGTGCATAGTTTGGGGCAAATGCAACAGAACCTCCCTCTGCAGGAAGATGAGCGTTAAAACCCTGTGGCTGAAGGCAACCCAACTGTATGAGGTTTATGTTTAACCATTGCTTAGGAAGGGAATTTTGTTATGAATTATCCCTTTAACTGAAACCCTCAGTTTTACTGTTTACATGGTTAGAGAAACAGGGATATTTTTGAATCTAAAAATTTAATATACAACACGTGATTTTTGAAGTTTACATGTAAAGCCATTTCACAGTGTAGGGAACATAATGTTTGTTGTGTTTTGAGATCTGTCTTGCAGTTGTGTTTTTGAGTGAGTGTTTTGTTCAAAGTACTTAGTAGACAGTCTATCACATAAAAGCAAAAGGATTTTGTTCCTTAAGATGTGTATTTATCAACCTGATGGTTTTTTTTTTCTATAAAAAGATTAAACCCAAAATCTGGTTATGTAAGTTCATTGCCCTAAACTGTGCTGATTGTGTGTAACAGAAATTTAAAAAAAACAAAACCTTCCAGTATCCATCATGTATCTACCAACTTCCCTGCGCTCCTTCCTAAAAGGCCTCAAGTTAGAGTCCAAGATTTGCTCAGAGTACATTACCAACATACACGCTGTGTGGCAGCTGTGCCTTTAAAAGCCTCTGTCTCAAATGTGAGATGGTTTCTGTAAGGCAGTTTTAGAAAAGAAAAAAAAAATCCATCCTTCAATAATTACACGTCAACAAGTCCCCCGCCAAGCGCCTTCCCAGTCACTTTCCTTTTGGCCTCTCCAGGTACAGCTGTGTCCAACATGTGTGGGCTGCCTTCGCAGCATCTGGAAGCCAGCATCAGCACCATCTGACTCCCGTGTACTGACCTGCCATAGATTCATTAGCTGAAGATGTTAACTCCACTGTAACATAGTTGTACAGATCTGTATTTGATGCATTTAAAATAATCAAAGCTGTATGATTCGGTTTCCGGGCACTGTTCATTGTGGTGTCTGATCCGTTCGAGTGTTCTGAAGCTCTCCTGTTAACCTTTGATTCCCAAACTTACAAACCCAAGACCCTAAAGTAAAAAAAAAGAAAAAAGAAAAAAGAAAAAAATGAAGGTACACATACATGATCTGAGTAACCATTTCCTCTGTGGCCAATCTGTATGCTTTTAGAAGTTTACAAAAAATGCTTTGGTTTTTGTCTGTAACCATCCCTGCCATCCAAGTAAGCTGTTTGGACAAGAGCTAGAACAGTGCTAACAGTGTGCGCGCTCGCGCGAGCTCTAGTCACGAGCGTGGCTTTACGAATAAAGCACTTTGATGACTCTCTTAGTTTTCGCTTCTCTGTGCTGGAGACAAACTGTGATAGGACTGGGGTGTCCCCGGCCGCTCTGTGGAAAGGTAAAGGGACATGGTGGCTTTTACCTCTCCAGGGCCCGACCTTCAATCTACAGTGATGGCTAAGACACATAAATGACAAATGGATGTATTACACAGCACACAAATAAAAGAGCAAACACGGGACTGGGGAGAGCTCACCGAATAAAGCGCTTGGTGCACGAGGCTCTAAGTTAAGATCTCCAGCGCCCACATAAATGACAGGTGGGCATAGCGGCTCACCACATTCCAGCACTCCAGAGGTGGGGGAGGGGGTTCTGACAAGCTGAACTAGCCGTATTGGCAAGCTCTGGGTTCAGTTAGAGACCCTGACTCAATAGATAACAGAGAGCTGTTGAGGAAGACTCCTGATACCAAACCTCAGGTCTATACATGCACACACACACACACACACACACACACAGCACACAGAATCAAAAAAGGTTCTCAGTAGCCCCACCATAAGTAGTACTAGGCTTTTATGGAAGTATCTTGCTACAGTCTTCATGTATTCATGTTTTTAACCATTTAGCATGTTTGAAACTGGTCTGCCATTTACATGGGAACACTTTTTCTTTCTTTGTCCTTGATGTCCTTGTGAGTGTGACTGGTGAGGCTTGGGCCTTTGAACCTCTAGTTCCAATTTTCCCAGAAGTCAGTCCCAGGATTGCTATGGTTTCCACTTTTCCCTTGACATGCATTTGTCTAAGAACGTAAGCTCCAGGTTCCTGCGGGTTGGCCAGGAGCTTAGTTGTGTTTTGTGTGTTTGAAGGTGTGGCCATGCCTGGCGTTTTAAAGCACTAGAGGTTTAAATTCAGGCCCTCAAGCTTCTACAACAGACACTTGTCCGTCTCACCAACCAGTGCTTATGTTCTTAAATAACCGTTTAGTCAGCCCTAGTTACATAATGCGGAGATTGTTTTATTTGAGTCATAAAATACTTTTCCCACAGGACAGACGCTCTGCCGTGCCTTTTGAGTTCCTATACTGTCATCTGCTCTTGTTATTCACAGCTTGGATTTCCCACTGAGGCCTGGGTGCTGAGTACTTGGTCCCAGTCTGTGGTGGCACTAAAAGGACATAGAAACTGTAGAGGGTGGGGATTTATCTGAGAAACCCAAATGAAAGCTTCATTGAAATCGCATCTCACCCCAGTCAGAATGGCTATCATTAAGAACACAAGACTTTCTCATGTTTGCAAGTACAACAGAGTGTGACTGACGGTTAGTGATTGGTGCTTGCCCATGGGATGGATCTCAAGTTCTTGGTTGGCCATTCCCTCAGCCTCTGCTCCCTTCCCCAGGCCTGCATTACTTGTAAACAGGATAAACTTGGGGTTGAAAGTTTTGTGGGTGGGTTGGTGTCTCTATCACTCCACTGGGGTTACTGTCTGGATACAGAAGATGGCCTCTTCAGGTTCCAATGCAGACAGGAGCAAGTCATCCTCTGAGAGGCTCCACCCAGCAGCTGACTGGATACAGACACAACCAAACAGTTACTGGAGCTTGGGGGCTCTTACGGAAGAATAAGAGGAAGGATTGTGGGTCCTGAAGGGGATGGGAATGCTACAGGAAGACCAACAGAATCAATAACCTGGGCCCTTGGTGCTCTCAGGGTTCAGACCGAACCACAAACCAAAGAATGTACACGGGCTGGACCAAGGCCTCCCTGCTCATATGTAACAGATGTGCAGTTTGGTTTTCATGTGGGTCCTGAACAACTGGAGCAGGGGCTGTCCCAAAAGCTGTTGCTTGTCTGTGGGATATGTTCTTCTAGCTGGGCTGCCTCATCTGGCCTTGGAGAGGAAGTGCCTAGCTCTGCAGAGCCTTGAAGTGCAGGGGGGTGGAGGGGTGAGGCCCCCATCTGCCTAGACATGAAGAGAGAAGGAAGGATTGTGGGAGGCAGTGACCACCAGGAGGCAAGCAGTGAGCAGGATGTAAAGTGAGTAAGTTAAAAAAAAAAAAAAAACACACAACAACACAGCCAGGTGATAGTGGCGCACGCCTGTAATCCCAGCACTCTAGGAGGCAGAGGCAGGCAGAATTCTGAGTTCGAGGCCAGCCTGGTCTACAGAGTAAGTTCCAGGACAGCCAGGGCTACACAGAGAAACCCTGTCTCCAAAAAATCCAAATCCAAAAAACCAAAACCAAAAAAAAAAAAAAAAGAAAAAAAGCACACACACACACACACACACACACACAAAAGAACAAATACCAGTAAAGGTGGGAAGGAGCCCTTATATGATGCTGATGCAGCTATGGAAATCAGTTTGGAGGCTCCCCCCAAAAAACTAAAATCAGAACTATCAATGGCCCAGCTTGCTACCCCAGGGTATACTCAAAAGGATGCTGGGTCGGAATATCTGAACTTCCTCTTTTGTTGTTGTGGTTGTGCTTGTGGTTGTGGTTGCTGTTGCTGCTGCTGCTGCCATATGTACAGTGTGTGTGTGTGTGTGTGTGTGTGTGTGTGTGTGTGTGTGTGTGTGTATAAAATCAGCCTCTGAAAGAATATTATTCTAAGACTGAAATAGAAGAGGGACAGGCCATTTGGGAAGAGGAAGGAGACCACTGGGAAGGAAGAGGATATATATGCATATATGTGTAATCACCCATGCATGTGTGCCCGTGCGTGTAGACACTCAAGAGTTTCTTTTTCCATCAGTTTTTTATTGATTGATTGAGGCTCTCTCACTCAACCTGGAGCTCGCCAGTTCTGGCTAGCCTAGCCAGCCGGCTTGCCTTAGGGAACCCTGGTTCCCGCCTCCTGAGTGCGGCGGGGCTTACGGACAGCTACCACACCTGCCTAGCTTTTCTGTGGGTTCTGGGGATCCATACCCCAACTTTCATACTTTCACATTCACTTTATCCCCAAACTACCTTCCCAGCCCCACCCACATCCTCCGCGCCACTGTTCATAAGAGCCAAGATAACTGCAATAGTGTGAGGTCCGGCAATTAGCTAATGGTTTTAAAAAATGTGCTGTCTGTACACAATAGGAATTCTATTCCACAATAATAAAAACATAACTATGTCACTTAAAGAAAATGCAAAGGACTGTAGACTACATTAAGTGAATCAAGTCAGTCTCAGACAATACATCTTCCCAGTGGCAGAGTCAGCCTCTGAAACAATATTATTCTAAGACTGAAATAGAAGAGGGACAGGCCATTTGGGAAGAAGGAGGAGACCACTGGGAAGGAAGGTGATAAGGGGATGAATGGAGGATGAAAGCGTCATAATGATTCTGGTTATGTTGCACAGCAAATATGTGCTAATGAAAAGGGAGGGTAGGGGTTGGCAAGATGGCTCAGCGGGTGAAGGCACTTGCTGCCGAGCCTGTTGACCTGGGTTCGATCCCTGGAACCCACACGTGGGATGAGAAAACTGACGTTTGCAGGTTGTTATCTGATGAGACACACCATGGTGTGCACACCGACACACATACATGTGCAAGCCCCAAATGTAATTTTATATACATATATATAACATATATACAGATATACACATACATATACATACGGTGAGGCCCAATAAATGGAAGTTAGGTTGCACAGGGATGCCCTTGAAATGGGTGTGTAGCTCAGCCTACTGGTCTCTGTGCCCAACCATCAGGAGGTAAACAGGCTTCCTACCAATGACACAAAGGCCCAAGGCGTCAGGGCCCAGGAGCCATGAAATCCCGGAGCTGAAATGTACTTTTTCTCATTTTAAGTTGACAGCCTCTGGTATTTGTCCCAGAAATGGGAAGGAAGCTGGCTCACACACCAACAGCCCTTTGCTCCGCCTCGTGCCAGCCTTCCTTTGGATTCCTTTGTGCCTCTCTGAGTTAGCGTCTATAGTCAGGTAGACACAGAGCAAGTACACCAGGAAGAGAGGAGGCGCTCAACCTGGTTCATTCCTGAGGAAAACAAAAACCCATCGGATACAGTGGGTACCTTTCTATCAGACTGAATGTCCCCCAGAAAATTGTCTGTTCATCACATGGAAACCCTGCCAAGGAGCAGTTAAATGCCACCGTCTGTAATTTTCAATCTTAAACACTGTTCAGCCTAACTTCATGAGAGAGGAGACAAAAGATGATAATTTCATAGTCCGGGCTGCAATAAGCCTGTCTTATAAGGTCCCACAGTTGATGCTGGAGGAGGTGTTACAAGTGACTAACTAGGGAGTGGCTACGGTGCAGCATGATTTGATTTAGCTGTGGGAGCCTTGCACCTGGGCTTTGTGGGGAGCCGGAGGAAGAATGAGAAGAGTTTTTGAAAGGTGAAGTGGTAGAGATGATGATTGTTGTTTTGAAATCATTATCCTTAGATACGGATCCAAGGGTACCACTGGCCCCCGATTGGCTTGGTCGTTACTAGGCAAATGTGCCTGTGAAGATACTGTGTGTGTACCTGTGTACAGTTGTGGTGGGTTGCCAGTGCTGTGGCTAACTGAGTGCATCCTTCATAGGGGTCATTCTCACAGGGTTGTGTGTACGAAAGCCTTTTCTACCAGAAGTTACTCTGTTTTCATACTGTCTTCTTTCACAAAACGGAGAATCTGAGTGAGTTATTTAAGGCCACTACAGTGGCGTAGCCAAGGTCAAAACTCAGCTCTGTTCCCATTCAGACTGGATGTTCGTCTCATGTATGGTAGCCTTGGGCCTCTCACAGCCTGGGATCCCACCCTCACCCCAAGGAGAGTTCCTCTACAGCACTGCATGTGTCCCTAGCATCTTCCTTTAGCCCAATAGTCAATCATTTAATTTTTGTTTTTCTAAATCAGAGAGTCCCATTCTAAGTTTATTTTTCTGCTGCTGTGATAAAATACTCTACAAAGCAACTTAGGGGGAGAAGGGTCTTTCTTCTCTGGCTCATGATTGGTGCGAGGCTATAATCCGTCATGGCGACAGGAACATGACGCAGCTGGTCACATCACATCCACAATCAGGAAGCAGAGAGTGATGAATCATGCAGTTAACTGGCTCCCTTTCTCCATTTATACAATCCAAGGTCCCAACCCAGGGATGGGGACACAGAGTAGGCAGGTTTCGTGCAATTAACTCAATTGAGATAATATCCCTCTGGCATGCCCAGAGGCCCATCTCCCAGATGATTCTGGATCCTGTCAAGTTGGCAACATTAACTGGTCATTTTCCTGAAGAATATAAACATATTCCTGAGCCTACTAAATGCCCATCTCTAGAGGCAGAACTTAGTAGGTACGGCATAAGCGATTGGATTTGGAAACCACTGACTTAAATGGCTATCCCATTCTCACTGACCACTGTGTGTGTGTGTGTGTGTGTGTGTGTGTGTGTGTTCAGGTGTGTATGTTCATGTGTATATGTAGGTTCACATGCATGTGTGGAAGCCAGAAGTCAACATTGGCTATTATTCCACAGGAGCAGGAGTTAATCACCTTAATGTTTGAGGCGGAGTCTGTTAATGGAATCTCAGGCTCACTTCTTAGCCTACCCTTCCTAGGCCATCAAACCCCAAGAACTCTCTACTTACCCAGTGTCAGGGCTACAAGCAAACCCACCACTCCTGGTAAAAACGTTGCCAGCTGAGCCATCTACCCCAGTTCACTCGCCACATAGATAGCCAGATAGAGTGGCGTGCATCTGTAATGCCAGCACTCCTGTCTGAAAGCTCACGGGCCAGCTAAATTAGAGTACACAACACACAGATAGAAATAATAAGAGAGACTTTGCCCCCAAAGCAAGGTTGGAAGGTGAGAACCAAATCCCATTGTCTGACCTCCATATTATAAATTATTTTGATGACTTAAAAAATGTCAACACTGAGTTGTAAGTTTTAAAATAAATTTTATTAGTTTAATAAATAAATAATAACTTTGGCAAGCAGGTACCCAACACTCAACATATACAATTAATTAATTAAAATAAATAAAAGAAGAATAGAGTCAGATCTTGGCCAATAGTCTAGCCACGTTCTGTGAAGACCTGAAAATGTGGAGCCCCACATGGGGCTGTGCCCCTGCAGGGGTCATGTCTAAGGCCAGCCTGCTAATACACAGGCCAAGATGGCTGCACTGTTTCAAGAACTCTCCATGGCTTGCCAATCATGGAGAGTTTGTACATCAAAAACAAAGATTCTCTGCAAATCCATGTGCCTGTGGAATTAGTGAGACCACTACCAACACTTGTCATCATCTACTTTGGCAGAGCTCTGGTCATCACCAGAAGCCTGAGGCAATCTATAAGGCCGGTTCAAGAATCGTTGACACCCAGAAAACAATGAGCTTTTTTTGTTTTATTTTATGTCCTCCACGGTCCCCTCCATACAGCTCCACAACATCCCTGCAAACCAACATTCTCACAGCACTAATAAGTGAAAAACAGAAAGGTTTGCAGCTCTCCCAAGACATGCACACACACACACACACACACACAAGCATACACATGCAAACATGCAAATACATGTGTTATGCTACATATTCATTTACTCATAAGTAGATAGGCAACAGACAGACAAACAGACAGACAGACAACCTGTGTGGTGGGATGGCCACTGAGGGCTGTGGAAAGTTCCACCACTATTCTGAAGAGCTAGAACTTACTATTAGTGCTCACGTGCAGGTCTGTCCTCACGCTCAGCAACGTCTGAAGAAAGTTTTAATCCCTCACCTCTGTCCTGGAGGATCTGCAGTAGCAGGAAGTGAGGATAACAAAGTTGTAAGTGGATGGAACGTTGAAGGGAAGTGCCAAGATCCACAGAGCCTTTCAGCAGCCTCAAGGCATGTAAGGAAATATGTGATCAGTCCCTAGCTGGCCACTGCACTGGGTGAGGATGGGCAGCAGCTGTGCACACAAAGGACAGAAGTTAGAAAACTTCATCCCAGGGACTCAGAGCATGGCTCAGTGGTGGGGCTGGCACTCATTTACCCTGTGCCAAGCCAAGAGTTCTATCCCCACCACTACAGAAAAAATAGAACCCAAAGCAAGTGACCATATCTCAGCACCGAACTGGCGGTCCCAGCCATGGGAACCAGGCCAGGGAAATGAGGCATTCAAAGCAGAAGGGAAGTACATTTTTTTCTAAGTTGCATATAGCTTGATATTGCATACAAAATCCTAAATGATGATGATGATGATGATGATGATGATGATGATGATAAGTTTTTACACCTTTAACTATAGTATTTGGGAGACATAGACAAGTGGATCCCCGTGAGTTCAAGGCAAGTCAGAGCTACACAGTGAGACCTTGTCTCAAAAACCAAAAAGATGTTTCCGCTTGACTCTGTTCTCCCTTGGTCATCTTAAGATTGCATCTCTATTGCTGATAGAATTTTGAACTCTTTTCCTATTGTTTCTCCAAGTCCAATAGTCCTTGCATCATATTTTAAGTTGTTTATGTTTGCTCTTGGCTTGATGTTTTTGGTTTAAGATGTTTAGGCAAGTCTCCAGATGTTGTTTGAAAACATTTAATGAAGCCTGAAGTGTTATGGCGGTGTTTAGTCTCATGGTTGTTTCCTGGAGAACATTCCACTGGCTGGAGGAGATATTTGGATTAGGAAATGGTGAAAGATGAGGAGTGTTCCCTCTAGCATGTCCATGAGGGCATCATTGGAACATTCGCTCTCTCACCCTTGTTTTAGGAACTTACATCACTAAATTAAAAAGTCAGCATGAGGCTCCAAGATCCAGGAGCAGAACTTGCCCGCCCTGTTCATTTCTAACTACACTGCACTGGGGAAATGGTTTATTCAGCTCACACTTCCACATTTCTGTTCATGACCAAAGGAAGTCAAGATAGGAGCTCACACAGGGCAGGAAGCCGCAGATGGAGGGGTGCTGCTTATTGGTTTGTTTCCCATGACTTGCTCAGCCTGCTGACTTATAGAACCCAGGACTACCAGCTCAGGGATGGCACTACCCCCAATGGGCTGGGCCCTCCCCACTTGATCACTAATTGAAAAAAAAAAATGCCTTACAACTGGGTCCCATGGAGGCATTTCCTCAAGGGAGGCTCCTTCCTCTCTGGTGACTCTAACTTGTATCAAGTTGACACAAAACCAAATAGCAATGTCTTAAGAAACAAAACCAAGTATTCTTAGAAACAGTGAAAGTTCCATTTCTTGGAGCCTGCTCTGGAGTAGAGAGAGACACTCAGTGCTGACAATTCAAGGGACATACAAAGGGCACAGAGGATGGAGATGTCCATCCCAGGCCCAAGGTCAAGTACAACTTTCCTTTCTACAGATGAGCTACTGCAGGTGTGGGAAGAAGCACAGAGACTGAGTCCATTTTTCAAGCCTCGGTATTTATAGCAGATGTTGTAGCTTCATCAAGAGTGAAAAATCTCACCCCTACCTTCGCCACAGCCCAGGCAGACTTCATAAATCTGGCAACACCCAGGCACCGACTGGTTGCTGGTTGGGCAGTCTCAGAGCTGGTCTGAATCACAGGAGTCAGGGGTAGATCAGATGTCAACCTACCTCCTCATTAGCCTTGGATTGATGTCCCTTCAGCACTTAACAACCTGTGAAAATAAGATGGGAGACTACCCCACCCAACCCCCCACCATCTTCTCCTTCCTCATTTTTATTTCTCACTTATTTTTTTTATTTATTTGTTATTCCCCAACCATAATTCTCACAGGGCCAAGAACAAGCCAGACGTGTGAATCAGATGTCAACAGCAGCTCCACTTCTACAGACAGCAGCCATAACAATCCTCAGAAGGACAGGGCTGTGTAGGAGGCTGTGTCCAAGCTGTCAGGCAGGTGTTCCAGACACTTGTAAAACCAGAACTAACACAGTAGATGCTGCCAAGACAGGAAATCTTTAGATAAATGGGAAAGGCGGACCTCAGGACTTGATTGTGTAGCATATACATCATAACCTCAGTTAACAAACTTTTATTAGGTTTCTATTATGTGTTAAGTCATGTATGAATCGCTGACAATGTGTAAGTCAGCAAACCAAGAGAGCTTCCAGGCTGCCATGCTGAGTAACTCCAGCATCATGCCATAAGATTCAGGCTCCTGCCCTCTGCCTGCTGCCTGCATTTTTACAACCATAAGAGGACAGACTTGTGTTCATTTAAATCTCAGCTTGAATCCCAGCCCTGTAACTCTGGGTGGTCTTCTAAGCCTGAGTTCTAGAAATGCCATTATGTAGCTCACACAGTGTTGTTGGCAATGAAATAAGATTATTGAATGTTAGGCATTAGCACATGGTAGCAGTCATGTCCCCAAGATTGCTCAGGACTGTGGGTTTGCAACAGAATCCTTTCTTGATGCCTTGAAGACTGAGTAGCTGCATCCTCACACTATCCTCTGATATGTCAGGTGGGTTCTGACATCTATCAATGCTCTGTCTTCATTTCTAGTTTCCACTCCTTCCTGCTGTGAACTATATTATCAGGAAATTGTCCTTCCCTCTCACCCATTCTTTCTCTCTGACTTACGTTTTCATTCTTTGCTTTGTGAAGACAAAGTTTCACTATATAGTTGAAGCTAGGCTGGAGCTAGTGACCCAGGATGGCCGTGAACTTCCTGCTTCCACATGCTGGGGCTGTAGGCAAGTGCGCTGTGTTGAATCTTTCTTTATCTTCACAGGGTGTCTCTGAGTGAGAGTCACTGTGTTTGCCTTAAAATACCAGCTCAGAATTGTAGCCAGACTTTGGCTACATTGTGGGTTCTTCATTCTTCAACCCTCCTCTACCTGTCTTTTTCTACCTTTGGAACTGCCTAACAGTAGATAGGAGAGAAAAAGGGACAGAGGAGAAAGTGGGTGATGATATCATTAGACTACTTCCTGCTGAATCCATTGAGTTTCTTGGGACCAGATTGATCTTTGCCTTCAGGACATCTAATTTCTTCTTTTCATCTCTTCCCACACAACCATTTGGCAAACCACAACCAACATCATCTAACCACCAATCAGCCAAACAGCCCTCACTTTCGGGGCTCCAACATTTATACATCCTCCAAAAAGTCCCCAGAATTCCAACATCACAAACTCACATCCTATCCACAGCTAGCAAAAATCACACCCTTGCTAGAGCACGAGGCAAATCATAGTCAGCTGCTGTGGACAGTCTGTTTGTTTTTTTGTTTTGTTTTTTTTTTTGGTTTTTTGGGGTTTTTTTTGTTTTTGTTTTTTGGGTTTTTTTGTTGTTGTTGTTTTGTTTTTGATTTTGGTTTTTTCTCTGTATAGCCCTGGCTGTCCTGGAACTCACTCTGTAGACCAGGCTGGCCTCGAACTCAGAAATCCACTTGCCTCTGCCTCCCAGAGTGCTGGGATTATGGGCGTGCACCACCACCGCCCGGCTTCCCCCCCCCCCCCCCCCGCCCGTGGACAGTCTGAAGCAGCCCCTTATCCCACACCTGGGATTAAAATGAAAACAGATTATCATATTTCTACGTTTTTAAAGAAACCAAATTTCTCACTACACAGAACCATTGTCTGGGGCTCCCATTTGTTTACAGGTGAACTGGCTTGTGCTCTAGAAGAAAGGTCTTTTCAGACATGCATCATAAACAGTGAGAAGGAGGTTTTGACATCTTACAACCATTGAAACAAACTTAGGAAGTAGAGCTCTGGGGGAACGTGGGAAAGCAAGGGCAGATGTCTGCCCCACACCAGCCTTCCAATTGGAAGATGCTAGAAGGCAGATGACATAGGAACTTCCAGCTACAGTGACAGAAGACCAACTTTGAGTATATAGTTATTCATCATCCTGGTGGAGTTTCTCTTGAGATAAGAGTTTTGCCTGAAGATTTCACAACACTCTGTGTGTGTGTGTGTGTGTGTGTGTTCAAGTTGCCTCATCAAACTAACATCTTCCTGTCATCTCATTAATGGCTTCTAGGGTAACTCTTCTGTGAAGGTAAACTGCATGAAGACCCTCTGCCAAAATTTTCCTCAGTGGCTCTAACATAAATTATTGAAATAAGCTGCGTTTGATAGGAATCCAGGAAAGCTCATGGCCACTGTGCCCTGACTTGGACTGATAAGAGAATGAGGGGAGTTCTTGGATGCTGCTACTAAGTAACTAAGACTTCAATAAGGAAAACATTTCCAAAGTTAAAAGAAGAGATAGCACATGGAGGGGGAAAGGGCCAATCTGGTTGGATTAGGACTAGAGTCAAGGTCAGAAAGAAAGAGCTCAGGGTCAGAAATTCCAATTTTGTATTCCTTGTGGCTTAAATCAGCCAGTTCGCACCTGCGAAGGGTATCCATCCCCAGAACCTGGCCTGCTCACCGTGGAGAAAGCCATTCAGCAAAGGTCAGACCTATTAACATGGCCAGCTCACTCGCCGCACTACAATATTATCATCAAAAATTCAAGTCAAATTTCTTTCTTTTAAAAAAAAAAGATTTATTTATTTATTATATGTAAGTACACTGCAGCTGTCTTCAGAAGCACCAGAAGAGGGAGTCAGATTTCATTACGGATGGTTATGAGCCACCATGTGGTTGCTTGGATTTGAACTCAGGACTTTCGGAAGAGCAGTCAGTGCTCTTAACCGCTGAGCCATCTCTCCAGCCACCTCAAGTCAAAATTTCAAGTGCAAATTAGTTAAGAGCATATTTTGTAACCTAAAACCAAGAGTTAAGATACAAACAAAAGCAACATGGACAACAGGAATGTTGAAGCTATCTGGAAACAAGAGTTTTATGGAAGGCCTTTGCTGAACTATGTGGTGAGAAAGGCATCTCGTCTTCGTGTCCTAAAGGCTCTGCGGCTCACCAGAGAATGGTATAAAATCATGCTTGGCTTGCTCTGTGGGGTGTGAATGTCATCAATGCCCTTAAAGGCTTTTTTACTTTTTAATTAAGTGATCCTTTTAGGACATATTCATCAACTTAAGCAGAAGTCTCCACCTCAGAATCATTTGGGGAGGGGCCTTCCTCCAAGAGAAAAAAAAAAAAAGCACGGAATGACTTTTTTGTGATCACAAAACTATTTCCTTATTCTGTTCGTCCAGCCATCCAAACCAGGCACCTTTCCCCATGCGTGCCTGGGTGATGGGAGCTTCTCCAAGGAACTGCTCTTCTGCCCACCACCTCCTTTGATTCACATGCCATTTTCTTCCTGTGTGTGTGTGTGTGTGTGTGTTGTGCATACTTGTTAGTGTGCATGTGTGCAAGTGGTACCTGCCTAGCGGAGGGAGGCTAGGATCAACAACCTGTATCTTTTCTCAATCATGCTCCACCTTTACTTTTTGAGACGGAGTCTCTTACCGAGACTGAAGCTCTGAAGCTAATTGATTAAAAGCTGCCTTTGTGTTCTGAGCTTCAGGGATACCTGTCTCCATCACTGTAGTACTGGGTTACAGGCACACACATCCCCATATGTGGGCGCCGGGTATCCAAACTCAGGTCCTAGTGTTTATCTGGTAGGCGCTTGGCTGACAGAGGCATCTTCCCAGCCCCCTTCCCAATTCCTAGAGAACTTTAATTGAGTCTCTTAAGTGTACAAACTTACTATTAAGTGCTTTGCATTCACCTAGTTGGCTCAGCGCACAGCTTTCTCTGAGAAATATCAGAACCTTTAATGAAACAGTCCGTCCATTTATACCCTCCTTCTAGAATGTTTTTACAATGATTTCATGCTCAGACCCGAAGCAGACATCACCTCACTTGACCGCCAGCTGAGTTTCACCTGTGTGTGAGCCTCGGCTGAAAGCCTCTGCCTGGCCAGGTCTGCCTAGTCTCCGGGCACCTATCACATGCCCTTTCAAAAATGTACTTACCAGAAAAATCCCACTTTCCTTTCATAATTCCTCAAATTAGGAGAAAGAATTCATGATGCATGAAATCTGCCATAATAGGATTATTTCCTAAGCAATTAAACATTTTCCCCACTTTAACCCCAGGATGAGAATCCCAGCCAAACGCTGCCTTCAAATGGAACATTATTTTAACCCAGCGATGCCTTAATGTCTTTGGGCAGGCTTGGTCTGGGTGAGCTGGAAAACGGCTCTTTGCTTGCAAAATATTAAAGCAGCCTTCGAAGAGTTGGAGTTGCAGACCTTGTGCTTCCGTTTTCATTTAGCCGTATTTGCAATTAAATAATTAGTTTGGCTTTGGATTTTTAATTTTTTATCTATCTGGCCAGTGCGTGCTCACTCGCGCATGCTCACACGGGCTCGGGAGCGGCACAGCGTTGGGTACGGTGTCTGGCCACGCCAGGCCACGCCACAGCACGCGGAGCTGGTTAAGGCTGAGTCTCTCGTTGCTTCGCTGTGTGTACTCCAAGCTAGCTGGCTCTGCACCTCCTAGAAAAGTCTCTTGCTTTCCGCTCCCATCTCCTAGTGGGAATGCTTAAGGGTGGACTCCAACACACTTTATGTAAGTACTGGGGATCGAACTCAGATCATCCGGCTTGGACCGCTCCAGCTTTTACTTACTGAGCCATATCCCTAGCCTTTGTTTAGGCTTTTTATAGCCTCTCTCAGATTTGAGGTAATTCTCCAGCCTCGGCCTCTCAAGTGCTGGTATTACCACCGTGTTCTTTCTTTGCTTTTTCCTGTTCTTTTCTTTCTTCTTTCCTTCCTGTTTTTTGTTTGTTTGGGGTTTTCTGTTTTGTTTAAGTTGGAAAGCTCTAGGATGTTGTCTTAGTTGCAGGAGCTGGAACCCTCTTTCATTAACACATTCATCTACTTTTAATCGACTTAGTTTTGGAAATTTCAGCCTCACTTAAAAAAAAAAATCCATCCACATTCCTTTCCACTCTTCGCCAGTGATTTCAAGTTCCATGTCGGTGTGTACTGACACTTCCTCTCCATACTGACTGTCCAAGTTGTATTTTTAAGGCACTTTGGAAAACGCAAAGCACTATTGCCAGTCAAATTAATAACCATGATGAATTTGGAAAGAAAAATTAAACACAGGAAAACTTGCAGTGAGAATTCTGGAATTTTGGTTTCTTAAAAAGAAAAACACACAAAGAGAAATATAGTAAGAGCACATTTCCTTTTTAATCCCAGGTGTGGGGACTGGGGTGCTGCTTCGAAGCGGCTGACTGCAGTTTGCCTCCTGCCCCAGCTGAGGTGTAGTTTTGCCAGCTGCTGAGAATTTCTGCGATTTCAAGATGTTTATAGAGTTCTGAGAACTTTTCAGAAGGTACATAAATGCTAGGGCCCCAGTCAGTGGACTGAGCAGTTGTTGGTCATTTAGGAGGGTTGGTTGTGGTTTGTTAGGAGTTGTGCCCAAAGAATAAACAAAAGGAAAGAAATTAGATTTAGACCTCTCTCTCTCCCCCTATCCCTCCCCCCTTCTCTCCCTCCCTCCCTTCTATCCTTCTTTCTTTGCTATCTAGTTATGGGGGGGGGGTGTAAACTGGAGGGATAAAGGGTGGTAAAAAGACCAGCCCATAACATAACTGAGGGCAGATTCAGAAACCCAGGGCTTTTGACTTAGAATAACCACACATGGGTAAGCATTTCATTGATAAGGCTCTAAACACATCTCCAAGAAAGTTTTCTTCTTGTGTTTTTTGTACAGGCTGCAACATTAGCAAGGATGGCCTTGGTAATGAACAATAAAGGTTATCTGTGTTTAATGTTGATTTTTATCAATATGCGTGTCCTGGGCTAATCAGTGTCCTATGAAGCAATCCTATAATCTTTGTTATTTTTAACAAGCTCTGTGACTTTTATGTGAAGCTTTTGTTTTGTTTTCTTTCGTTTTGTTTTCTTTTGTTTTGAGACATGGTTTCTCTGCATAGCCCTGGCTGCCCTGGAACTTGCTTTGTACACCAGTCTGACTTCAAATTCACAGAGATCCATTTGTCTCTGTCTCCCAAGGGCTAGGATTAATGGCATGTGCCCCCATGCCACAGGTCTATGTGAAATTATTAATAAAAGTTCCTCATAGCTCTCCAGAACCGCTGAGTTCCCCGATTTACAAGCAAGTGGGACAGATAAAAGTAAAGAGTTTCCTAACGCCCATGAAAATCCTTTCCCTGGAGGGACAGGTCGCAATACTGCTGTCCATGTTTCTACTTCCTGCTAGGAAAACACCCTCCCTTTAGGCCAGAGAGTCTTATTAACCCAGGAATTGATGTTGCTATTCCAATATAGCCATAAAGGTCACATTCTGTAATGGGAAAAGGACACATTTGCATACATCCCTCTAAGTCTACTGTCCTTTGATCAGGGCCAGGAGCTAAACAAAAGCTTTTGTGAGCAGTATAATCTTGAGAGACGTTGGCATCCATATCTTTCTTTCCTATCTTATCTATCCTGAATATACAGCCAAGACCACAGGACATAAATGCAGTTGTCAGCTCCAGACAGGTTGGTGTTACTCTAAATGCCAAAGGAAAAGTATGTATTGAAGGAGGCTGGCAAGGAGGCAGAGATACTATTTACTATAAAGAATCACTGGAATTTCTATTTATAAAGGGGGGGGGGAGACAGGATGGCTTGTGTGGCAAAAACGTGTGTAAAAAGAAGCCAGAGTCCACCCGATCATTCTGAGCTCCAAGGTTGGGTCTGAGCTTATCCCTGCTGGCAGAAAGCAACCCCTAACCGATTTTGAAGATAAAAATCATTGGAAAACACCACAGACTTGTCTTTCCAGCGGTAGCTGCCTGCAGGGAGATGTTGTCAGCCCCCCTGAGAAGCCTGGGAACATTCGTCCCCCTTCAAGCTGTCCTCACTCACAGTTCTCCTCACATCGGTCCCCCCTCTCTTCCAGCCTCCAGGACAGGACTGGACTGGCTCCCAGCACTGGAAACTGTTCCCTGGGATGGCTCCTTTATGGTCTTGGCAGGCATGTACAACAACCAGCAGAGAGAGACATTCTGCCTGCAAGGGAAAATAAAAACCCTCACTAACATTATTGCACTGGCCCTGAGTGAGGTTTTACATGCTAAGCTTGCTCAAGATTTATGTTAAAATCAACCTTGCAAAAGAAGCTTGAAGAAAACAAGTCTATTGAGCTGTCAAAAGGCAAACAACATCTTTACTGTCCAGTTAACAGTGGGTTTGGACAACGGAAATGACTTGGTACAAATAAACTGGCATTTTCCCACCCAGCAATCCATCTCCTCTCCCTCTTCTCTGTTTCCCTTAGTTTATATTCTTTCGGTCTAAAACTTGGGTGTGGCGATCTATGGGAAGGGATATTTGTTAATCCAGAGTCATTGGAATTAATTTTTTTATTAACTTGTGGACTACATTTGTAAATGCTCTTCCCTCACGTTTTCTCTAGGCCTTTCTGCAAGGCCTGGCATCGTCACTGTTCCCCTGCCCCCGGGACTTGTGACTGCTCTGGCTAGCCTTTGTCCATTTTCAGGATACTCTGCTGATCAGGCTTCCCTTCCAGGGCCTCGCCGTTCTCTGCACCTACCTTGCCCTGGAGTCCACTTCCCAGATCTGGGACTACTGAGAAAAGCCCTCTTGCTGTGCACAAAAGTCCTGTCTAATTTCCCCCCCGAGTGGCTAATTAACCCGCCAGTGTCCACTTTCTCAGACACTTCCTGTCAAGGCAAGCATCAGATTTGCTGAAAAAAGCAATCATTTCCATATCATCTCTCCTGCCCTTCTCCGCCCTCCATATCCTTCTTTTCTCCTTTAGCTGCATTCCCCACCTCACGGCCCACAGGCCACCTGCCTCCCGGAAGGCGCTGAGGCTGCAGACATGGGGGCAGTAATGAGTTTTCCTGCTGACATGGTACCTCAGACACCCGGTAAGCGACAAAGCACGATGCACACGGAAGGAAAATGAAAACGGGAAGAACTCAATAACCACCTTCAAGGACGATGGAGGCTGGCCAGCTGTTTCCCATTCAGGGTGAAGACAGGGGAGAGAGAGAGAGACGCTGAGGTAAAGACGTTAAGGGAAAGGCAGGACTTTCCAATAAACACCACACCGGCTGAGGCCACGGGGGAGCCTCCCATGAGATGCCCCAAGAGAAGAACCAGACCCAGGCTGCTCCAAGCTCAGCTTCCGACCAGGCCTCGAGGACTCCTTCCTGAACTTTTCAAGGTCGTCTGAGTCCATGTTTTCTGTTTGCCCTAACAATTTATAAGCAGTGGAGACAATCACCGGGGTAAGAGAGGCCAGGGCTGCTTGGCCTTCGTTCCCTTGGCCCCAGCAGCCACACACTGTGTTAGGCTGGCTGTGTGAGCAAGCAGTGGACCAACCTTGCTCTCCTTCCCCACAGGTTTTGGACAGAGGAACGTGAGGTCGGGGTTTCTTGCTGTACTGTGTGAAGGTGATTATTATACCCTGCACATATGGCAGGATTGAGGAGGAAGGCTGTGTGTGTGTGTGTGCCTTGTGAGGGTTTATCAAAATGCATTAATGCATAAGGCAGTGTTCCTGGTCCCAGAAGGACCCATCCTCCACACCATCTTGGAACCCAGTTCAAAGGGGATCCCACCACGTCTTTCAAGGAATCTGTGAGCCTCTGAGTGAGGAGTCTTAAATGGGCAGAGCTATGTTCTTCCAATATGCCCGCTAAGCCCTCCCTAGAAAAATTTTGGATCACTGTACTGATTGATGCTTCTTTTTCCCCTCCCCAAATATTCGTGTGTGTGTGTGTGTGTGTGTGTGTGTGTCTGTGTGTGTGTAGACATGCATGTTTTACGTGTGTGGACTCAGCTGTGGGAGTGGTGAATGTTCACATATGTTCACATGGATGTAGAGGCCTGAGGTTGGTGTCTAGAGTCACCATGAATTGCTTTTCTACTTTTTTCTTTGAGGCAAGGAGGCTCCTTCATTCAAATTTGGAGTTTGTGGATATGACTGGTCTTGCTAGCCCAATTGCTCTCAGGAAACCCCCTGTGTCAACTACAGGAGGCTAAAATTACAGCTAGGCCTCCAACCGCACTTGATATTTTCATAGGTTCTGAGGATCTGAACTCTGGTCCTCATGCTTGCCAGGCAAGTGCTTAACCCCTGAGCCACCTCCCCAGCCTTGAACGGATGTTTCTTTATCTGTTGGATAAGGAACATGGTCCACAAAGCTGGATTTGTTCCATCCACAGATGAGGGCCTGGGAGGAGAGAAAGAAATCAAGCCTGAGAAAACCATAGAACGTCAGACATAGAGTCAAGCTATCTGTAAACACCCTGACAAAACATTCTTAAGGAGCAGAGTCAGTCGTCTGCTAGAGCTGGGGCCCTCGCTGGAGATGTGGGGTCACAGGCAGGGGGCGCAGCTACTGCAGGTGTCTGTGACAGCTTCAGAGCAGCCAAGGTTCCATCTTCACCTGCATTTGTCTATGAGAATCTTTTCCTAAAATACTGACCTCATCACCTTTCCTACCTCATTAAACAGACATAAATAAATGACTCTGCCCCGACCCCCTGAGCCCCAAGAGACAGAACTCAGTCCCCTTCACTCCCGTGGCTTGAATGTGTCCTTCAGAAAGTTCCTGTGTAAGAAACATAATTACAGAGTCCTGGATTAATGAGGGCACCACCCCCAGGAATGGATTAATGTCACTCCCATGGGGGTAGATTCATTAGCACAACAGTGGCTTTGTTGTCAAAGTTGAGCCCCTTTCTCTGGCCCTCATCTGGCTGATGCCCTCTGTGATGCAAGGACCCAGCAAGTAGGCTCTCTCCTCTTTCCAGCCCCAGAATTGTAAGAAATAGGCTTCTTACATCACCTAGCCTTTGAGTACTAGATGAAAGCATCTGGGGCTCTTCTGGCTCCCATCGGCCACAGCCCTCTCCTGCAGAGTCCCAGTTTGCCCCTCTGGAGTGCTAGCCAGGGTGGAGCCCATAGGCCACACTCTTGTCCTGTGAGTTCTGTGGAGGTCAACTCCCTCAGCAAGACATCTCTCCCTGTCTCTCCACCACTTCAAGTTGCCCCTGCTTCCAAAGACACTTTTGCTGGTTCCGCCAACATTACTCCTTTGTTGAAGTCTGCCCATAACCTTAGAGTCTAGCCTGAGCCCTTGCATATGACGAGACTTTGAAGTACTTTTGAATGAATGAATGAATGAATGAATGACCTTGTCATACAGAGAGGTAAAACTGGAGCTTCCACAGTTCTGCCATTCCACAGTCTGTAGCAATATAGCAATATGGGCCACTGTTTTTCTTCCAAATGTAAACCAAGATCCCTACAGAGAGAGAGAGAGAGAGAGAGAGAGAGAAGGGAGGGGAGAGGGGGAGAGGGGGAGGGAGCAACCATGCCACCATCCAATCCTTGAAGGAAGACTGAAGGTTTGTTATAGGAGACAATGAGTCTCATCAACTAGAAACCATGTCAGGTCTAAAGATTCAAGCTGTCATCTTGCTAGTGAGCAATTCCACGCTCTGTGCTAGGTGTTGGGACTCAAACATGTGAGTATTTCCTCCTCCTACCTTCCAGACTTGGAGTTGAAAGAAGTCAGAGGAAGAGAAGAAAATGGAGACCATATAAAAATGACAGACTAGAAACGGGTGATGGGGACAGTCTGGCCTAGGGTGGGCAAGGGGCCTCATTGGGAGGCCACCCCCTTGAGGGAGCAGCATGAAGTGAATCCACACAACCAGAACAGGGGCCATCTGGAGCAAAGGCTAACATGTTTTTTGAGGGATTCCAAAAATCTTGTGTAATCCACAGAGTGGCTAAAATTAAACCTTTGGAAATAGCACATGTTGGTGAGGCCGTTGCACGGCTGAAATGTTTAAATACTGGTGCAGACACTGAGCGATGGTACAGTCACCCTGGGAAGCCATTTGCAAGATTCTTATAAAGTCAAATACACATTTGCCTATGACACAGAAGTCCTGGTAGTAGGTGCTTAGCGGAGAGTTTAAAACACATGCTCACAGAGAGAGACACAGGCATGCTCTTAGCTTTAATCAAGTAGCAAAGACACAGGAAATAACCGCACTACCTCTCATCTGAAGAACACAGAATTGCTTTATGGCTGCAGAATGGAATACTGCTCAGTCAAAAGAGAGAGACAGAAAGAGAGAGACAGAGAGACAGAGAAACCAAAAACAACAAAACAAAAGAACTTTTAATTAGACAAATCATGCATACATAATTATCGAAAGATCGTGGCAAGGCAAAAGAATCCTGGCTTCATACCCTGTGGTTCCATTTATATGAAATTCTTGACCAAAACAACATCAAGATTACAAAGACAGAGCAAGTCAGCCAGGGCTGGAGACAAGAGAAGAGAGGAGAGAGCAAAGGATCATGGGAAAGTCTCTATACCCTGAATCTGGGATGAAAGTTCTGCAGATAAATACATCTGTCAGGACTTACTGAACTGTACACAGGACATTGGAGCAGATTTTATATGGAAATTAGACTCCAAGTAATCAGATTACTAAAGAACATCTTGTGTGCCTGCAGAGGATGCACTTTATCTAGGAGTCTCGGGGAACCAGGAGAAAATATCACCAGCAGGGCTGAGGTGGGAGGTCTGTGCTACAGAAAAAGAGTAAACTGACAAGCTGGGTGTGGCAGCCCTGGCCTATAATCCTGGGATGTAGCAGGAGGGCCGAGAGCGCGCGCGCACACACACACACACACACACACACACACAGATATATAACTGTGGTAAAGGCTCACACAGTATGTACAAGACCCTGTCTTTATCTCCGGAAGTGTACTTAGGAGAAGGCAGTTTTGATAGCCCCACCCCAGCCTTGGCTTTTCAGAGTATGAAAGGCCAGTTCATATCCAGTTTGTTCTTTCTCCTTCCCCAGAATAAAGTGCATCCTGAGACCACAGCCGAGGCAGCTCCCTGAACTTATGGTGACGGACAGGTTGCAGGGATACCTTTATTTCTTTCTCGGGTCCTTCACTATATTCTAGGAAAGACATCGTGTCATAGCCCACAGGTGGTTGTAAAGATGGGGAAGATACAAATTTAAAAATTAATGGTCTGTTTGACAGACAGTTCCGACAGGAGGACAGGGAGCACGGGGAACAGGGCCTGGTGGCTGTGTTTAGCATGGCTCCAGGGACAGACCTGACGAGGGTGGTTAGGGATGGAGAAAAGACAGACATGGGGATGTACAGGAAAGCTGGGTCAGTGTGGACCGGACTCACAGAGACGCCCTGGAAGCTCAAACTGTTTATTGCACGAGTTGAACAGAGAGGTGGGGTCGTTGCATACAGATAAGCAAGGTGGCGGGTTTACAGTTTGAAGTTGGAGGTAGGATCAGTCAATCTGGGTAGGAGTAGTCCTTATAGGCTATAAATATATTGGTGTAGGGGAGAAAAGTATAGTGGACATCTATGTTCTGTACACACTACCCACATCCACACAGGGACCACAGAAAGGCTTTGCCAGCCATCCCTCTGGGCCTCATCCTGAAGGATGGGGGAGGCTTTGCCATTTTCCATTTTAGCATGCCTACACCCATGCCAACAGCGCACTTTCACTCAGGACTTCACAAACTCGGGGCCTCCCCTTGTTCCTCCCACCTTGTGGCTAGTGTCTCTTCTTTGTCACCTTACAATCTCCAAGATGGGCTGGGTGGATCCAGTTACACAGTGAGTGACTCTCACCTTTAGCAATGGAACCAGATGCTACAACTCACAAATCAATCCAAGCCATGGCTGGAGAGAGTTGAAACGTATGTGTCTTTAAGGGGGGGAGGGGGGCAGCGTAAGCAGGTCCCTGCTTGTGTTTCTCTGGGTGTTTCTTCCTAATGAAGTACCGAGCATAAGCATCTGTTAGAGGCAAGGGCAGTGGATGGTGGTGGCACACATGCCAGGCAGGTGTGAGGTGTGAGGACCCAGGTTCTATTTATAGTATGGCACACATGCATTGAAATGCTCACTAGCTCTGTTTTCCATGGTACTGCCTGAATCACTGAATGAAACTCTTGGGACCTTTGGACAGATGATAATGAACACTTTCTGCTGCTGCTGGGTTTAGCCCAGAGCAGATTCTGGTACAGGCTCCATCCACAGGAGATGGTGGATGTGACCCCAGCAGACCAAGATGCCTGCAGGGTGCAGTGGTGCAGGTGGAGCCACTGGACAGAGAGTCTTTCAGAACTCATTTGCATAAACCTGTAGATCACTGCTTTTTATAACACAGGCAGCTGAAAGGCCTTGCTAACTGTGCTCTGACATTTCACAGCAAGCTAAGGTTTCTACACTAAATTGTCATCACAGTTTTACAAGTACGTTGGCTTCCCAGCATTTACAACAAACACTAGCTCACTTAAGAGAAATGTTTACCCAAACCTACTAAATTTTGCAGTATTTATTCCCACAACTCTGTTAAAGGAACTTTGCTCAGGAGGCATTGTATAAGGGGAAGCACTTCAGTGCCCATTTCTGGGATGTTCCTTATTTGAGATGACTGGGTGACCTGTAACCCTTGAGGATTCTACTTTGTCTGCATGTTTCAAGAAGGTTTTCTAACTCTGTTAATGACTTTAGCGTGTGGATGACCTTAGCGCTGCTGCTGCTGCTGCTATTCTAGGGTGGCGGGATGATTCTCACTGGCTAGCCAAGCCCTCTAAGCACTGACATTAAGCCACAGTCACATGCTGACACTCCTAATGCCATTTTTTTTTCTTCAAGAACAAATTTGCAGCCTGGAAAGATAGCTCAGTGGTTAAGAGCACTGGCTGCTCCTTTAGAGGACATGAGTTCGTTCCCAACCCCCACGTGGTAGGTGCACGCTGTACGTATTGGTACATGTGGTAGGTATATACTTCTGGCCTGTGTAGGGGCCAGACATGCATATGATACATAGGCATGCATGCAGGTAAAACACTCATACACATAGAAAATAAAATAAGTTCTAAAGAATCAATTTGCATGAGATTCTTTTTTTCTATGGTTTGAAATGTCTCTCAAAAGTTTGTGTGCAGGAAACTTAATCCCCAGAGGTAAGGGCCCTTGGGTCCTTAGTCCTAGATGAGGCATGAAGTCAGGGTCCGCCAGGCTGCTTTGGCTGGTGTCTTTGTAAGAAGAGGAAGAGAAAGTGAGCAGGCAGTGCCTTCTGCTGCACTGTAGCAAAAGGTCCTCACCAGATGCCAAGGCATGCTCTTAGGTTTCTCAGCCTTCAGAACCAAGAGCGGGGGGTGGGGGGGAATGAAACGACAAAACCTTCTATTCTTTATACGTTACCAGGTCTAAGGTATTTTGTGATAGCAACAGAAAATGGACTAAGATACTTTTAAGGTATGAATTGTCATTTTATTAATAGTAGATCAAAAAATAAGTTGATTTCCCAGTACCAAACTAGCACTAAAAACACCAGGGTGGACACTTCTTTTACAGATGTACTCATGGAGTTTGAAGGTCAGGAACTCAGTGAGTAGATCAATGGGCTGACAGGCAGAAACTCTCTAGGAACTGTCAGGCAATCCCCAGAAAGAAGGTGGGTCTGATGGCATGCAAGGTTTGCCATCAACCTAGGCAAGTCAATGCTGGGCAACTGCCCTCTGCTCAGCTCAGCAGACTCCTAAACTGAGAGTCAAAGCCAAGGAAGAAGCAGGGACAACAGTAGACCCCAGAGACAGCTAAACCTAGATGTCCAATCCAAGCCATGAGAGCTTTTGTGTTGAGTCCCTGGCTAGAGACAGGTTTGCTGTGGTTTAGACACACGGCCAATTGCTTAGAATGTTGACACCTAGCCAATTGGGTCAAGTCTATGTTTAATCATTCAACTAACACTCCATGAGCATCTATCATGTGGTGGATCTCATGCCACGAGTCACAGAGGCAGAACCAGACAGATGACCTCCTGACTTCAGGTACCTTGAATTATGTAAATTTTGCCTTCTATTTCTGGAACTCCCTTGTGTTATCTTTTGTGTCAGGTGTGTTTTATTTTTGCATTGGATTTTTGTATCTTTGGGGTTGGTAATACTTTTGGGCTGCAGTTAGTAACTGGGGCCATTCAGAGATACTGGGTTTCACTTCTAATGGAAGAATGGATAGTGTAGCTGGTCTTTGTTACTTTGTGAGTTCATTCATCCATTCTTCTCCATCCTTTTTCTTCTACCCTTAACCCCAGATAATAGAGAAAAAAAGAAAGGATAGAGAAGGAAGAAAAAAGATTACTGAATAAAGTCAGGGGTAAGAAAGGGGGTGACATTATCGTTAGACTATTTATTGCTGATTAGGGGCATCAAGTTCTTTAGGACAAATTTAATCTTCCTGTCAGGATATCTAATTTCTTCTTGTTGTTTCTTCTTTGTATACAACTGCTTGACAACAAACAACAAACCCACCTTTTGGTGCCCTAGCATTTATATAACAGCCTCCGAAAAGTTTTCAAAATTCCAAACATCACAGTCACAAAAACTATCCGCAGCTAGCAAAACCTTGCCTCTGCCAAAGCATGAGGCAAATCCTAGTCATCTGCTGTGGACAATCTGAAGCAGTCCTATAGTCCTACACCTGGGATTAAAATGAAAACATATTGTATAATATTTCTGTGATTTTTTAAAGAAACCCAAACTCCCAGATTCTTGCTACAGAAGAGCCCTCTCGTGTTTGAATTGTATGCTATGTCTTGAGTTGGGGTGGGTTCAGCTGAGTTCCTGACATTGCCCAAAGATCTGCCAGAACCTTTACAGTCTCCTTGGGACAGCAGATATGTGTACAGCTCCTCCAGCACCACACACAGTCCCTGGCGACCAATGCCTGCCTAGTTTGTTGGACAGGCTGGGCTAGGAGTGGGCCAACTCAGTTTTCCTTTTCGCAAACATCTCTCACTTCATGTCTCTCCTGACTCTGCTGCAAATTTCATGTGATCATTTCTACTTCCCCACTGTGGTAATCAGACAGCAGGGGCCAGCACCAGAATGAACACATCTTTAGAAGAGAGAGAGGGGGGCTGGGTCTTCCCTCGCTGGCTCACAAGCTTCTGCCTTGAACCGAACCCTACATACATGAATGATGTTCAAGTGCCCGGCATGTCCCGTGAACGATTCCCATACGCCCTGCTCCTTTCACAGGTGCAATCCCAGACTAACTCAAAACACCCTGCAAATCGCAGGGAGATTTGGGCGCAGTCTAATGACACATGGCTTTTTGAGATTTCACGGTGCTGCCTCTCCTCTAGTCCCAGGGGACTGGCCTGGGGTCTGAATTCTGTGTTCAGACCACTGTTTCTGAAGTGGCTCATGATTTATCTGACAGGCTCTGTCATCTGGCTGCCGGTGACGGCTGGGTTTGTGAGGGAAGGTGCACAGTGACTTCCTGTGCTTCCTTGGCATTTGGAATTCGGCGGTGAATTTGCTCCTGGATTTTCCCCTGGAAATATTTGCCTGGTGTTTCTGACCTGGGAGCCTATGTTCTCTCGGGCCAGACTCTTCGGGGATTAACGAGCTGGCAGTGATCTGTGGCAGGGCTTTCCCACCTGCTCGGCCGTTTGAGTCTAAGAGAACTGAACAAGACCTGAAACTACCAGGCTTGTCTGTGGTTGTTCCAAAGCCACTGCAAATATTGACTGGAGATATGCCCTGGGAAGGTATTGAGGCAGGATGCGAAGGTACACGTGGGATGTCCTGCCTCTCCATGGCACTGGAAAGCGGTTGGTGCCTGGGAAATGTGTGCTGTCTCTATTTCCAAGAGTAAAATGAGGAACAACATGGAGAGTTGATGGAGGCTGTGCTAAGTCCACAGAGAACAGTGTAACTAACCTGAGTAATCAAAGGTGCTACCTGGAGGAGGGGGTCAGATGGAGCCAAGCCATGAGCAGAAGGTGACATAGGCTCGTAAAGACTAGATTTGAGCCTGCACAGCCAATGCACCATCATTTTAAAGAGTGGCAGATTTATAAATAAACACACAGGAACAAGATAGCAAGAATAAAATCTGGTCCGGGATGCAGTACAATGGTAGAGTGCTTGCCTCACATTTGTAAGGCCCAGAGTTCAATTCCCAGCACCCAGGCAGTGGTGGGGGTAGGGAGATCAATAATAAAGACTGTCATCAGTAGTTGCAATCCAGGTGACAATAAAGATCAGATTTTAGTTCACACCAGTCCTGTTTTGTTTTTGCACTAGATTCCATTCCTCCCCACCCCCAACTCTCTTACCTTATTCCAATCTTAGTATTATTTCCATGTGGAACTTCTCAGGCATCTAACATAAACAAACTTGGATCTGGGCCAACTAGGGACTTGTCTCAGTTCCACTATCACCAATAGGCAAGAGACAAAACCTGTGAGGTGAGGCTTCCTGAAAGTTAAAATGGAGCAAACGAGGCTGGTGCAGAGCCCAGGGAGGAGCAGCATTTGCTGTGCCAGCACGGAGTCCTGAGTTCTGATCTATGGCACCCACGTAAAAGTGAGGTAAGTACCTGTACCCCAGCACTGCAGGGCACAGACTGACGGTCCCTGGAGGCTCACTGACTAGCCAGTCTAATGGAAACACCAAGCTTCAGGCTTAGGGAGAGACCTTGTCTCAAAGGAATAAGACAGAGATGTCCCAAGTCCTCCTCGATTGTCCTCTACTATCTGCATAATAATGATGAGATACACACACATGCACACTCACACACACATACAGAAGTGTATACATGCACACAAGCACACATGCAGACACAAACACATGTATACACATATGCATATGAGCACACAAGAAGATACATGCACACATGCATAGAAGCACGTAAGTGCACATACAGATATACACATTCACACATGTGCATAGACACATACACACAGATATACATGCACACATATATGTAAGCACATATGCAGACACACACACACACACACACACACACACACACACAAAGAGCAAGCTAATAACTCCCACCAGAACAGATTATTCAGAAGATGAACCCCTGGCACAGAGCTGACATGTATGGTGTGCTCCTACTTGATGACAGCCATTTCTGCTTGGATGGCTGATTCCTCTGATTTAGCAAGCACGGGTGACAGGCAGATGTTTCATACGGTGGAGGCATACAGCAGGCATGTGATAAATGTTCGCTGAGCGAGTAGCTGGATTAATTAAACTAGGTCTTTTCACTCCATTTAAAAGCTACTGTCTATGAAATCAATACGGCATAGTTTTACAGCTTAGAGACACTGGAGGTTTATTACTTGGGGATGAGGGGGAAACCCATGGTGCAGGATGCCATAGTTTACTTGGCCTCCAAAAGATGAACAAAGACTTCTGGCATTTTATAGTAAAGACTGGCTGGTAAGCTCTTATATGTGAGAAACTCAACCATGTTCAAAAGAGTACAACTGCTGTTCAAATACAACCAACTGAGGCGTCCGGATTCTGACTTGAAGAATTAAGATTTGGGTTGTTCTCCTCCATTAAGGGCTTTCCTGAACTTTTGCTATAAGCAACAGACTCTTACCTCACCAGGTCCAATCCTTCCATTGGAAGGTAGCCAGGTGGAGCTTTAAAAATGGAAACCACAGGTTTGTTTAAAATAAATCCTCTTTCTCAGAAAGATTCACCACCCAGAAGCAAACGACTTCCCAGCTCCCCTTCATCCAAAAAAGGAATTTGGAAGCTGGTTTAAAATGTATGCATGTTGAGATTTTTAAAAGACACTTTGAGCCCAAGGCATAATGGCAACTTGTTTGCACATTTTAGGGAATGTCTCCAGGGAGACATCAACAATGAAGGGCCAGGGATAAACAGAGTTTAGAGTACACGTGTACACACACACACACACACACACACACACACAGGTGGTAAATGTGTTCCTGGACTGATGTCTTAAAATTCTGGGCACCATGTGGATTATATTAATTTCACGGTTCAAGGGTTTGCTGTTTTCTGAAGCCACTGTGCTTTGAATTCCATACTGGTATCCACTGAGTAGAAAATATAACTGTACCAATTTTTTTTTAAGATTTATTTTCATTTTATGTTATGGGTATGAGTGTTTTGCCTGCATATACGTATTCACACCCCATGTGCATGCCCATGAAGGTCAGAAGAGGACATCAAATCCCCTGGAACTGGACTTACAGGTGATTTTAAGTCACCATGTAGATGCTGGGAACCGAACCCAGTTCCTCTGCAAGGGCAGCAGGTGCTCTAACCACTAAGCAATCCTTTCAGTCCCCTCGCATACTTGCATTTTAAGAAATTCTCCTCATATCCAATGAGGACACAATCAATCTGGGTGTAAAGCTTTGGAAAGAATGATAACCTCTGGGGTCATGAAGGACTTCTGCTGGTCATTTCTTTGCTAGGCTGCAAAAGAGTGAACATAAACGCATGGTCATGATTTCTGGGCCCCTCACAAGTAAGCCCTGCTCTGAAAACATCTGCTTCTCCTGGACTTCTTTTTATAGGTAGAAGCTTTCAAGATGGCCAAAGACACCTTTGTCCAGCATTGGAAAGGAAAGGTCAGGGATTATTTGTGTGGTATGTTGACAACTCCCACCAGTCCATGACATTTCTAACATCTGGTGTCACTCTCAGGAACTCTGGAAAACTCAAGAGAACCTTGGCAGGGACATAGTGTGTGCGTGTTAAGGAGGGAACAGGAATTCTACATGAGTAACCCTTCTCACTAGATTACTTCTCTAACTCTTGGGCCTTGGGAACAACACAGGGATGGGGTGCAGGCTAATTTTAAGTCAACTTGAGAGAGGCTAGAATCATCTCAGAGGATGGAACCCCAATTGAGAAGATGCTTCCATAAGATTGGCTACAGGCAAGCTTGTAGAACATTTTCTTAATGATTCATGTGAAACGTCCAACCCACTATGAGTCGGGCCACCACGGGTTCTGTTGGATTCTATAAAAAGTCAGGTTGTGCGAGCCAGTAAGCAGCACCCTTCCATGGCCTCCTCATTAGCTCTTGCCTCTAGGTTCCTGTGCTGTTTGAGTTCCCATCCTAAGTTCTGTCAGAGATGGACTATAGATGGGTAAATGCAAGCCAAATAAATCCTCTCCTTCCCAAGTCTCTTTGGTCATGGTAATTCATCACAGCAATAGCAACTGAAACCAGGACTGTTAGATTAAGACAAAACATCTGAAACCCCTCTGGGAACGTGGTGTAAAAGATTGGATAAGGAAACTGAGGAGAGAGCCAGTCAGTAAATCCTTCCTTACGAGCACGAGGACCTGACTGCGGCCCAAACACCCATGTCAAGCCTGAGGTGGGGCTTTGCAGCTGTAACGTCAGCACATGGAACATGGAGGTGGGAGACTCACGGAAGTTTGCCAGTGAGCAGCCAAGTTCCAGAGAGAGAACCTGTCTCAAAAAGATCAAAACGTCAAACTCTGCCTCTCTCACACACACATACTGACACACACACATACACACACACTCCACAGGAGGATCACATGGGAAGATTGTCTCCCTAAAAAAATTCAGTGTGTGTGTGTGTGTGTACACTAAAATGCCCAAATGCAAGACATATAGTCAGAAAGTTTCATTTTAAATTTTCAAAGAAATGACTGACACATTTTCACCCTAGAAAACCTTAGTAAGTAGGGCAGCAAAGAACATGTAAAGTCCCCCCAGAGGCTGCCTAGGAAACTAACTCACGTATTACTTTTTTGTTTCTTTCCTTTTGGGGAATGTATAGGCATCAAAAAGTATATTGGAGTTGACAAGAAAATGTATCCTTTCTCTAGGACCCATGAGGTACATTATTGCCGTGTTTAGCTTCAAAATGCTTTACAATCAAAGACAAAACAAAAGGGAGATATGTGTACACTGGGCTCTATTACATGAAATGTAAACTGTTGTTTCTATGGGGAGGGGGGAAATTAACACTCTCAGGTTCGCTTTAGCTTCATGGTTCTATTTATTTGTAATTTCAGTGGTTCAAAAAAATGAGAAAATTATGTACCTGGCCTCAACCAAGTTCAAGCCCGACGTGTTAACCTTGAGATAGATTCCTCTCTAATTAATTTCATAATTATTTATTCTAATTAGTTTTGGAAAATAATACCGCCTAACCAAATTGTCATTGAACTGAGCAACCAGCACTGCAGAACTGATCCTTTAGATTGTGAGTCTACTTTTTTAAAAAAATCTCTCTACAGTGCTAGAGAGATGCCTTAGTGGCTAAGGGTGCTTGCTGCTCTTCCGAAGGCCCTAAGTTCAATTTGCAGCAACAGCGACCACCACAATTCCAGCTCTAGGGGGTCCTACACCTCTGTGCTCCACCCATGTGCATATCCCCACATGCAGACACACATCTGTCTATACATGGTAACAAAGAATAAAAAAATCTCAAAAAAAAAAATGGAGGCTACAAATGTCACAAGGCCAGCCACAGTGTAAGACACTGTTTTTAACCAGGATAAAGGAGAAATAATATTATACATAAAATATCGTGAAATCGTTCAAATTCATTCAGAAAACGTTGGCACAAACAGATAAAACGGTCAAAGTCTGTTCACTACAATTCACATACAAGACAAATTCACAAACATCTGGAAAAAATCATATTGGTTCTTATTTGATCAAAGAAACATTTGTGTAGAATGAGCCCCAGAGGCAATGTTGTGCTTACCACATATCATCTTTTTAAAGTAAAGACACACTCCAGTGTGGCAAGGAAACGGTGAAACTAGATTTTCTCCTTATTTCAAGAAAATCTATTCTCCATGGCCATGCCAGCACAAAGCCACATGGCGGGCACAGGCAGAACCAGAAAGACTTGTTTCTACCCTGGAATTTCGTCAATAAACGTGTGTATAATAGGCTCGGTGGCCAAAGGGCACGACGCCTTGGAGCAGGCTCGAAAGAGAGCTTCCTAAGTGGAAGTTTGGCCACTTCCTGGGCCTGCCACCTCCAGTCTGTGCCTCAGTTTCAGAATCTGTAAAAGGAGATTAATAAAACTACCCCCTGTGACCTTTGTTCTCCTCGGGTGAAATTACATGTGCTCTTAAATGTCTAAGCAGAGGGCCCGTGCAGAGTACTTAACGCCTGGCAACCTCCATTGTCACTACCCATTAAAGAGCAAATATTGGCTTTTGAAGAAAGTTAATTTTTCATTTTCAGGGGCATAGCTTATTTACTATATTATGGTAAATCATCAAAAGGGTTGGCACAACCATTTTCTTAATAATCTATAGAAATAATGAGATGTTTATATAATAGGGTATTAAATAAAATAGCAAACAATATGCTTATTCTTACAAAAATGACTCACGTTTAAGCACATTGTTTGAGAACAAAAGCAGTCATACGAGAGTAGATGGATTGTGGTTGATTGAACATTATTTTAATAATGGCGTATTTCCATTTAATGAAGTAGTATACTAACATCAGGCCGGGCAAACATGACTGCGCACTCAAGCACGTCCTCAGCATTTTAAATAAGCCAAGTGCATTTTATGAAGCAGAAAGAAAAAAAAACCCTCAATCGTTTTCTTATTCATTCCCATCTACTTAATTAAGAGTGTTTCTCCTGTAGAAAGCCTTCCACTCTTATCAAACTAGCATTCTAGAAACCAGCTCGTTCTGTTAGCGGCACAATACTCCCTATAGAAGCAAAGAGAAAATGCTTGGTGTTGCTTTGAGAGGTATGGAGACACACGACAGAGGTCTGAACCTTCTTAGGGAAATGCACTGGTCTTCTTCCAGTCTTCCTAACAGCTGGTTTCAAGAAACAAGGAAACAGGCGTACCTTTTAGGAAATATTATGGAGGAAATGTTACACATAACCAATCGATTCCCCGCTGGATTTCAGTTTCTTAATGTGTCAAAAGGAGCCAATCCAATCTGTAACTCAAGGTGATTGGAGGAAGAAATCAGAAAAATGTGTGCAAAGCACTGTACTCGGTGCCACGCATTCAAAAGACAACTTTTCGTTTGTTTTGTTTTTTTCTGCACCCATTTCCTGGAAAAGATAACACGCTCTAACTTCTTAGGGAGGGGGGGGGAATTAATGAAGCAATGTGTAAAAAAATGAGAGAGAGAGAGAAAGAAGAGAAAAAACGTAGGTGTTTTGAAATATAAACCACTCTGAGCTTATAGAATAATTTCCTGAAAGCAGCTCGCTGGTTTTGTTGTCTTTATTCATTAGGAGGGATCCTCACCTGAGAAAACTCCTTCACCAGGTTGGCCTGCGGACAGGTCTGTGTTCATTTTCTTCATTACTAATTGTTGTGAGAAGTCTGTGACCACTGTGGGCATGTCACCCCTCAGCAGGTGGCCCTCCTGGTTTGTATAAGGAAGAGAACAGGAGGAACAAGCCATTAAGCAGCGTTCCCCCATCGCCACTTCTCGAGGGCACAAGTTGAGTTCCATGCTTTGAGCTCCTGCCCGGACTTCTTTTCGTGATGAACAGTTAAGATGAAGTACTTTTCTTGCCCGTTTTGCTTTTGGTCATGGTGTTTATCACAGCAATAGAACACAAGCTTGTATAAATGGATTCAGAGGATTAAAGAAAATACACATGCACTTTACACATATTTTGAACAGCCTGAGCATCAGTCATCCACTCTCGGTGTCTGGTGTCTCGGTCCCCAGTGCCTTTTGGTTTTCTGTTGGTTTCAGGATGCTCCTGTCTACTTTCTCCTTGATTGCTTTTAAGATATCCTTATCCCTCATTCTTTCCTCTGGTTTAACTAACCCAACTGATGCAAGATATTAAATGCTACTGGAGTTAGGTAAGCCCTACATTCGGGTCACCCAGGCAGATTCTGCATGGGAACGCTTCTCTGAACTCTGGGGACATGTTTAGGACATGATCAGGCACTACTCTAGGAATCCCAGATCTCGAATTGTAGGAAAAAAACAAAAGGGGGTGGGTGGCTGAAAGGTGTTCTCATGTTCAGGTGCTACAAACCTACATCACAAGTGAAGCTCCTTGGACTCCGTGGCTGTAACTTTGCTGAAACTGGACTCCTCTATTTGACAGCTTGTTCACAAGTGAGAAAACTAGTCAAATCCCGATTGTAACGCTTACCAATATTTAAGAATATCTCTGAGCCTTAGTTTTCCTGCCTTTAAAGCAAAGACTATCAGGACAGAAAAGCTGACTCAGCAGGTAAGAGCAGGTACTCCTCTAGGAGAGAGCCATTTGGTTCCCCGTCTCCATACCTGGTAGCTCAGAGCTGTCTACAACCCCAGCCCCAGGAGATCTGACCTCTGGTCTCCAGCATACCTGTAGTCACAAGCACAAACTCATCCGCACATGCAGATGATTAAAAGTAAAAATAAACCTAAAAGTATATTTTAAAAGATTGTCCATTTAAAAACCCCACAGGGTTAAACTGAGTGGTGACATGTGAGATGCTCGCTCGGACACAGAGCTGTTCGCAGTAAGCGCTCCCATCTGCCACGGCCGAGCAGACTCCCTTTGGTAAACCGAAGCTGATGACTTGTCATGTATATATAAGTAGTTTGCAAAGTTGTTCAAATTTCCAGTTACTTAATAGGCCCAGCTCTGTCTGTCAAAGGATACCTACTACTTCCTTCTACAGTCTCCTTGTCCCAGTATTTGTCATGACAGCAGGCTGAGGACCTGGGACACCCTAAGCAGCATAGAAGAAAGCCTAATCAAAAGAGAGACACTATGAATTCTGTTTCCCAGCGTGACATCTTAAGCCTACACCAGGTGAGTGTTGGTTTTCAGAGAGTATGTGTCTGGCTATCTGTACTTTATAAATGCGGACATTGTGACAAGTCTGAGACAGGTGAATGTATACATGCATATATAGTATAACACACCCTGAAGCTTCTCAGTGAAGCCAGTCCGATTGCCTGGGCCTGCACTCAGTCAGCCACCTTGGAGAGATGCAGTGTGAAGCCAGCATCCCTCCCAAAACTGACAGTGGTTTCCAGTCTGTCCTTGCATTACAGCGGGGCAGGAGCCCACACTCCACCTGTTTCTGAAAGCGACCCCTCCCTCCCCTCTGGCCTCTGCTTCATCAGTTCGAGTTAAAAGCAGCAGTTGCAAGATGCGGAAGTTGGTTCCACCTGAAGTCCTCCGATGAAGGAGGTATTGCAAAGGCTGGATGAGGCCGCAGGAGTTCTTGTTTGGTCCAATTCTCCAAGGTACCACAAAGCCAAGCCCAGCCAGGCCCAGCAAGCCCATGACAAACACAGCAGTTTTCTGGGCCCTGTTCTAGTATTGCATCATCTTAGGCTGAGTCTGGGATCTCAGAATTCAAAATCCAGCTTTCGGAGCCTTTTATTGCCAGGGAAGATGAGCTGTGGGTAGGGTTTCTCAAAGGCAAGCGCGAGTTGGTACAAGACTTTGATTTTTATCAAGTTAAAAATATGCACTACAAAATGCCAAGGGGACAGGCAGACCTGTGAGTATGTATGTGGGTGAGTATAAGAGAGACAAAATGTGTGTGATAAGAGAGAGAAAACGTGTGTGAGAGAGCAAGAGTGCGCTCAGGACTATCATTAATGGAGAAATATTAACACTTCTCCCAGCCGTGTGCAACTATGCATGGTTGAAATAAAAGACTGATCGAGAAAAGCCTAGAAAACCCCCACTAGGTTTCCAGCTGCAGTTCTGTGTGTGTGTGTGTGTGTGTGTGAGAGAGAGAGAGAGAGAGAGAGAGAGAGAACAAGAGGCTCGTGTGGCTGCCCACTCTCATTATTCCCGCCTCCACTCACTCCAGCAGAAAAAGTGAGGAGATGGGGAGCAAGAGTTCCTCCACAAAGGCTCTGCCTTGATTCAGAAAGAGGCAACACGAGCCCGAAACCCCTTCAGAGGAGGCTGAAGCACATTCTCATAGTGCTGCTCTGGGTCACTTGACATCTGTACTGAGCATCTGCAAAGTGGCAAAGTGCGGAATAGTAATTTTTTAAAGCCTGCCCAAATGCCCAAATGCCCATCACTGCCACTCACATCTGTCTTGCTCCACCCATATCTGTCTTGCTCCACCCACATCTGTCTTGCTCCACCCACATCTGTATTGCTCCACCCCTATCTGTCTTGCTCCACCCACATCTGTCTTGCTCCACCCACATCCGTCTTGCTCCACCCATGTTTTGCTCCACCCATATCCATCTTGCTCCACCCACATCTGTCTTGCTCCACCCACATATGTTTTGCTCCACCCACTTCTATCTTGCTCCACCCACTTCTATCTTGCTCCACCCACTTCTGTCTTGCTCCACCCACTTCTGTCTTGCTCAAGGATCAGTGTGGCTCCTGATCACCACTCTTTCCCACTTTGGAGGCCTCAGGTTGGATGGTGATACAGAAAGTGGCAAAGCCAAAGCTAGTCTGCAGCAGTTCTTCAGACTTCCAGTCTAACCACCCAAGGCAGGTCTCCCAGCTCTGCGCCTGGGTCAAATATTTGCTGCTGGTCTAGAGTCTATGTCGGCGGGTCTCAACCCTTTGGGCAAAGCTCCCTTTCCATAAATGTTTGCATCATGATTCATACCAGTAGCAGAATTACAGTTATGAAGTAGCAACTAAAATAATTTTATGGCTGGGATTACCACATCGCGAGAAACTATTAAAGGGTCGCAGCACGAGGGAGGTTGAGAAGCACTGGTCTGTGTGAATTACATAGGGAATGTTAGTTTGGCCAAAAAGTAAAACTGATCTTGCCTCTAAAACCCCACCAGAAACTACCTAAGGTATCCGAAGTGGATTCCTTTCTGGTGATTTCAGTAGATGTTTGGGCTTTGGGAAACTCCAGTGACTGTCACTTTGACTACTGATCTTTTAGATTGTGAAAGTTTCTTATAATTGGACTTCTGTGACAGATCTGCATTTTTAACTGAAATATATTTAGTGCTAATTTATCTACCGGGGGAATAGTACCTAAATTCTTAGTATTTTGAACATTTCTTTTAATCCAACTCAAATGGTTATCATGTAAATAGATAATTATATTTAATATTTTGCTTCATTTTTTGAAGCAGGGTCTACATAGCCCAGACTGCCCTCTAATTTGCAATCCTCCTGCCTCACTCAGAGTGCTAGGATTACATGAATATGCCATTGTGCCCCTTTAACATTTGTAAATGATCATAATAACCCCGAGCACGGGCACGCTCTATCTGCCTTAGGCAACTGTTGGTGGGTACCCAGGAGCTAAAATAAACTGAATTACAGCTGCTTCTCATTGACTTTGACAGTGCCTTAGAAATCTAAGTCAGGTCTGCACCAGGACAAAGCAGACTTACTAAAACACATCAGGAATAATGTTCTCCACGGTTTGCTGACCTCCCCTGGATTAGCAAGGCTGGATCCCTCTGCAATTGGGGCATGCCAGGCCTTAGTGCCTGGTGTTGGTGATGAGGTGTCTCTTGGGCTCCTCTCCACTCCCCGCCCCCCAGTCTCTAGACGAAGAACCACAGAGCTAAGGCGCTGGAGAAACCACAGTCTGCTCTGCAGAAGCCAGGCACACTCTATAGCCAGTGGACTGAACCAGAGACGCCTGGGCATTGCCCGCCAGTGCAGGATGGAACATCCAACTTGTTAAGCAAACACCTTGGGCTTAAGCTAAAAGTTTGGCATCGTGGATCTCGAGCGCTGGAAGGACAGTAAACTTCAGGCTGCCACAACCTCTCTCTCCTCCCACCTGCGACCCTCAGCTCCCGGCACCCCACTTTCTTGACACCGAATTCTAGAAGCACCGGGAAGAGCCCTTGGCAAGGAGCAGGCTGCACAGGTAGCAGCACAAGGGTGACGCCCCGGTGCAGCCGGATCAAGTGAACCCAAGGGAGCCTCCCTGCCACAGGGGATCGGTGCGGGCTGCTTTCCCCGGTGCGGGGATGAAGAGTCCCTTCCCTCGAGTCATTTGCTGGGCAAAGTCCGTGCCCCACCCTTTTCTGGCAAACCCCTATAGGCTACTGCTCCCTAAGGATTCTGGGGATTTAGGAAAAAGAGATAGAGGCAGAATCCTTTGGTAGTAGGGAGTATCAGGTTCAGGGAAAGGGAGAGGAAGACTGTCCCGAACATAGGCAATCCAGTGCAAGGAGAGGCGTCATTGCTCTAAGGATGATTTTAACCCGCGCAGAGGCGCAGCATATGGTTTCCAGGTTTGGCGGCACAACACAAAAGACTTTGAGCCGAAGGGGCCTCCAGACACGGAAACCAAATAATCCCGATTTAGAGAGGCCTGAGTAGCAGGAGGCTGGAGTTTTGGTTGAGCTACAATTAAGGGAAGATAATTAAGCTCGGAGCCGTGCAGCTTATTAATATTTATAGCCAGGAGCGAGAGGGCCTTCGCCACCCAGGAGAGGAACCCGAGTCTCTCAGGCCAGGGGCTTCGCAATGACTGGGGAGGAGAAAGGTTGATGAGCAAAATGGGGTGAATCCGCCTCTGCGCTTCTCTCTTAATTACCGGAGCAGGAAAGTCAGTCTGGAGAGAAGGCGGAAGGGAGACTCGTGTGTCTCGGGGACTGCGAACAGAGATGGCTATCTCCAGTCCGGACCCCATCTCTTCCTTCAGGACCCCAACCGTGCCTTCACGTGTCCCTGGCTCCCGGGATTGAGGGCTAGTAAAGGAAACGAGTTTGTAAGGAAGATTCCGGAAAATTTTTCTTTTCCTCCCAGCCTTAGGGGCACGCCGCAGGGGACACGGTGATTAAGTGCTGTCCTGGCTGAGGGACGGACCTGCAAGCCCGCCCTCTGGCCTCGAACTTGCTCACCTACGGTTGGTGGGACGCAGGGAGGCAGATCCTGCCCCTCCCCCGAACCGCATGATCTCGGGGGCGGGGGGACCCCCGCAGCGCGACAGGCCTTTGATTCCTGTGCCTCTGAGGTGGCTGGCTGCGGAGGGGACAGAAGGGCTTCATGGCACCAGTGCACCGACCTTCCCTGCCGTCTGCTCCTTCACTGAGGACAGAGTAGGGCGCTTCAGCAATTTGCACTAAACGCAATTTCTGCTGTTTCTGACCCTGGACGGATGGAGGCGGGTGGAGGAGGGGCGGATGCCCTGCGCCTTTGCTCCCCACCCCCCTCGCCTCCCCCTGCTAGCCTCCAGCGGCCTCGGCGGCAGCAGCCTCCGTGCCTGGTGCAGATCGATTCTCCGTAATAAACGCGGGGTTCCGTGGGGGGCGCCACTGCGGTTCCCATGGCAACCCTTTGCTTCACTGCAGTCCAGGAGTCCTGGTCACGCGTGCTAAGCTGAAGATGGAGCTGTTCGCCGTGACCGCCGTGGTGGCCAGCCTCTTCCTACTCCTGCTCTTCCTGGTCTTCATCTCGGTCTACGTTGGCGCTAGTCCTGGCCCACAACCTCTGTCCCAGAACTGTTAATTGAAGAAGAAAGGGGGTGGCGATTTGTCGTTGTCACGAGGCGTGGTCCCGATGGAGCTGCGCACCACAAAAGATTCTGCCAAGGAAGACACATCTCTACCCAGGCCAGATGTGGCGACACCAGACATACTTGGAGAGATGTGCCCAGCTCGTCCAAGCAGCTGCAAGGGCTGATTATCATTGACACCAGCGAACTAGGAGGAAGGATTCCTGCGTGTCAAGGGGAAGATCAACGGGATTTAATTATGATAATTGTGGGTTATAGCATAAAGGCTTGCTTAACAAAGAGATGTCGATGGCATTATAAACGAGTTATTTTTACACATTTGTATAAACACACCAGAAAAGGAAATGTTTTGGTAGGCACGAGTGAATTTTCTCTATGAAATCGTGTGCAGTTCTTGGATGGTGGATTTTAAGCACGTGTTGGTTGTGTTAATTTACAGTAATGATTATTCTGTGCTGAAAATGAAACCATATCATCTTTTTTGACCCTACCACACCTTTTAACACTAGCCTGGATGCATAATAGGGAAGCTCTAGCGACCATCTCAGCTGTTTTATTAAGGGAGAGTGATCTTGGTAGAGGAGTATCTATTCTGAGACAATGCCAAATAAAATTTGAAAACGAAAATGCCCACCCTCTCTGGCTACTTCTCACTGGCTGAAATAATGGACTCTGGTATTTTATGTACATTTTCTTGACTTTCATTGAACGTCCTCACAAATGACACATTGTCATGTTCCTTCTTATTGTTCATGTTTTTATTTTTAGAAGCAAACCTTTAAAAAATTGCAGAGTAGCTGTAGACTTAGAGAAAAGCTGCAGAGTCCCCCACTGTCCTGCCTTCATGGTTTTCCATCCTCAACATTAGTCATGATTAACTACGTTAGTGTCGGGGCATTTGTCACCACTAATGAACTAATGTTAACACATCATTATTAACCACGCTTCAGATTTCATTGGGTTTCATTAACTTTTCACTTCCTTTTTCTGTTTTTGGATCCCGTTCAGGCTACATCACATTTTGTACGGTTAGTTCTCCAGTCTCCTTCGGGAGGCTGAGAGAGCTTTGTTGTGTATGACCGTGAGCGTCAGAATACATTTTTTTTTTGTATCAGTAGAAGTATAATTTACATAGAGACATACAAATAGCTCAAAATATAGTTACATGAGTTTTATTTAACCAGTGAGTCCACCTAATTGACTCTTGTACAGAGACCATCAAATCCAATGTTTAGAATATTGTCTCACACATTTGAAATTGTATTTGTGATGTTTTCCCATTCATATCCACAATCCCATAACTGTTTTCTCAGCACCTTTTAAGTCCATCCTACTATACAAAATTGCTCATTTCCCAAGGATGTTAAAAAGCTATTAACCTGATGGTAGCTTAATGAGTCATTGATCATTTACTTTGAATAATAATCTTTTGGACACAATTTTAGGCCACTGACCTCTGTTCTAAAACATTGCCCCAGCCCCCAGGGATTCCAGACAGGCAGCTTGAAACCAAGAAAATCCAGACGCCAGTCTGAGGAGCACACAGGATTGCTGAGCAATTTTAACCACAGCCTCCTTGGCTTGTAGTTTTTAATACTGAAGCAATAATTAATGCATTTATTCATACACAGCCCTTGGGGGACTTGTTTTTAAGTACCACATCTGTAATTTTGTCATAGCTTGCTGACTTTCCTAATTGTTAAAAAAAAAAATCACATTTTCTTAAATCTTGAGACTTTGAGGCATGGGGTAAACACCAAAGATATTTTTTTTAAGTGATGCAAACCAACAGAATTGGCATTTAACGATGAAGAAAGCAATCACCGTAGTCATAAAGTCATTGTGAGCAGGGCTGCTAGAATCCAGAGCTCAACACACTCTAAATGGATAATAATGAAACCGCACATTAATAGGCTCCGATTTCTCTTCACGACTGTGGTGTCCCACTACACAGCCACACTGGCTCCTGTTTTCCTGTTGGCAATACACAGTAGTGGCCCTCAACACAAAACAGCAAAGCTACCCTTTTGCTCCCCTCCCCCCAACAGCTGCTGTTTATTTTGATGTTTTGTTAAAAAAAAAACAAAAAACAAGCAAGACAGATAAGAAAGCCACCACAAACCTTCCCTGGGCACACAAACCTTCCCCAGATGCAGGTGGTGAGGTGCAGACACTATGACCAAATTTAGTTGAAGCTGGTTTTCCTCAGATGATTCCAGAAACTACCTTGTAGAAGGTGGTTTATTTTTTTCCCTACCTTTTTAAGTTGGGTGGTATTTATGCCAACACATTTCTGACTACATTTCCTCTCCCATCTCACAAATAAAAGCAAAACAAGACAAGGTTACAAAGTTGATAGTGTATGGGCCATAAGGAGAAAAATAGATTAGTATTTTGCCATGAAAGAAGCTTTAAAAAATTTTTTTTTGGTAATTTAGCATTAAAGTAGACATATTCTGTCTACACCACAGATTTCAGTTCTTAGATCAAGTAACATGAGTAAATGCCTTCCAAAATGATAGTTTGGGAGGAAAAGAGAAAATTTTGAGGAGTTAATGCTTTCTTAGTGAATTCCCATTTTTGTGCTGAAAAGAAGAACGCAAAACATCCTAGCATGTGCTATTTTGTTGGTTGTCTGAAATTGGGTAACTATCAGAAATAATAAAGTATCTGTGCATGTGCACGCACGCGCACACACATATACAGACATATACTAGAAATAAAATTCTGGTATTGCCCTGCATGCCCCCAAAAATCATGTCTTGGCTGCTGTCCCCCATAGTCTGAAAGTCCAGCTGGAACATAGATTTGGTCACACACACACACACACACACACCAGTACCCAGACACTGATGAGCAAATGTGTCTTCTGAAGAAATGCAGCCGACCCACATCTGCTGCCCCCACTGACTCAGGAGACCAGGAGCATGTCCTTTCTCATGTAATCAAATTAATTATGTTATGCATGTGAGTGTTTTGGCAGCATGTATATCTGTGTACCACGTCACACAGCAGGTCACACAGAGGTTAGAAGAGTGCGCCAGAACCCTTGGAACTGGAATTACAGATGGTTGTGAGCCACCAAGCAGGTGCTTGGGAATTGCACCTGGTCCTTTGCAAGAGCAACAGCTGGTCCTGTCCTTCGGAAGAGCAATGGTTGCTCTAGACCACTGAGCCATCTCTCCAGCCCCTAAGCATGTCTTTTAACTGCTCTGCATCCCAGTATCCTGACTGTGAAACAGGGTGAATAATAAATTTTCATACAGTTGTTAGGATCAAAGAAAAGATTCACGTAGACACTGGAACACAGTGAAGCAGCTAACAGCTAAGAAGCTCTCAGGAAGTGATAACTCCTACTGCTCTATTGTTTAGGATCCCTCCTGTAGCCAGACAGGATATTCTATAGTACATCTTATTGGAAAGAGAACAAACAGGATCTCTAGGACTGAACTGCCTCAGCTGTCTATTTTAACAGGCTCTTATTTCTGGCCTGTAATAGTCACAACCTTATGCTAAATGTGTGAATGTAACCTTAGGCAAACTTGTCCAAAGTCTCATGTGCAAAAGCTACCATTACATTCAGGCCCTGAGCAAGGTTCCCCCAGGAGCACAGAGCACAAGGCTTCAAATCACCTTCTACTCAATTGACTCTACTGCATGTTAACCACATATTGGGCTCTGTTGGGAGCTGGCTAGTCATAGATAAAATTCAGCCCATCAAAAGTTTACAGTGAATTAGGGGAAGATGTAAAAGAAAATGAACAGTTAGTGTGCCCAGGATAAGCTGGGGTCTGACCACACACAGCATTTAGCTCTGTGTCCTTGAGGGGAGCAGGTGAACAGAAAGACCTCCCAGGAGAGCTGAATAAGGTGATGTGGAGGCAGAACCAGGCTGATGCGGGTGAGGAGAGAATCTGAGTCCAGAAGGGGATGTGGAGAGAGGGCATTTGATTTCAAAGACCGAAGAGGTGAGTTCTAGTCATAACCAAATGAGAAGGAGAGGGAAGGGGCAGGAAAGCCCCCAGGCTTCTGATTTTGGGTGCTGGCTGGATAGTTGGACTGAAGAGAAATCCTGAAGAGAAAAGGGTAGGGGTGAAGATGTCCTATTTGATTTTAGACCCAGGTTTTAAGTCGCTGGTTGCCATACAAGTAGGAGTGCCCAGGGGATGGGTAGGTACAGGGTTATAAAGGTGGGAGGGACTGTACCATTTACATAGGCGGCTCCTGGAAGTGGCTGCTGAGGCCATGTGAGAAACAAAGACAATAAACCCAAAGAGAGCAGCAGATGAGTGCTCATAGGTGTCCACTGAGGTCGCAGGCAACCGCAGGCTCCAGAATCTGTGCTAATTCAATAGAGAGCGCCAAGAATTGTGTATGAGCTGACCAATCTCCTGAGAAAAATCCCAGCAGGTTAAGGGGAGTGTAGACATAAAAGTATAGCAAAGGGAGATGCACAAAGCCCGCTGCAAGCCTTCCTAGAGTATCTTATTCGTCACCCCTATTCTTGCCTTAATTCTTTCCTGTGAAAATAGATCCTTAGTTTCAGTGCCTGGGATATCTCAAAGAGAAAGGTCCTCTTCTGACTGCCCTGGGCACCAGGCACACATGATGCACATGCATACACACCTGCAGAACACACTCATACATGTATAATAATAAAATAAAGGTAAAATAATTTAAAGGCTCTCAAGGACTAAAATATTAATACTAAATTAGAATAATAGAACTCTGATTCTTTTTTTCAAGACATGTCAAAGAGGATGTCTGTATAAAGTCACTGGAAGTCATATTGGGCAAAGAGTGGGTAGTAAAACATTGTAGCTCACTTTCCAGCTGAAAATGATTTTTTCGGAATTAGGTGGCTGCTCTGGTCTATTTTACAGGTTGCTCACTGACAGATCCACCTCAATTCGTAAGATTAGAAAAACAGAAAGAATCCAGGCACTCACATGTAAACAAACTAACTACTAGGTAGGGGTTTTGTTCTGGGCTCAGCACTCACTCAGTCTGAGAAAAAGCCAAAGGGCAAACCAGCAAACAGAGGCCTGGATTCTAGCCTCAGGGAGCTGGCTAAGGAAATAAAGGCCCAAGCAGCAAAACTTGGACGGGGACACCTAGCTGTTGATCCTTGCTATCCAGAAAGACAGGGCAAGTGACATCATCTGGTAGGCTCCCTATTGTCACAGTACCAGCTCACAGGGGTCAAACTTTGCAGATGTTTCCATCAAAAAATATGGCTTATGATCAAACAGAATTCACGAGGAAAATGGTTTGTGGATGTGGCATGGTGCTGGTACCAGGCGCCTCGAGTGTGCAAAGCCCTGGGCCCAATCTCCAAGCTAGGCACCGTGCATGCTCCATAGTTCTAGCACTTGGGAGGCTAAGACAGATCATAAGTTTTAGGTGATCGAGAGACAGACAGACAGACACACACACACACACACACACACAGACAGAGACAGACAGAGACAGAGATAGAGACAGAGACCGAGAGAAAGATTAGAAAAGAAAACTAAGGGAAAACCTGTACTGCAAGCTATAAATACACAGTGGTCAAGTTAGGACTGATCTAAAAATAAATCCATTTGCCTTCTCTCTCTCTCTCTCTCTCTCTCTCTCCCACCCCCCCATGTGTGTGTGTGTGTGTGTGTGTGTATGTGTGTTGCCAGAGATAAAAATATACACTGGAAAAGCGCTCTGCCACTTCGAGCCTCAGTTCCCCTTATGGGCACTAAACTTTTGATGCCATTGACTGAACCAAGTCTCTTTGTCCTTGTGGAGAAAACATATTAGAGTTGTTGTAAGAGTTAAGTGAGATAACCTTGGTAAATTTAGCTGCTATATAGTATTAATGGATCTAGGCCAACATGTAAAGTGTCTGAAGTCAGGGCATAATAAAAATGAATAGTTGAAGTTTGATTTATGTGGGAAGGTATCCCGGATTTTTTTTTTAATCTCTTAAAGATTTTCCATGTAAATCATTTACTAGAAGCTCAACCTTTTTGAAATCTATATTGTAGGGTATGTGGGTGAAATAATATGATATCCAGAATGTGTTTAAAATAATGTAGTGCAGCTGAGAGGTAGTCCAGTGGTAGAGAGCCTGCCTAGCCTGCTCAAGGCCTTGGGTTCAATTTTTATTGCTCCAAACAGAGATAAATAAAACAGCCCATTGCTGCAGCTCAATGGTAGGATGTGTGCTTAGCACCACAATGAAAACAGGAACTAATAATGTTGAAGCTCTGAGTGGGCTGGAGAAGGAGAGCGTACACAATGTCTTCATGCTCATCGACATCGAAGCCAGGCGTCTGGGAGAAAAAGCCTCGTCGTAGTGTGCTGTCTTTATAGATGCTTGAACTTGTGTCAAAAAATTAAAAGACAGGGCTGGAGAGATGACTCAGTGGTTAAGAGCACTGACTGCTCTTCCAGAGGTTCTGAGTTCAATTCCCAGCAACCACATGGTGGCTCACAACCATCTGTAATAGAATCTAATTCTGTTTTCTGGTGTGCATGAAGACATAGCACTCATACACATAAAATATATGGAACAATAAATCTTAAAAAAATTTTTACTTTCCAGGTTATATTAAGGATCCTTGGAGACAAAATCTGGGAGAATCATCTTTATTCTGAGCCCTTGCTGTTTGCTGGACCTCATGGCCCAGGTAGGTGGCGATTAGTAGATAGACAGTATGACCTTCTTATCAGAAAGACAGACCCTGGGCAAAGGTCTTTCCTGTTAAGCCACTTCCTAACAGGTCAGAAAAGACAACAATAATAGATTCATAATTTGTTGGCTATATTTTATATCTATTCTCTGGTGGAGTGTGTATGCCCAGTCTTCTCTTCAGAGCTGGCAAGCATGAATATCTGTCAACCTGAAGCAACTCTCACTGTAATAAATGGCCGTGGAGTCAAAATGGTGGCAGCTTGTTATCCATGAGATGATCTGTAACTGTGAAAAAGAATTAACCCAAAGAAGCCTTCTAGGCGCTCTAGGTCTTGGGTGGGGGGGGAGGAGGGCTGCCCTGAGGGTCTGACTCCAGAATTCTCAGATTATGTTAAGGATCCTCGAAGACAAAATCTGGGAGAATCATCTTTAGGACCTCATGGCCCAGGTAGGTGGCGATTAGTAGATAGACAGTATGACCCTCTTATCAGAAAGACAGACCCTGGGCAAAGGCCTTTCCTGCTAAACCACTTCCCAACAGGTCAGAACCCAGAACTGAGCCCAAGCCCCACTTCCTAGACATGGACTCTATTTCTACAGAGGTCCAATAGCAATTTTAGAGATTAAGAAAACTTAATGTGTGGCTGAGAAATAAACCTCTGGACATCACTAAGTCCATCCCCTGCCTTCAGAGTGACTTTGGTTAAATCATTCCATATGGTGACTCACATAACAGACAAAGGCCTCTCTGAAAAAGCCCTATAAATTAACCCCACAGCAGACCGGGCCATTCCCATTCCACAGTGGGCTTGGCTGTGTTCCCAGTTCCTAGATCTGTTTGGTGGGTTGTCCTAGGCAAGTCATTTTACCTAGGTATCTTCATTCTCCTTTAAAAAACTGTCTCAAGATTTGAAAAGCAGGAGCTGGAGATGCAGCTCCGTGGTTAAGAACTGGCTGTTCATCCAGAGGAGCTGGGTTCAATTCCCAGTTCCTGCATGGCAGCTCTCAACTGTCTGTACCTCCAGTTCTCACCAACGTACTTAAAATAAAATTAAATAAATTATTTAAAATAAAAAGATCTGAGAAGCAGAATAAGATCTGAGGACATATAAGACCTGATGATATATAAAACCTGAGGATACATAAGACCTGAGGATATATAAAGACCTGAGGATATGTAAGACCTGAGGATATATAAGACCTGAGGATATATAAAGACCTGAGGATATGTAAGACCTGAGCATATATAAGACCTGAAGATATGCGAGACCTGAGGATATGTGAGACCTGAAGACCTGAGGATATGTAAGACCTGAGGATATATAAAACCTGAGGATATGAAAGACCTGAGGATATGTAAGACCTGAAGATATGTAAGACCTGAGGATATGCAACAAAGAATACCTGGGTGACTCTGTGCATGTGAATAAGGGGACTTTACAGGGCCACTTCCATCCTGATCTCTGCCACCTTTTTCCCCTTCATATCTCCTCTTTTTTTTTAAAGAGTGTCACCAGCCAACCTAAGGATTGGTTTTAGAGAGTCCTTTGAAGGCTATCTCCTCCAATTTCCAATAATTAACTCCATTTTCAGTTTCTGAGTATTAAGTAAACACCTAACTTGAATCATAGAATGTGGCTTCTGCCTTCAGCAAATGCCTAAAAGCACCTACACCACTCTGAGAGCTCTCTCTCTCTCTCTCTCTCTCTCTCTCTCTGTGTGTGTGTGTGTGTGTGTATGTTTGTGTCAGTGGAACATCTTCCTCCTTTCCTGAAACACACAGCAAATAATACTAGTTATGGAGAAGTAACTAGAAGTTCAAGAAATGTATAAAATAATATATTTCTTGGTAATGTTGCCATCACTTAAAAAATTATTACAATAAAACATAATAAATGCCAAAATTCCAGCAACACTTTGTAAAATCCTATAGAAAGATTCAGAGGAGAGATTTGCATACAAATGTTTGAACCTGCAATCTGAAAATCCCTGTGTCAACGAGCTTCACCAGCCAGACTCCTGCTGCTCTGCACATGTAAGTGGTGCTCCCCAGGCATGTGGGCGGTGCTCCCCAGGCCCACCCATAAGTACTATTAGTGCTCACACATTTCCCTTGCTCTCTCAGCATGAGCTGGGACCCTGCAGGTCCCCACCTCTGGCATCCCAGATTCTTTGAAAAGTTTCTGGGACTTGGTGGTGGGTGACTGGTACAGGGAGTTGGGGCTGCCTTTTTTGGCCACCATTCTACTGTGGAATTTTCTTCTCTCTCATCTCAACTCAGCAAATTGCAGCTGGGAGCTGCAGGGACTGCCTCAGTCCACACAGCTCCTCCGAGGCATGATTTAAAGACGTCTCCTCGGTGGCTGTTCACATTGCCCTAAACACCACATTTGGGACACTCTGTTGGGATGCCTCTTCCTAATGGACGAAAAGCTGTCTACTCTAAATACTGTAGCCGAAGGCTCTGAAGCCAGGCAGGCTTGGTATGTGAGTCCCAGACGTTTGTTTCTCTTCCTCTGCGTCTGGAGACTAGCCACAGAGTTTTTCCAACTACAAAATGGGTCCATCATACATTAACCCTTAGACGAGGAGGTTCCCAGGGCTAACCATGGCACCTGCTCCTGGTCCTCAGCTACCTCTCACTGGTCCTGTGGGATTCCTATGTTCCTTGAAGTGGAAACTTAAGGGCTCTTTGGAAAGTCAGTCGTGCCGGATGGTGTTCTGCTGGGGCAAACACCTGAAGGAACATCTTCCTGAAGCGGACACAGGTGAAAGGCTAAGCTCCTCACGAAGGAACGCTTCATGAAGCAGACGCATGTGAAAAGATGTTCTGCTAAAGCAAGCATGTGAAAAGACGCGTGGTGAAGGATAATTTTCGATGACATGCCAATACACGATGACAATTCGTGTATTGGTCCTCCCTACCTTGCATAGTTGAGCTGCATTTGTCGGGACTCCTTAGAGAGAAACACACCCAAAAAACGTCTGGCGGTGTGCTGCAGTTTCTTCCTGGGACTTGGGCTGATGGGCAGAGTGAAGTCAGCCGAGACAGACCACTTGCTGAGGCTAGACTCCGTGGAGGACACGTGATGGTTGGAGGGTATAAAAAGGACTCAGGCTCCACAGTGATGGAGGCGGAGCTCGGCTTGCTCATAGAGCTGCTGTGCAGTGCTTGTGGGTCTCACGGCTTCACTGATCTTCGCTTCCCTGCAAGAGGCACAGCTGAGAACTCCTGGCATTCCTCCCTGCCCGTCCTGCTGACTCATGCCAGGACCGAGGCCTGGCTGTCTCTGCTAGGTGGTGGTGCCACCGCTGCTGATTCATGTTTGCTATTCCGACTCTACCGAGCTGCGCTGCTGCTGTATCCATGGAGTGTTTGCAGGTGGATGGAGCTGCCGCTGCGCTGCTGACCGTGAACTGAACTGCCGATTTCCAGACAATGCAGATGGGATTCAATCCAAAGAGCCTTTCTAAACAGGTCCACTTCCCCAGTAACCTTTCTTTCCCACTAACTCTGGTGGGTGGTGGCTACAAGGGAAATTGAAACATTTAAGAACCATCATTAAACATAGGAGTTGAAAGATTAAAGTTATAGTTCCCATTGTGGGTGTTTCTGCTACAGGCCGCGCCATGCCGGTAAACTGTGGGGTCAAAGCTAGAGAATAATAATATGAGGGACTCAACCTTAAAAAGTACCTGGTTTCTGGCAAGAGTCCCTGCTTAGTAACTCTGATTTCCCCTTTGACATGGCTTTTCCCCTTCTTCAAATAGCCTGACCCCTGTGGCCTACCGGGCACACTTGACCATATATTTCTTGTGTGTGTGCACCTGAGTGTGTATGTGTTTGCACATGGGGTAGGGGTGGGGGTGGGATGTGTGTGTGTGTGTGTGTGTGTGTGTGTTTGATACTTTAAGCATTTTGGAAAATGTCTTACGCCTGTCTTGTCCCTGGTTTCATTTCTGTCTTGTTTTATATTGTGGTTTGAATTTGGTGTCCCCAGGAACTTCATTCCCATGCCACTGCCTGCCATGAACCCAGACATCTGTCCACCATGTGTGATCCCTACCTTCTGTCCCTACCACCTATCATAGGGAGTGTGCCAAATCCTAGACTCAGAGCACTCGGTTCTCAGCACTCTGCTAGCTCACCTCAGACATCCTCCTCCCTGACTCTCTTCTGCCCACGTAAGGAGCTCCAGCTTGCCAAGAGACTGCCTGAGAGGAAAAGGAGTCCTCAGACTACTCAGTCTTTCAAAAAGTCTGACAAGGGCTAGTAAGATGTCTCAGAAAGTAACGGGGCTCGTGGCCAAGCCTAATGACCTGAGTTTGGTCCTCTGAACCCACATAGTAGAAGAAGAAAACTGACTCTAGCATATTGTCCTTTGATCTCTATGCATGCGTGTGCATGTGCATACCCACACATACACATACAAAATTAACTAAATGAATAAATGTTTAAAAAGCCTAACAACATCTGTAGATGTGTCTCTGACAATGTCTATAGTTGGGTCTTTAAGAGTGTCTGTACGTGTGTCTTTGACAATGTCTATAGATGTGTCTCTGATAATGGCTATAGTTGGGTCTCTGACAATGTCTGTAGATGTGTCTCTAACAGTGTCTGTAGGTATGTCTCCAACAATGTCTGTTGGTGTGTCTCTGGCAATGTTTATAGCTGAGTCTCTAACAACATTTATAGTTGGGTCTGTAACAACTGTAGGAGAGTCTCTCACAACATGAATAGGTGTGTCTCTAACAGTGTCTATAGATGGGTCTGCCCTATGTGCTGTGAGTTCTGAAATACTGTGAACTTCTGCATTTGGCTAGAAATGTGTCAACACTTGGGACTGGATCGTCCCTTCTGTTCTTCAGATGTTCTGAGTGGAAAATCAATTATGTATCTTTTTCCATGACAGGGATCATGGATGGTAAAGCGTTCTTGGTAGCTGCCTCTGCTATCTCTTATCCCATTGACTAATATGGATTTTCACAGTTAGCAGACCAAAGGGGGGACTCCAGTCTGTGACATTAATGCACACCTTCAAACCCAGTGCCTGTTTTGCCTGAAGCCATGACATCTGGTTTCTGTGAGGCTACAGGCACTCTGGGGGGGGGGGAGTGAGGGTGGGAGGGGTGGGGGAGCAGTTCCTGTTGAAGTATGCTCTCTAAGGGAAGCATACCCTGAACTCTTCAGGAAGGAGGTATGTGTATGTGTTTTCTAGCCTGGTTGGTAGAAAATGGCCTCCCTGGGAAGAATGGTCCCAGGTACTTCCGTGGTCCTTCTAGGCCACATCCACCAGTCTGACGGCTGTCACTAAGCTTGGCTTTCTCGTGCTTGATGAGTTACAGCAAATGGATTGAAATCCTACCCAGGCCTCTTCCCTCCTAGAGGGAGCAGAACCTAGAACTGTGCTCTATTTATTACACTAGGGCCATGTGGTGTGCTAGATATGGAATCAGAGCCTGAGCGTACTTATCTTAGCCAGTGTTCCGTTGCTGTGAAAAGACACCATTACCACTGCAATTCTTGTAACGGAAAGCATTTCATTGGGACTGGCTCATAGTCTCAAGGTTTAGTCTGTTCTCATCATAGCGACATGCAGGCAGACATGGTGCTGGAGGAAGAAGTAGCTGAGAGCTCTCCATCTGGGCCAGCAGGCCCGAGGAAGGGATAAGGACACCGAGCCTGTCTTGAGTACTTGAAGCCTTAAAGTCACGCTTAGTGACATACTTACCTCAGCAAGGACAAATCTTCTCTTCCTGTCATGCAGCTCCATTCCTCAAAGACCAAGCAGTTGAATCTGTGAGCTCGTCGGGGGCCATTCCTATTCACACACCACAGTAGTAGAGGGAACCGCTATACTACTGAGCCACACCGAAAACACCAAGAACTTAAACAACAACGTCATTCTATACCTGTATTTTTTGGACCCAGGGTGTTGAACATGCTAGGCAAACCATCTATGGACTCCTGAGATGCATCCTGGCCTGTTCTTCATGTTTTGTCATTCCTCTAGCATTGTCGGATGAGTGACAGAAATTGATAGTACTCTGGGCCCACAGAAAGAGTGGTCATCTAGAGAGTCAACTCCACACTGGACAAATTTCAGTGTCTTAGAGTACTTGGTCCTCACACTGTCTTATTATCCCCGGCCTGGCCATACTCACGAACAAAGCACGTGAGGAGGAAGCACATTCAACTGGAGCTCACTGGTCCTTAGAAATATGAAGGATTTCTTTAAGCATCTGCCTTTGAAAAAGGCTGACATGGCACTAGTAGGCAATAGTGTTTTAATTATGAATCTAATATATTTGTATCGCAAAACCTGGCAATTTTAATGATGGAGTACAGTGATTATATCAAGCACATTTAGAAAGAATAAACCTCCTTTATTTGAATATACCCATAAGCCACATTAAGATTCTAGTTTAGCTGTCCTTAGAAATATCAAATAATATGGATGAGTTAGTTATTTTTCAATGTATAAAATTGATTTTTTTCTTTTTTTCTTTCTTTTTTCTTTTTTCTTTTTTCTTTTTCTTTTTTCTTTTCTTTTTTTTTTTTTTTTTGAGACAGGGTTTCTCTGTATAGACCTGGCTGTCCTGGAACTCACTCTGTAGACCAGTTTGGCCTCGAACTCAGAAATCCACCTGCCTCTGCCTCCCAAGTGCTAGGATTAAAGGTGTGTGCTCACCACCGCCCGGCATAAAATTGATTTTGTATTGTCAGAAATAATACTAAGACACATTCTGCTGTTTGTGTCACAAACCTTGTCTGTCTTCTGTGTTTCTAGTTACAGAAGTGGAGTACGGGGATTTTTAACTTTCATTGTATACTCCCTTGATTGCCTAACAGACACTATCACTTTTGGATATGTGTTTAGGATGAGCTGGGCCCAGGCTAGGGATAGACACTGAGAGCCAAGGCTTACCCAAGCCTGGGCCGAGCCCGGGGAGCCTGGGTAGTGATCTTCCGGCCTTCCGAGGTTTTTCTCATAAGGGTTGTTAGCTTTACCGCTACCAGGGCCTGCCAACTCTCCGTTAAGTCACGATCACGCATGCTTGTCATGCAGCATGGGTTAACACACTATAGCACAGTGCATTTCTCTTTTAGTGGGAACACTGATTCTGAGATTCTCTGGGTGGTCTAACGAAGAATCCCGGTGGCTGCAGCTGGAATCTGTTCACATGATACACATCAGAAACATGATTAAAAAATGAGGGCTCTTGGGAATGGGATCTTGTTGAGTGTGAGGAGTCTTCAGGGATATAAAAGAAGGGTGTGCAGCCTTAAATGACATAGGGGTACATAGAAGAAAAGACAGAATGGTCATCCTGGCAGAAGACATCCATGTGCAAAGGTCATGGGGCAGGATGCGTCGGCCAATAGCCTGATCTGACCACAGCGGTGCAAGAGCCGAGGGGGGGCTCGGTCCTCCCTGAAACTACCCTCAGATTTGAGTGCTCTATCAAAGGAGGAGCCTAGGTTACTGCCAGCCTGTGTTAGCTCTCTCTTTCTCCTCCCTCCTTCCCACTCTCCCTTCCACCTCTCTCTCAGTCCCCCTCTCCGTCTTTTGCTAGCACTAGAGATCAGACCCAGGACTTCTCGGGTGCTGGGAAGCACTCTTACTGAGTTACATCCCCCCAGCCGTACGCAGGACACAATTGCCGTCTGTGGCACAGCCCGAGTGCCTGTCAGCAATGCCGCACAAACATCTTCTTTGCTTTGTTTGAGTTATTCTCACTCCTGGATGGTCTCACTCAACTCCTTCCTGACAATCAGATATTTGGGTTCTTTTCAATTGCTTCTCATTATGATAAGTTAGACTGGGGCCATTTTGTATAGACATGTTTTTTCCCTGCTATATAAAAGCAACCCTATGTCAGGATATTTATCTAGCTGCCAGACCAGTTTTATGGGACAATATTGGTTTCCTTGACTATTCGGTGAGTGAGAAACTGTTATCTTCTATTTCCAGTTTATATCCTTCTAGTGACTTGTAAAATTTAATATGCCATCATATTTCCCAACAAGCATTCTTAGGGAAACAGATAAAGTTATAAAATAATTTAGTGAACAGATAACAAAAATTATCAATTGGTATTTTATACTCTAGTAAATCTGTGGTCTATGGAGACCAGCAGAACAATTATAAACTCAGCAGTTCTTCTATAAAGCCATCTTATTATTTAAAAATCAATGTGTTTTCTAAGGGCTAAATAAATTGTTCTTTGGAAGGAAGACATTAAGAGAAGCCACTAAACTTTATAGACATGTACTGGTAGTGACCAAGTACCTATGTGATTTAGACGCCACCACCATCTCTTGTTTATATAGTTCAGGCATAAATCTATGCCTAAGCCTCTGTCCTTGCATTTCAGAGCTTTACCATTCTAAGAACACAACTGCATTGTTTTATTGACCACAGGGAAGTGTAACATGCCCCTGGAGGGGTGGCTCAGGGCAGAGCTCCACTGGTCTTTAAAACAATGACTTCTCTGATCAGCTTCTAGCAGGAAAAACCATGTTTTCCAGTCCATTAGGGTGAATCCCCAAATCAATTTACAACTGTACTCATGAAAAGCTCTGAGCAAGATTGCTGTCAGACTCCACTTCAAAGGCCAGGTTCTGAGGGGGGATTTCCCTCCCTCCAGCTGCCTCCAGGATAGGACCCTACTCTTAAAAGATTTGTTTGAAATTTACGTAAAATCCATCTGCTTCCCAGGGAAATAACTGCCATCTCGAGTGAAAGCCAGGCCTTAGTAGGAGCAGCCTCCTCTGGTGTGACTGATGCTGTTGGATGAACGGAAAGGTTCAGTTGTGAGGCAATCCAGCCCTCTTCCTGGGGACTGTCACCAGAGGATTCTACAGAGGGGTTGGAAAAACACTGTGAAAAATCACAGAGCTAGTTACGTTAGGCACATGCAAAAAAGTTAGAATATAGACTCTCGTGGACTCAAAGACTCTCCTGACTCAAAGATGCCATGAAAACCACTACCACTGAAATCCACCATTTACCATGGTTGGAAAGACTTCTGGTTCCATGCCGTCTCTTTCCTGGTGTCAGGGACCTCTCCTTCTGAGGTGTACGTGGTCCAGGTAAGCACACATACTATTCATGTCACTTCCCTTGGAGTCCTAAGAGTCTGGAGGTCACCAGTTCAGTGGCTGTTTAATACCCTTGAAAAATCTGGTCGCTTGGTAATTGGATTTCAGAACGGTGTCAGAGTTCTAAGTAGCCTTCCAAACTAAAATCCCAAGCACAATTATTAGTCTAAGTCCGTCAGCCCCCAAGTTACCCGGAGCCTCTGGACCATGGCAGAATGTTGTTTTTAATCTTGGAGGGGGGGTCTCTGGAATAATATTTTGGGCAATCTCAAAATGCATCAGATTGAAGGAAAAAAAAAAAGAACAGTTTCCTGGACCCTTCCATGGGGAAACACGGTGTGAGCAGACAGACCCGCTTTGAATTTATGATTGTTTTCAACAGGTATGTCACAGGGCAGAGTGGCCAAAGAGAGGGATCTCCCTGACACAGGACACAGGGATTGTTCATTTAGGGGGCTCTTACTGTTCCATTCTGAGATCCAGAGGCTGGACACCACTCAGAGGAGGAGGCCAGCAGGGCAGGAACAACACAAAGGGAGGGATAATTAATCAGGTCGTTTCTTGGCACCCGGCCAGGGGCTCCCTGGCAACAGGAATCCTTCAGCTGTCAGCAATCAGAACCCAGGCAGCTTTCAATTACCACAGCCATTGGAGGGGGCAGTGACGTGGGGAACCTGAAACAGCTGATAATCCCTCCAAATCGGTTACCTTACCTTCTAAACGACTTGTGTGTGCGCGCAGTTTCCTCTTCTCTCAGTGTGCTCCACCCAAAGCAAAAGCAAAACCCAAACCTGTCTGCCTTCTTTAGGGACACACCAGTTGATAAGAAGGCTGGCCAGAGGAAACTGGTTCCTAAATTAAACACTCTTGAAGGGTCGCCCACTCACGGGCTCTGGAGAACTTTATAGACGTGAGTTCACAGACTCACAGAGCTAGAGAGCACCGGCAGACCTTTTACTCAACTCTTTGTTTTTGCAGATGGAGAAATGGCAGCCGAGTCAGCTGCCCAGGAGCCTGTGGACAGCTCAGGGTCCACTCAGCTCTTAACCATTTTATTGCCAAGAATCCTCCTTCCGTTGTCTGTTCCTTTAAGCAGGTGTGATGTTAACTCAAGAGCCACTCGCAGGTCTGTGGTATAAAAGCTAAGGCATCCAACTCCCAGCCATCCCAATCTCAGCTGCTCATTCAGTTCACCCAAGGAGCATTAAAAGCCTTTTCTGTACATTAATCATTAGGAAAATGCAAATCAAAACAACCCTGAGATTTCACCTCACACCAGTCAGAAAGGCTAAGATTAAAATCTCAGGAGACAGCAGGTATTGGCGAGGATGTGGAGAAAGAGGAACACTCCTCCACTGCTGGTGGGATTGCAAGCTGGTAGGTACAACCACTCTGGAAATCAGTCTGGTGGTTCCTCAGAAAACTGGGCACGTCACTTCCGGAGGACCCTGCTATACCACTCCTGGGCATATACCCAGAGGATTCCCCAGCATGTGATAAGGATACATGCTCCACTATGTTCATAGCAGCCCTATTTATAATAGCCAGAAGCTGGAAAGAAACCAGATGTCCCTCAGTGGAGGAATGGATACAAAAAATGTGGTATATATACACAGTGGAGTACTATTCAGCCATTAGAAACAATGAATTCATGAAATTCTTAGACAAATGGATGGAGCTAGAGAACATCATACTAAGTGAGGTAATCCAGTCTCAAAAGATCAATCATGATATGTACTCACTGATAAGCAGATATTAGCCTAGAAACTCGGAATACCCAAGACATAATCTACATATCAAATGATGTCCAAGAAGAATGGAGGAGTGGCCCCTGGTTCTGGAAAGGCTCAGTGCAGCAGTGTAGGGCAATACCAGAACAGGGAAGTGGGAAGGGGTGGATGGGGGAACAAGGGGAGGGGAGAGGGCTTATGGGACTTTTGGGGAGTGGGGAACCAGGAAAGGGAAAATCGTTTGAAATGTAAATAAAAATATATCGAATTTTTAAAAAGCCTTTTTGGTGTGGATATAGTGGCATATACCTACAAGCCTGACTCAGAGGCTGGGGCAGGAGGGTCATGACATTGAGACTAGCCTGAGCTACATAATGGCCCTTTGTCTAAAAATAAAATAAAGCAAAAAAAAAAAAAAAATGTTCCAGGCCAATTAAATTGGAATCTGGAATGGAGACAGGGCCAGGAGCGCTACAGGTGAGACCCGAGCACCGGAGTTGGAGGTGAATTTCATTCAAAGGGGACAAAGCTGAGAATCACTGCCCGGAATGTTCACCTTTCCCTCTCCCAGCTACACAGTCTCAGGCAGACCCTCTCAGCGCCCTGGTCCTCGGTTTTCTCCGAAATGAAGAGCTGAAGATCACAGTTTCATGCTTGTCTTGGTGAGCTGTTGAAAGGATTAAATTATCTAACACACAGAAAATACCTAAAGCAGTTCTTAGTACCTAAACAATACTATATAAAGATGGTCTGTTATTAGTGCCAGGTCTGCTGATATTATCGTATGAGGGCCCTAAGAGGAAAGGCCACGTGTTGTGTGTCTAAAGACATTGTGCTAAGTAGGGGGCCCTTCTGAAATGTTGGCTTCAGACTTCTTGCCCAACAAAATATGCAAGGTGTAGAAACAAGCTGTTAAAAGTGCTTGTAACTTAGCCGGGCAGTGGTGGGTCACACCTGTAATCCCAGCACTCTGGGAGGCAGAGGCAGGCAGATTTCTGAGTTCAAGGCCAGCCTGGTCTACAGAGTGAGTTCCAGGACAACCAGAGCTATACAGAGAAACCCTGTCTCGAAGAAAAAAAAAAAAAAAAACCCACCAAATCCAAAAAAAGTGCTTGTAACTTGATGAAGGAGAAAGGGAACATTTTAATAGTCTGGACTCCAGAGCTATGAGAAGTAAGTTTCTATTATATACAAAGCATCTAACATAGAATTCTGTAATAGCTGCCTGAATCAAGACATACCCATTTTTAACAAATTAACAAATAGACACACTAATGAACAATCATTGGCCTTCAGAAATTAACTTTATTCTTTTTAGCAAAATGGAGACCAGTTTGGTATTAGGAAGACAGGCATGCTATTTAAAAATGCCAAGTCAAACTCCAAGGATTATTAACAAGCACTTCTTACCAAATGCCAGCATCTTCTAGAGAAAACTGACAGAAAAAAAAAATGTTCATCGGTAAGAACACATAAAACATAGATTTGTAAAGTATACGTGCTGACAGATTCCAGAATTTAGTTGATTTCTACTAGTAACAAAATAATTTCAAGTTGATTTGTAAGTTTTAAATATTTCTTTTTTTGACTAGTGTGGCTGTGTAGCCCGGGCTGCCCTGGAACTCCCAAAGACTCAGGTCAGCCTCCTGAGGGCTTGGAATATGGGAGTTTATCATCATGCCCCCTCAGTGAGAGTCAAGATTCATGGACCCAGCAATGAGTTTGTACTTAGCGATCCCGTACTGGAAACAGGTCAGGAGCCTAGGCCCTCAGAATTCACAGGAACCTCAACATTCGGGAAGAGTCAACCGGGCTGCACGCATACACTGGAACTAGGATAAATGAGCTGGCACGTCCCACCCAATCCAGACCCGGGAAAGCAGATGCTAGACAAAGCGACAATTCCCAGATGTTTTCTCTAGACATTGCTAGAGCTGGCTCCTGCAGAACACTCTAAACACTGGCCAACTTTTATCAGCCAAGTGCTGGGGGCACAGACATGTGGTAGCACTTTCCCAACCCTACTGGCCACCCTCACCTAGCATATCCCAGCAAGAGTTCTAAAGCCGAGCTTAGAATTTAGTAAGTAACCTTTTAACTGCAAAGCCACAGAGTCCCTGCATCTCAGTCCTTCATTTGTGTGTAGCAGAACTAAATTAGATAACACGTAAACTGCTCCATGCTGTCCCTGACCCACAGTGGGCGTGGGATAGCCATCAGCTTGACCTGAACCTTCTCCCTCTCAATCTGGATAAGACCACACCAGGAAACCGTTCCTCTAAGGCAGCAGGAAAAGACAAGTGGGCCCTTATAGGCTAGGGGCAGGGGGACAGGGAGTGACACGGCTGCCTTGTTACATCTGGAGAGTATCTTCTACAACCATGCCACATTATGACTTGGTTCCAGTGTTCTAGAATTTTCTCCATCGTTTGTCGGGTTTTCTATTTACTCTAGGGCCCACACAGGGAAACTGCATCAACCCGATCAATTGTTCCTTAAATTTCAGACTCAGTTTCCCTCACTTTGTTCACAGTGTTTGGCATCATTCCACTTTCCCTCGTTAAATGCAATTCTCTCCCTCCAGATGCACACGTGTTCTCAAGCATTTCCCCTAAATAGTTACTGGATAACTGCACTTGATCAGTTCCAAAAAAGAACCTGGACAACATGGTCCAGCAGCATGGCTTAAGGAGGCTAAACAGGCTGTATGACATCAGCACTTGAGCGACTTGTGGAAAGCAACAAGTGTTTATATAACTGCTAGTGGTTAAGGAGCCCCGGAGACTAATGAACGATTTCTCCGAGGGGCCTTACAATGCCAATGAGAAAATGATTAATGCTTCAGGATAACGGCTGGGGAGGTGGCTCAGCTAGGAACACGCGGTACAAGTGTGGGAACCTGAGTCTGGTGCCCAGAACCAACGTGAAGGGAAGGAAGGAAGGAAGGAAGGAAGGGAGGAAGGAAGGAAGGAAGGGAGGGAGGGAGGGAGGGAGGGAGGGAGGGAGGGAGGAAGGAAGGAAGGAAGGAAGGAAGGAAGGAAGGAAGGAAGGAAAAGAGGGAGGGAAGAAGGAAGGAAGGAAGGAAGGAAGGAAGGAAGGAAGGAAGGAAGGAAGGGAGGGAGGGAGGGAGGGAGGGAGGGAGGGAGGGAGGGAGGAAGGGAAGAAGGGAGGGAGGGAGGGACAGAGAAAAGGAGCATGATGACACAGTATAATGCCAGCTGTGTGGGATGATACATAGGGTGTTGTGTGGACAGGCAGGTCCCTTGGGCTCCATAGTCAGCCCAGCTGTAGTGGCTGACTGCCAGTCCAGTGAGAAACCCTACTTCAAGAAAGAGAAATGGTGGACAGGGACTAAGGAATGGCACCTGAAGTTTTTGCCCTTCACATGCACACATTTGTATCTATCTACCCACGACACACACACACACACACACACACGCACACACGATAGGAGAAAACAATAAATCCAGACAGCCAACATCTGCCTGCCTGCTCTGCCACTCGCAGGCTGGTGAGCGACTCATTTCTCTGAGCCTCGCATTCCTCATTAGCCGAGCAGAGAGCGGCCACACTCCTCTTGACCGACATTAGGAATCTCTGAAAAGCACTTAGCTGTTGACTGGCGAAGCAGCTGGTGACCGGTGAGGAGTGCATTACAAATAACTTACAAACTAAACTTTAACCTAAAAACACCGCTTGGGTCATTTAAATCCATGCTTTATGCCAACCGTTCAGAGCCTACAACCGACGGCTTGGGCTGGAAACCACAGGGCGAAGAGCCTTACCTGGGGTTTCTGAGGGCAAGTCAGATAAAAGTAATAATTGTCCTTTTACACATAACCTTTGGGTTTGGAGAAAACAGTTGTCAATTGAAAGCTTGGAGGCAACGTGAGGTTGGAGATACGGCCTGTCAATGTTCTAAGGAGGCGAGCCTGTGCAAACGGACATAACTAATTTGTCCCAGAGTGCTGTGCACGTTCTGTTACCACGCCTTGTTTAACTGCGGTGATAAGCACCTTAGGCCACTCAGCCTAACTCGCAGGACTTTGGACTTTGTAGAGGGACCGAGCTTCACCACTGTTACTAATGCTGGCGATTGTGCCAGGAGACCATTTCCAGTTCGCTTTGCATTGAAAGACTGCCTGCGAGAGAGCTCTCGTTAAAAATGTTACGTCCCTTGGAGGGCAGGCTACTCTGAACAAGACCCGGGTTCCTGATTGGCTTTACCAGTTTGAGCACAGGGACATAAAGAGATCATACACATCCATGTGCAAACCTAAAACCTTTTCCCACGGAGAGGAGAACTCATCATTTTAGTTGTGTTATTGAAACAGTCCCTGTACCAGAAAAGGAGCATTTCAGGGGTTTCCGCTTGCCACACTTGAGTAGGAAGCTTGAAGCGCAATGACATGGCCGCTGTGGTGATGCCTTCTGTGTGGGTGAGCATGACATGGCCGCTGTGGTGACGCCTTCTGTGTGGGTGGGCATGACATGGCCGCTGTGGTGACGCCTCCTGTGTGGGTGAGCATCACATGGCCGCTGTGGTGACGCCTCCTGTGTGGGTGAGCATGACATGGCCGCTGTGGTGACGCCTCCTGTGTGGGTGAGCATACAGCTCCTCTCCGACCCCACTTCAGCCCATCCTCCTCTTTCCCAAGTCATCCTCCCGCATGACTTTGAGGCAAATTCTAGATATGACATCATTTTACTTGTAAACATTACCAGCAAAACAAATTGACACCAAATTGGCAATGTTCAGATTTCTAAATGCCTCATGATATCATAATTTAAAACATCAGAACTCTGGGACTGGAGAGGGGGGGCTCAGCAGTTGAGAGCACTTTCTGCTCTTGCAGAGTACCCAGGTTAGGGTCCCACAACCATCTGTGACCTCTGTTCTGGGGGGTACGAGACCCTCTTCTGACTTCTGCCAGCACTAGGCATGCACATGGTTCATATACATACATTCAGGCCAAACACCAATGCACATTAAATAAAATAATCTAAACATACAAAAAATACCCAAAAGCAAAACAAGAACACAACAACAACAACAACAAAACAATCGGATCTAAATAAAGGACGCTCTTTGCAACCAGCCGTGGTGTCTCCTTCTTCTCCTTCATCTCCTTTGTTCTCCTGCCCCCCACCCCCAGCTCTCCTCCACAAGAAACTTAGTTGTTTGTCTTAAGTTTCTTCCCTTGGGTTTGTTTTTTTGTTGTTGTTGTTTGTTTGTTTTTGTTTTGAGACAGGGTTTCTCTGTGTAGCCCTGGCTGACCTGGAACTCACTCTGTAGACCAGGCTGGCCTCGAACTCAGAAATCCACCTGCCTCTGCCACCCAAGGGCTGGGATTAAAGGCGTGTGCCACCACCGCCCAGCTTTCCCTTAGGATTTTGCTGACAGTATCCTGATGAGTACTGTATCCGGATGGATACGGTTAACATCTTCAGTAATCTATCTTCTAGGGATTGGTAGTTAGATGCTTGAGCCACAGGTAAGACTTTTAGGCATTTCCCTTGGCTTTGAGTCTCCTTTTATTCATTCAACTGTTGCTTAATATTTACTACCTGTTTGTCTCCGCATGTTGCTATGGAAACAAAAGTGAAACAGAAACCTGGAAGACAGTCAAGGAAATGCAAACAGAATTATAATTGATGTATTTGGTGTCTTTCTTTCTCCTTTTCTTCCTCCACCTCTTCTTCCTCCTCTTCCTTCTTGATGTTAAAGTTTAAAATCACTGCTAAGGCAGGCTCAAATGGGAGTAACGTCTAAGAACTTACAAGCCTTCATAAAAGAGTGCATTTCTCCATATAAACCTCAGTTCATCTTTCCACGAGAGTGTTTCTCTCACTCATAGCTTCCCTGACTATTGTCTTGTTCTAGGCCACAACCAAGTTCTAGGCCACAACCAAATGCTATGCAAAGAATAGCAAATCTCTCTCCCCCCCTTCTCTCTCTCTCTCTCTCTCTCTCTCTCTCTCTCTCTCTCTCACACACACACACACACACCACACACACACACACACACACACACACACACATACACACACACAAACTCCCAACAAAAAGTCCTAAGGCAGAACTAGTGTTTCTCTTGACTTCCAAATGATAGGCAAATTAATCCAGGCCTACAATAGAGAACCTGACACACTGGAGAGGCATGCGAGGATTTCTGCTGAGGATCAGTCAGTCATAAAAGGGAGGAGCCCTCTTCCTTCTGCATGGCTTCCCCTTCTGTTTGTGCACGCTGTGCTCCCCCATCCCAGGAAACGGCTCTATTTTAGATGGAGACAACAAGGCAGGAAGACGTGAGACTGTCACAGATCCACACAGCTCATTGCATATGAGGCGAGGGGTCTTGGCCCCCAAACTGGGAATTCTTTTCTTTATATGGCTGTACTTCTAACTCCAGAACACTGTGGAACAGGGAAAAGGGCTCAATGCATTTTTTTAAGCCTATAAAGTAGAAGGTAAAAAAAGATTCCTTAGTTTTCAAGCCAAGGTAAACAGTTGTGAAATTACAATTTAGATGAATTTACAGTAACTATAGGGGAACAGCATGAAAAGGAAGCGCAGAGATGTGGGGAAGACGATCTGAACAGTTAGATAACTTTCCCTTGAGACAGGATTTCTCTGTAACAGCCCTGGCTCTCCTGGAATTTACTTTGTAGCTCAGGCTGGCCTCGAAATCACAGAGACCTACCTGTCTCTGCCTCCCACACGCTGGAGTTAAAGACATCTGCTACCACAGCCAGTTTATTCTTGTGGTCAGAAAGAAACTCTGTCCTTAAAGGAAGACAATGCAGAAAACTCACAGCTTTGGCTGACTCCTGCTTCTTACCAGCTATCCCAAGATTCAGTGTGAAACCAAGAGTCCTTCATTTGGTCACAACTCTTAGGGTTAGGAATTCAGGCATTGGACAGTGAAGATAGTTCCTTTCTGACCCACACGGTCTTTAGCTAAGATGCCTTTCCTGGGACTACGTAGCCAAGATGGCTTCAACTACATGCCTAAGGGCTTTAGTGCTGTTGAGTAAGATGTCTTTATCCCCCTCTGATTCTCTTCCTCCTCCCACATTCATCCTCCGTCCCACATACCCCTCTTAATTTTGTGATGTAGCTCATTTTTATGTGGCAGCTGCATTCCACATGGGTAGAACACATTACACAGCATCATTTCCGTTGTATTATGTTGGCCAAAGCAGGCTAGAGTGCCTGCCTAGATTCAAGAGTTGGAGAACAGACCTCCTAATGAGAAAATGCAAAAATAGGCATACTGCAAAAAGAATACGTTAGGCAGAGTCAAAGTATCAAGACACCAAGAAAGTAGTACATCTGAAGGTTTTATATGTTTACAGATTTGTATGCACATGCATGCATGTTTGTGGAGGCCAGAGGTTTATGCCGAGTTTCTTTCTCAATTGCTTCTCCATGGTAGTTTTTGAGACAGGGTCTCTCAGTAGGTCTCTCAGCCAGGCTGGCTGGCCAGCAAGTCCCAGGAATACTCCTGTTGCTGCTTCTCCACACTGTGGTTTTTATGTGTGTGGTAAGGATCCAGACTCAGGTCCTCCTGTTTGGAACATCGAGTTTTTTATCTACTGATCCATCTCTCCTGCCCCTGGAGTCTTTATATAAATTCCAGAAAAGTCAAGCTAATCGATAGTAACAGGAAACAGATCACGAGTTGAGAATGACAGTTGGGGATGGCCAGCAAAGAGGAGCGAGCAAACTTTGGAAGTGATAAAAATGTTCTGCACATTGATTGCTGTGGTGTCCACACACACACACACACACACACACACATTTAATGTGTGCATTTATAATCATTTTATATTTTTAAAAGAAGGGGGATTGGTGAAACTATCTTCCTAAATTAACTACTGTACATTAAAACTTAGGTCTTAGAGGACCTTAGAAGATTCCTCCATCAGTGTTTTAACTTATGGATAAGCCAATTATGAGCACATATAACGACACACACCTGTAACTCCAGCCCTTGCACAGTAGAGGTGGGGTCCTGAGCTTGAGAGCCTCTGTTTTAAACACATACCTGAGCTGCCAATGGCATGGTGTCCTCGAGCGGCTGTTCTGTATAAGATTCTAGGTGTTTTATAATGAGGACTCTAATTCCACTGATTTGAATATAACTGGTCCAGGGCAGCCTAGGAACCACTATTTTTTAAAAAGCCTTCCAAGTGATTCTCCTATGCCAGCTAACGCCTAGACTCCCTAGTACAGTGCATAATCCACCTCCAACCTCACTGTTTGGGCAATTGCAAAAGGAAGGTTGGGAAGAGACCAGCTGACATCCTCCCTTTAGACCTGAGACAATGAGCAGGGAAACAGAGATCAGCACATCTGAAATAAGATTCATGTAAACAGGCACTGGGGGAGGAGGGAAATTGCACTTAGCTATGGCCTTCAGAGAAGATTGAGAACAGCGAGTACTTCAGAGGTAAGGGAGAAAGTGTAAATCAAACAAGTGGAAGAAAATCAAATTGAGACTGAGTCCTTCCCAGGCTGAGCTGTACACTAGCATCTCCTCACACAACTCAGATCTCTAAGCTAGTATCATTTACTACTTTCTAAAAATTTCCCCAAAAATCTGTGATAGCGGTGCACGCCTGTAATCCCAGCACCTGGGGGCTAAGGTAGGAGAAGGTTGCTGCGAATTTGAGTCCAGGCTGAGCTGCCCTGTGAAACTCCATCAAGAAACAGAGACCTAGAGAGGGAGAGGAGAGAGAAAGAAGGGGGAAGAGAGCGGGAGGGAGGGGAGGAATCAATCTTGAGGGCGGCTATGTTACATCCTCAATGTCGCTATTCTCCACATTATGTTTGCGGTGTATTTTAAAGTTGGCTGTCATCAAAGTTTAGGTGGAAAAACCATTCTTACCAAGTTGACTAGATAGTAATATTTCCATTCACTTTGACAGCCAAGATTCAGACTTTATTTAAAAAAAAAAAAAAAAAGCTTGAAAAAGTAATGCTTTTGCTAAAAGTTAGCTTCTTAAATGGCTATTTTCTTTAAGTTTTATTTCATCACCTTTTGTTTCATATATTTATATTCTCAATGGAGAGATAGGAGATAGGAAAGGGAAAAACCTAGTAAAGAGGCACAGCTAGTGAAGAAAGCAGATGGCAAATTAATGATTAAAATAGGGGAAAAGTACAGTGATAATGGAACACCGTCGAAGAGCAGAGAGACCTTTGTGCGCACTGCTGTATCTGTGGCGCCTGTAACAGTGCCTAACACTGTTGGATGTTCACAGATTAAATAGTTCACTAGTTAAATACACTTGGGAGCATGACCTCAAAAGATGTCTCCAGTGTTCTGTATTAGGGTGTCATAATTACTGGAATGATTGTAATGTTAATACATGAAATCTTAAATTTATTTCTTATGGAAGAACTTTTCCATCTCTATTCTGACAGGAACTACAAGCCTGCCCAGCCAAGGTGAAGACTTTTCCTAACCAAAACTTCCAAAGAAATACAAATTGATACAGGAGAATTCCTTGGGGGGGGGGTAGCTGGCTATTCTGAGATTTGGAAGTCCTATTTAAGTGGGTCATCTCATTTTCCTCTAAACAACGGAGGTTCACCCAGGTTTCATCCCTCCAGGTGTGTCTTCAAGAGTGTATAATACCGTCTGGGTACTCTTCAAAGTCCCGCAGCTGCCAGCCATGAACACTACTGGCACTTACGCTTACTGGAGGGGGAATCTGTAACTGGAGAGCGGTGAAGAACAATGTGGACTTTCATTTTCCTAATGTACACATTAGGTGAGTTCACAGAGTATCAATCCCCAGACTGAGAAGCAGCATAGAGGAGAGAGCTGTCCCCCCCCCCCCCTTGAAAAATAAAATCGTAAACTGGCTACCTCTTAGCTATTCCTTATGAGTTCTTGCGTCAAAAAGTAAAAATGAGTTAAGAATGGGTTTCTGTGTGTCCTGTGGCATATTTATCCTCAACTCACAGGACCTTTAAGTGATGCTTTTTATTTGCTGATTCAGCAGATATGTGCAAACGTTCCTAGTCTGTTGATTGCCAAACACCACACTAGGCTCCAGAGGAAACAATAAACTCCCGGGGTTTTGTTTTGTTTTTTGTTTTGTTTTGAATAGGTTTACAGGAAGGAGAGAAACCAATAAGCAAATAAAATAAACCATAGAATGCTTACTAAAGGTTTAAAATGTCATGACTGTGGGAAATGGCCCCAAGAAGCTCTAAAGCCAAACTTGAGTTCGCATTCTGCCGTGCTAGAATTATTTATTTGCTTTTACATATTTGTTTTCTCATTTCTGACAGGTTATACTCGCAGACATGCTTTTCCTGAGGACTACTTAGACTCAGTGTCTTCCCACATTTGCGTTTGTTTTGGATAAACTTAAATCACCCGGCCCTCAAACCTAATTCTAAGGCAGGTCGGTTCCCTCCCCTAGGCCGCGAGGCTCGCTCTGGTCTCTGCTTCTGCCACGGGTTGTGCACCCAACCTCTGAGCAATTAACTTGCTTCCTTTTCTTTCCTTCCCTTTCTTTTCTTTTCTTTCCTTCTTTTCTTTTCCTTTTCTTTCCTTTTCTTTCTTTCTCCTTCCTTCCTTCCTTCCTTTCTTCCTTCCTTCCTTCCTTCCTTCCTTCCTTCCTTCCTTCCTTCCTTCCTTCCTTCCTTCCTTTTTCTTTCCTGACACAAGATGATATTGCAGAAAGCCAGAGAACTAGCTTCCGTACACGATTTTGAGCATAAGAAAACATCAAAACCCTAAAGGGTACGATGGCTCAAATCTAAAGGTGCTGCACAATCCAAAACCCACGCCCCAGACTTCTCCCTCCTCCAGCCCAGGGAAGGTCACTGGGCCGCGGTTTGGCCGGCTGACAAAGCCTCGGGGTGAGTCCGTGAGCCGGGGAACAATGCCCCGGCGCTCGGCACAAAACGAAAGTCCGCCGCGGGGCCCGAGGGGGGAGCTGGCAGGGCCGCCGTGGGCTCTGTCCGGACGCGTCCTGACCCCATCTCTCCACGCCCTGCAAGCCGGGCACCGCGCCGGACAAGGCCAGCTCCGTGCAGCGCGCAGCGGCAGCGCGGCCACCCCTGCTCCCCCGGAGCCCAGCGACGTCGGCTGGATGGGCGCCCGCGGCGAGCTCACCAGCCCCGGGCCAAGCGCCGGGCCCGGATGTAACGCCGTCCACCCGCGGAGGGAAACGCCTGCTCGGCGCGGAGGGACACACCGGGTGTAGTGCAACCGGGCGTGAGCGTATAAAAGGGCCGCTCATTAGCCCGAGTTCGATCATTGTCCATCTGGCCACTGCCCTCTGTGAGCCTGAGACCTGTCATCTGCACACTCCAGTGGCCCAGCGGCCGCCCATCTAGAGCACTTGGTCTCAGAGGAGGTCACAGGGTGTCCCGAGAGTGTGGTGACTCCAGCTCAGGGGACGCCCTGGGCCTAGATTGCATCCGAGGGTGACTGCGCCCACTTTCAGGGCGTTTTACCAGCATCTGTTCCTAGGCGTGATGCTCTTGGTCCCACTAAGGCTTGACAGCATGTGCTAACAGGTTGGCAGGAGTTGCTCGCTGCTCCCTTCCTAAACTGGAATGCTGTTCTGGTGAGGATGGTGAGGAATGAGGATCATGCAGGTAAAAATGTTTAAAAGCACATCACACCCCCAAGAAGTGGCCCAGCATTAACTCAGTGTTAATACAGGTAGCAAGTCACACGGATCTGAAAACATGACATAAGAAAATCGCAGAAAAGATTGTGGCCAACTTGAGTCCGTTTTTATAAGCTGTAAACTAGATAGACAAAGCATTTGCCTGGCCAGAAAACAAAAGGGTACACTGGAGGCTAGAAAATAGCTTTATATCTCAAAAGTAGTGGAGGTTACATCACAGTTGCCACAATTCATAGAGCTGCAGTCTAAAGGTATATAAAATTTCTTCTATTGAAACTGTGAATAAAATAATGTCCTCAAAAGTTGGTGGAGGTAGGATGTGTACATTTTAGGGAGAAGCTGTTGCTAGGGGTAGGTGACTGAGAGACAAAATAATGGGAAAAAATATTTACTGCTTAGGAAATCTGAGCCTTAAAAGCACACAGTCTTAGAACTGAGTTCTCTAAGAGTAGGTGTGCTCCAACAATAGGAAGAGTTTGTGCTTAAAGACCAATACGGCAATTTTGTTGCCTAAAGAACAAAGAGCAATTGATATGCCTCTCCAGATTACTTAGCCCCACCAAACCTCCCACCCCCCTCTGGTTCAGGATCCAGGGCTGGCCTTTCTGTGGAGGGTCCCTCTCCTGGTCCCTGACAGGTAACGCCCAACATGTGAGGGTGAGAATTCAATTCTGCTGCCTTATAGGGGCTCTGATAGGAGGATGTTTTGCCTCTATCTGCCAAGGCCCTAGTGAAAGGCGAGTTAGAACAGCATCAGACAAACCTTCACAGAGGCAGAAAACAAGCACTACCCAGCATATCAGTTTCTATGACAGACACTCCCAAGGCTTGAGGTTTGCCTGGGAGCAGCCAACTAAGCAGTCAGCTGTACTTTCTCGTAAGTGTTCATGAACACGCTACTTTGTATCTGTTTTCCTTTCTGTTTCTCCTTGCTCATGATGCCCTGAGAGTCCATCTTCTCCTCAAATCTTATCACTTAAAATTGCCCTCAGGGTTAGCTTTTCTTTGGCAGTGTTTGGGTGTTACGTATACTTTCCTAAAGATTTCACAACCATAACAAACAATTTTTTTTCCTCACTGTTTTGGCTCTGGATTACAATCTCATTAAAGTGCTACTTTAGAAGGCAATCGGTTGAGATCATTGCCAAATATTTGGGGTTGGGAGAGAGATGAAAGTTTGGGTTTCTATTTATTTGGTTTCTATTGGTGTTTCCTCATACGAGCTAATTCCTAGATCATAGGCTTTTACATGCTTTCAACATTTGGAAGTTTGAAAAGTTGGGATGCATGTTTGTGTAAAACAGAAAACACTTTCAACTGTGATTACAAAGCTGTTAATCTGGAGATCAATTATATGGTTTTAGCACATCTTCACAAAGCTGTGCTTTGCTTGTTCTAAAGTCAGTAGGAGAAGATAAATTATGAGCCTTTTACAGCAACCTCTAGCTCACAGAGCTTTGCAAAACAATATTTCCTGGCATTATTTTAAATATAAGAGCGATAGGTTCATGATTTTAATAATAACTGCTATTGGTTTGTGGCAACATGTTTATTGAAGATTCATCAGACACTTTCTGCCTCCCACATGGCTTGCCAATCATCTGTAACTTGACCAACAGTAATTCGAGATGGGACTCAGTAGGGTCAGATGTTAAACAGAACATTTACACTTTTCTAACCACAAAATCCTCCCTCTCTTGGCCACTTAGAAACTGTTACATAATCTGCAAGCACGTGAATGTAATGATTTCTGCTGCAGACCTTGGTAAAGATGACACACCTGCAAACTTGCTTTTTTCTATTGCCACAGTGTTCTCTATTAGCAATTCACTGCTTAAAATTCTAGCCTTGGAAACCATTTAAAATACATAATCTGCTCTCATCGACATCTGTAGTGAGCGAATTGGTGTTTGCAATGAAAACTTTTTCTCTTATTGTGTTTACAATTTTAATATTTGCACTTGAAAAAACATCCCATCTGAATTTAATGATGACAAAAAATGAAGCAAGGCTGTACAGTTAATGTGCACATTTTCAAAGAAAGGAAAAGACGTTTAGGAATATCTTAGGTTATTCATGTCTGTGCAGTATCTTAATGAAGGAGCAGAAGAGAACCTCCTTAATACCTGGCTGCTAGTTCTTCCCACGTTTACAAGGATAGACAGTGTTCAGCAACTGTGCAGACTTATACTCGCAAAACAGGCCTCAGCAGTAGGTCATAGCCTGGCTGCAGTTGTGTCCCGTTACTCACACACTTTTAGAATTCTTATGTCACTAGTGTCTGAGTCATGTTATTTTAAATGACACATTCAGTGGTAGCAAATCTCCCCCCCACTCAGAGCAGATCAAACTGTTAGAAATATCTGAAGGTCACATGTGACTACAGCTAGCTTACTGGCATTGCTTAAGAGGTGAGATTTTGATGAGAAGGAATGAAATTAAGTGAACTCAGCAGCACGTAAAACACAATGACCAAATCATCATCATCATCATCATCCAAGAAGGGACTGAAGAATGATTGCAGAAGAAATGGATGAATTAGAGACCAATATGATAAAATGGATCAATTCAAAAAGAAAGATCAAGAAAATGGAGAAATCCCTGAAATCTTTGTTTAATGAAATGTACAGAACATAAATAAAACTATAAAACACAAGAGACAGCAGTGATAAGGAGTATGTTTTTAAATTACATAAGACTATTATGTAATTATATTTTCAAATACAACTGCATGAATTAATCACACTTTTTTCACTCACTAATTGGTAACCAGTTAAACTGTTTTCCAGTTTTCTGCAATCACATAGTAGTGGAATGTCTTTGCTTATTGTTTAGGAGAAGACATAATTGAATGTCTTTACCTATTAATTAGGACTAATGCCTAATAATGAAAATGATTTTCAGTATCTGAGTAGGTATTTCTAAGCCTGTATCCAGAAGGGCAGAATTTCTATCAATTTGAAAGTATATGCAAAAACATGTGGCAGGTTTGAAGGTGGGAGATGGGCAGGTGTCATTTTATTCTTTGCTCTCCTTTTGTTCACATTTTAAAATTTCTATTCTTAACCACAGAAGCATTTTCATTAAAAATCAAATAGGAAAATGTCTGTTATCACTGTTATTTAAAATTATGTTGAAATACCTAAAGCGATAAAATGTAAATAGCAGGAAGACTATTTCAAAGCAATGGGGAAATGCTTTTTATTTGTAGGTAATACATTTGCCTATACAATCTTAGAAACCTAGTTGAAAAGCTACTGTAGAATACTGAAGATTGGTGCTTGAGAGATGGTTTAAAGGGTAAATGTGCTTGCTGTGTAAATATGGGATCCTGAGCGTCAATCTCCAGCACCCATGTAGAAAAGCCAGGTGTGTGTGTGTGTACTCCTGTAACCGCAGCACCGAAAGCAGGCACAAGCACATCCTGGGAGCATTTTTGGCCAGCCAGCCTAGCTACATAGGCAGGCTTCAGGTTCAGTAAAAGACTCCATGGAAGAAAATAAGGTGGGACTGTAGAAAGGGACACCTGACGTCCTCCTCCAGCCTCTGTGGGTGTATCCACAGGTATGTACATCTATACAAATGCACAGCCTCATAGAATGCAAACATACACCATATACATAGAAACACACATACATACACACACACACACAAACAGACACACACACATGGTACATATAAAAAGGCTTTCCAGTGATTTACCAATTACCTCTTGGGTAATATAACTGCTTAAAAGATTCTTTGCAAAATAAAAAAAATGATCCTGTTGCCACATAAATAATGTTAGCAAAAACTGAAAGAGATCTATACCCCCAAAGGAAAAGGAGGCAAAAATATGAGTAAGTTAAGATATATATGCTCAAAAAAAAAAGATATATATGCTCCTAGGTAATTTGCAATTTTAACAACAACAAACTCCAGCAGGACAGGTTTGAAGTAAAACAATAACTATCTGAAGGAAAAAAAGAGTAACCATGGTAGATCTGATCGTAAAGAATAACAGGGTGTTCACTGTACCAGATGTTAATGTATAGTATAAAGCCATAATAATTACAGTGATATTGAATTACCAAAAAAAGATTGACAAATAGATTGATATTTTGGAGTAGATAGCTCTCTGTAGTCAATATGCCAGTTAATGAAGTGTCACTAATGGGGAGGGCATGGATTATCAACATGCAGTGCTAGGAATACTGGCCAGTCACTGGAGGGACTCTGAAAGCACCTTTATCCCTATGGAAATCCATCTCAGGTTAAAGAGGGACGTATAAAACAGAAACTGTCATGGACGAGAAATACACCATAAAACTATGGAAGAAATAGACATATACATAGCATTGTTTACATCAGATCACCTATGTCAAAAGCTGTAAATAATTTGTAATGTGAGTATTTGTGATGAATGTCAAGTAGAAGAGTTAGCATTTACATCTTAGAGTCTTCTGGAAAACTTTTTGAACAATAGTATCAATGTATCTATAAGTCAGTATAAGAAGGTCACTTAGCAACAATGTATAAGTCAGTAGAAGAAGGTCACTTAGCATCAATGTATCTATAAGTCAGTAGAAGAAGGTCACTTAGCAACAATGTATCTATAAGTCAGTATAAGAAGGTCGCTTAGCATAAATGTATCTATAAGTCAGTATAAGAAGGTCTCCTAGAAGAGAGTTCATCTGGAAGGCTCGCTCATCCCATTTTTGCTTTTTTGTATATTTTTGTTTGTATATTTTGTGTATTTGTATATTTTGCTGTTGTATATTTCGATTATTCTCAGATCATTTCTCTTCTACAGGGTAACATTTAGGTTGTAAGTACTTTTTTTCTCCATTTTTTTTTCAAAAGTGTCCCGGAAACACTGTGCTTTTCTTTACTCTCTGGAACTCTGGTTTACCGAGTTCTGCCGAGATCTAGAAAATGACAATAATGTAAATGATGTGGAGACTATTGCATGGCAGTGAAAAACATTTTATCTTTAGGCAATTCTTTGGCCTACAAAAGTATTTGTGTACAATACTTTGGCCCAGCTTGTCTTTTTGCAATCCTCATCTCCCAGACTAGAAAGGATGATTTCTGTGTGTCTGCATGTGTGCACATGCCTTTTAAACACAAATAGATAACAAAGTGAAAAATCAACATAAACAAATGATCTGAACTATGTGTATTGGCGAAGCCTCGGGAGAGAGGATTATTCCCAACCAGTACGCTCACATCTTAACAACTTTGGTCCCTACCTGCCGCAGACTGCACTCAGGGGCTACAGCTAAACTATAACACCATCCAAACAAGAACAGTCCCAGAAGCCTTGGGCAATATAGACCAGTACGCCCAAGAGGAAGTGCCCAATTTCGGGCGGGGGGGGGGGGGGAACCTCTCCCGGAGCCCCGCCTTTGTGTTGGTACTTGCAGGGAACTGAGACTGTCCTAAGCATCTTCTGTGTGATCCACAGGAATCCACAGGATGCTTACACCTCGTAAGCATCACCAAACACGCCTAGCATTTAGGTAGTTTCAGTATCTCGCCTAGCATTTAGGCAGTTTCATTATCTGAAGTATAGAGAAGTAAAAAGTCTTGCTATAGCTCATGCAGATGGAAAATGGTAGGTGAGGCTGTGTGGTTTGAGCTTGCGTAGGAGCTCTTAAGATCCTTGCAACTCTGTGAGGGAGTCAAGAAATAGCCTTGCCAATTCCTACCAAGACAGCGAGCAGGAATGGGTTATTGGAATTAATATATTTTTGTTCGGTGTTCAGAGAGAAACAGCAGAAGAAGGATAGACATATGATAAGGAGTGAGTGGAGGGAAGACAAGGCTCGAAGCCCAGGTCAGAGGGGGAAATGCTCTGAACACACAGGGGAAGAGGACAGGCAGGTGGTGGGGGCAGGGGTGGGGGCAGCGGGGAGTGGGAGAATACCCTGAATCCATTGAGAATGAAAATCATGCCAGTCCTAGTACTCTCACGGTCCAGAGCAGTGTAGACATCCCGTAGTATGTGACCACACCCACATTGTTTCCGTTGTTTTGGAATCTACCTTCCTGAAATACTAGCTCCCATGTGATATCACTGTTTAGGTAAGACTCTGGTTCATTGTGTACAACTGTTTATCTAAGACACTTGTTAATTTATATCTCTGCTTATTTACATAGCCTTTGTTAATTTTGATAACAAAGGTAGAAGCTGACTTGAAACCACAAAAATTAAGTTTCAGTTGAGCAGAAGGATTTTTGCCTGCTTCCCAAACATAAGTGTGGTAGTGAAGCTACTTTTGGAGTTTTAGAACTAAAGCAGTACCTTTTGGCCTGCTTTAGTTCTTGATTTGTTTAATCACATTTTGAAAACAGATTCTGAAATATTCTAGCAGTGGCCTCACAAGAAACATGCCTATGATGAAAAAAATGTATGCATTGGCTAAATGTGATTCCACTTTGTTAAGATTGTCCCTTACTTGATTTTTGTCTGGCTAATTTGATAGGTATCTAAACTGGTACATTGTTAAAAAGACTTTAGTTCTTTAAAGACTTTAGTTCTTTAGGCTTTAAAACTGTCAGCTGGAAGATGAATTTATATTCCTCTTATGTTTCAACATTTTAGTGGTAACACTTTTTTATGAATAACTCTGTAAGTGAATGGAAGTTTTAAATCGTATCCCAAAGTAGCAAACTCCATGTAATAAACTCTCCCCAGTTTGTCCTCCAAACACATTAAAGGACTTTCGTGACTTACAACAACCAAACAAGTTCTTAGTATTTGACCTCACAGCCCTTTTGGAGGTTTGGGGTGGGTTTTTTTGGGGGGGGGTTGTTTTGTTTTCTGCCTTGATTTTTGTTTTGCTTGAAGATTTTTCAGACTGAAATATTTGGCTATGTCAGGGGTGGGGGATGATAAAAGGCACTCTTAATCCATGGATATAACAACCTTGTGAAGATTTTTTTAATTGCTAATCTGGCAAGAATGTACACAGATGATTCATTCTGTGAGAATTTGGATGCTGGTGGAAATCCAGGTGAGCTGAAAGAGCTGGAACTTGTGGGGAAAAGCTGTCAGAAAAAGGAAAGACTTAACACTTGTAGGAAAACAAACACAACCAGCTTGAGTTGTAATATTTAACCCTGCTCAAGGCCACTAACACATAACACCAGGGTGGGGGGAAAGCCAAGGGTGAAAAGTTTCTAAGCCAACTCCTAAATACATGTAACTCGCTGACTAGAGTGCCCACGTGGGATTTTAATTACTCGGACATCTGTTTAGCGAAGTGTACTACTAAATAGGGATCAAATGCAGAGATCAAATTACATGTGGAGGGGAGTGGGGATGACATTCGCGAGTCAGAGAGGAGAGCTATCAGCCAGGGGAAAATCAATCCTGGCTTTACATCTCACCAACAGAGAAGCAATTATTTTAGATTCGGGGCTGGTTAGCATCCTCAGTCATGAATTTAATTAAATAACTCTCAAGTGGCAGAAAACAGAACAAACCACTGTATTTAACTGTCAGTAAGACTCGAAGCCTAGAGATGACCCAAATCCCTTCTTTCCCCTCTCCCTACACAGACCCCTAGCAGCTTTTCTTCCCTTCACTAACTTCGCCTTTTATTCCCAAAGGCCTCCAGAGAATTAACTGGAATTTGATGGTTTAAACCAGAGAAGCAGGATCTAACACCAGAATCTTTGCAAAGAAGTAATTTGAACAATGGAAGAAAAAAAAAAAGATGCCAGGATGGAGTGCCTTCCCTGGGCTCAATACACTTCGATCTTAGCCAAAAGGCCGAGAAGCGGTCCCTGGGCTCAATACAAAGTCTGATCAATTCACAGGGATATCTTGGAACAACAAAGCCTCTGTAACACTTTTATTGATCTGCATTCCGCCCCTTGAATGGATAAGGCAAAAGACTCGCTTAAAAGTTCAAGTGATCAGAGTAAGAAACGTAGGAAACATCTCTAGGCATGGGAGAGGCCTAGCAGAGAGCAAAATGGATACTTTTAAAGCAGTGTGGATTCTTCTAAACCACTTAGTATGGCTGCATAGAGGCCTCTCCCGAGTCTTTCATTGTCTCAGAACCCGTACTCAGTTCTCCTTGTCCTACCTCACTACCTCCCCGGGCAGCACTAAAGTTCTTCCACAGCCCACTCCGGGATTCATCCTGTTTGCAAACAGCAGAAGGCAGCTGGGAAGAACCTAACTAACAGTACACATTTACAAACACAATACCCGAGCATCTTCTGGAACAACCACACCGCTTCCCTAGAAAACAAGCACGGTGGTGTCTAGTCCCTAGAGCCTCAAAGCTGGAACCCGCTGACTGCTTCAGGAGGCTGCCACGAACCGCTCCGGAAGACTCAATTATCACTGTTTCACGAGTAAATTCTAAAATTCCCAGGAGGCTCCGATTGGGGTATTCAACTGAATCAGTGGAAAAGAGTCCGAAAGTGTCCTCACAGTGTGGGGTCATTCCTTCTAAACTACTCTTTTTTTTTTTTTTTTTTTTTTTTTTTTGCTATTTTAAAATCCTAAGAAGTGTTTCAGGCACTGCCAAACTCAACTGGGTCCGGGCAGCCGGTCAGTGCCCGCAGTCTTGCCATAGGAAAACATGAAAAGAGCCTGTTTCTGTGGGTGCATTGTCTTTTCAGAGTTTCCTCACGGGGCAGGGATGTAGCTCAGTGGTAGAACATTTGACCAGCATCCTCTAAACTCTGTATTTCCTCAGCAATACTTTCCTCAGAAAGTGTATCCAGAGCAGAGTTCCTTTAAGGGTCAGCAGCAGCCAGTGTGGTTCCTGGAACTGTGCAGACTCATTCATTGGATGATGACTTCTTGACCATCTCCCAACACCAGGCTGGACTCACAGATGCTCAAGTATACCTCCTTGCTTGCCCCGGTGAGTAAACCCAGATGCGCATAGCTAAAGCTTCCTCAGAATAACTTCATATGAACACTAGGTTCTAAAACACCTTCCCTTATACAAGAAACCTAAGGATTTTTGCCTGGTGCGGCGATGCACTCTTCACTGCAGAAAGTAAGATTTCCCGCGATTCGGGGTCTTCATTATACTGCATGGGAGGAGAGCTAAATTGACTCCTGGTACATACGTTCATGCTATAATTCAAAGGATATGATTTGATTGTGAAGTTGCTTTTTGAAAAGTAGGTGGGGGGCTGGGTTGATAGCGCAGCGGGTAAAGGTGCTTCTGTGTGTAAGACCCACGGGTTTGATCCCAGAACTCATGTAAAGTTGTTAGAAGAGAGCTGTCCCCACAAAGCTGTTTCCCTGGCTGTCACACTCCTGCTGTGACATGTAAGCCCTCCCGTGTCCATGACACACAGTATTTAATACATATTTTTAAAAGATGCTTTCTGCCACTAAAAACTCCAAAACCAGCTCCAGAGACACAGTGATATTTCTTCACCAGGTGCATTCTAAAATTCTTAGGAAATCTGAAGAACTTAGATTATTTTTTTTAATTTGGTTTCTTCAAGACAGGGTTTCTCTGTGCAGCCCTGGCTGTCCTGGAACTCACTCTGTAGTCCAGGCTGTCCTGGAACTCACTCTGTAGTCCAGGCTGTCCTGGAACTCACTCTGTAGTCCAGGCTGGCCTCAAACTCAGAAATCCGCCTGCCTCTGCCTCCCAGAGTGCTGGGTTTACAGGCGTGTGCCACCACTGCCCGGCAAACTTAGATTACTTTGATCTGGCTGGATTCCTTTGACCTAGTCAGTTGCCTCAGTGATCTTAAATTAAAATAAAGGTTTTAATTTTAAAATTTGACAACTTAAGATTCATTTTGGCGGTGAGATTTAATTCAGTTCGTAGGATTTCCAGTTTGAAGCACACAGTTCCTCTCCCTTCTGCTGCATTCTACGTCATCCTGTCATGGTCTAAGCACATAAGCCTAGTGTGAAAACCCAAGGACTCACAGTCCCTGGTTGCCATGCCTACCCCAGATATAATTTTCTGTTATTACACATGTCAAATATTCTTTGGTTCCTTCATTCTGTAATGCACAGTACTGACCTCCTCCGGGAGACCACGCTCAATCATCGCTACTGCTACAGTAGTGATTACTGTCCTGCTACCTAGGCATAGAGACTACAGTTCTGTATTGAGTGGCTGCTGCAGTTTAAAGTATAAGCGGATCCTAGGTCCACTAATGACATATTTCCCCTCTGGCAAACAAGGTTTCTTGACCCGTAGAGTCTGAGGTTTAGGAAACAGGAGGCACAGTTTCCCAAGTGGACCACTGAGGATGACAAGAAGCAGGGTCACGCCTTCTTCCCTCAGGCCTGTTTCCAGGTGTTCTGTTTTGGACACAGGCTATTCGTTGACTTAGGATGGCATCCATTTCTAGATTGGAGTCTCCAAACTAAATAGAACCAGTGGCCTCTGGCCCAAGGCAGTGTTGTCTGGACATCTGATAATAGAGAAGCTGGATCAGTCTTGGTGAATGGAAGCCCTTGTTATTAAAGCAGCACACAACCGTTATCCTCACACTGTGCCCCTGTGTCAGCACTACCGTCACACTGGGGATGAGTGGTGAATGTTGTTCAGTGTGATTTTGGTAGCAACTGCGTGAAGGGAATTTCTCAACCTTCATTTTCACACTGGGATTTCTCCTTGTCCTTGATCAAACTGCTCACCAGGCATCTTACCTTGAGCCACATTTCTTGCCATACAAAGTGGGTAACCAGCTGATCATCAGAACTTCCTTTCCCCATTTTAAGAATTCCTTTCACTACCCCCTTTCAAGGTCACATCAAGGTCATACGGCACAGCAGCGTTCATCTTTAGCACTGCAGACCAAGCCATCTGTGAGGAAATAGGTTGCAGTTCTGCCTCCTTCATTGGCTTGTTCTAAGGGCCACATGAAAATAACATCAAAAATAGCAGGAAGCAACGATCACTATTCTGTAAGAGCTCTTTACATAATGAACTCAACTCCCCAATAAAAAGACATAGACTAACAAATATTTTTCATGTAAATCTTCAATTTTATAAGAAAATATTTGTAAGTCCTCTTTCAATTAATTTAGCAATGTTTTTTATGTCTACCATTTTACCTGCATTAATTTTCAGGATAATCTTCAATTTTAACATGTTTTCCTATATATTTCTTCTATTTTATCAGAAATGTTTTCCATGTAAAATCCAATGTAAATCTGACTTTATCACAAAATGTTTTTAATTCCACCTTCAATTAATTTAGAAAGTTTTTATGACTACCATTTTATCTGTATACTTTTTCATGAAATAGTCGATTTTAATGTGTTTTTCTGTATATTTCTTGAATTTTATCACAAATATTTTCCATGTAAATCTTGAATTTTACCTGAACATGGTTATAATCCCACTTTCAATCACCTTAGAATTATTTTTATGCCTACCATTTTATCTGTATAATTTCCCATTATAATCTTCAATTTTAATAGGTTTTTCTATATATTTCTTCAGTTTTATCAGAAATATTTTCCATGTAAATCTTCAACATTATCAGAAAATGTTTATAATTCCACTTTCAATCAACTTAGGAATACTTTTATATCTACCATTATTATATCAATATAAAATTTTTCATGATAATATTCAATTTTAACATGTTTTTCTACATTTTCTACAATTTTATCAGAAAAATTTTCCACGTGAATCTTCAATTCTACCATAAAATGTTTCTACTTCCTTTTTCAATTGATTTAGCAGTGTTTCCCCCCCCCCCCCTGCTTTTTTTTTTTTTCTGAGACAGGGTTTCTCTGTATAGCCCTGGCTGTCCTAGAACTTACTCTGTAGACCAGGCTAGCCTCGAATGCAGAAATCCACCTGCCTCTGCCTCCCAAATGCTGGGATTAAAGACATGCCCCATCACTTCCCAGCTTAGCAATGTTTTTTATGTCTACCATTTTACTCTTTAATTTTCCATGAAAATTGTCAACTTTAATGTGTTTTTGTATGTATCTCTTCTATTTTATCAGAAATATTATCTATGTAAATCTTCAATTTTATCATAAAATGTTTTTATTTCCTTTTTCAATAAAAGATTTTCATGCTTTTCAAAAACAAAAACAACAACAAAAAACTAACACTAAGCAAAAGTACCTTGGGGAAGAAAAAGTTTATTTGGCTTACAGGTTAAAATCCATCATGGAGGAAAGGAGGGCCCAGCATCAGGAACTGAAGCAGGGAACTGAAAACTGAAAAGGCTCCTTATGGGCTTGCTTCCTCTGGGCCGTTAAAATACTTTTTTTACATAGCTCAGACCTACCTGCTTAGGAATGGCACCACCGCAGTGGACTGACTACTCCATTAATCAGTAGTTAAAGAGAATGCCCCATAGACATGCCACAGGCCAACCCGATGGAGACAATTTCTCTGTTGAGATTCCCAGACTAAACAGCACAGGCAGCTAACCCTTAAGTCTCCTACCCATCCATTTTTTTTTAAATTCATTTTTGTTTTAAACTTTTACCCCTGTAGACTATCCTTGTCTTGCCTCTAGAACATTAAGTTCTATTGACTATCTTCATAAATGTCGGGATAGGACCACTGGATAGCACATTAACCTCGTCCTGTTGAAATAATTACGTACACTTTGCTTCTGGTATTATCTGGCCTCTCTTATTTTGGGATCCTATCCTTATTTCTGTTAAGGAGCCCCCCCCCCCTTCTGTAACTGCATCTCTTCCGGTGAGCCTTAAATGCAGGGACAGTCTCCACTGAGGTCCTTGGTAATGTTACTCTTTTTAATGTACTTTATCACCATGGAGTAGCAAGCACTCCTTGACTGCCGAGTCTTCATCCCTCCAGCCCCTCGATTAGTATCTCAACTAACTTTAACTATGGGCTTTCTGTAGAATATTCTTTTTGGTAAAGAGGGAAATGATGCCAATTCCTTTGAGATTTACTTTGAATTTTTTTAATTTTTCAAGTTTATTTATACACGGTGTTACCTGGAATGCTTTTCTAAACAGCACTTCACAGAAGTCAAAAGAGTAGTGAGTTCTTCCATGGAGTGTTGTGTAAACAGCACTGCAGCTGTATACGGTTTATACAAAGGCACGGGTACATCCCTGGTGTCATGGTTTATGGCATAGACGTTGTACATTTGCATATTTACAAAGAGAATGTTCCAGCAGATGGCAGTCAAGTGTCTTTTTTTTAAAAAAAAAAAAACAAAATAAGATTATAACAAGGTGTGCCAATGGAAAGAAAATGTCTTGAGGACTGACTGGTCAGCCTTTTCAACTCCAATGATCTGTAGAGTGATGGTGGCTTCCGCCCTACCAAGTTTATGTTTCTTCTGCCTCCTTTAACCCTTAGAGTGGTATGGGGGGGGGGAAGCTGTTATTAATTTGTCTACAGCCTCACTAGGAGAACAGCAGTTTGGGGATTCTCATGTAAATCTTGGTCTCCTTAAAATTCTGGTCCCTTCCACACTACACTATTTCAGAAAAAGGAAAGAGTCAGAACTTGAAGAGATTTTGCTGGCCATAGTGAGAAAGTTGACTCAGCCTAGATCCACTTGGCACCAGAGGCCCTGCTGCCCTCATCCCAGCCTGCTGCTGCTTCTGCCTCGTGCATGCTTCCTACAGTGCTGGCCACTGGGAGCTGCAGAGAACAGAGCAATAACCTGGCCTAAACTACTCTATACCTGCCACAGAAGTTTGCAAACGAAGAACTCAGTATGGGTCGCAACCATTCACAAGCTGTTGAACATCTTTATATGCAGCATACTTTGAATGCACCTTTCCCATCAGAAATATATACATTTTATATTTTAGTATAAAGTTTTTCAAAAATATGTTAAGTAAATTCTTTGCATGGACAAACTAACAGGCTTTGTTTATTGTACTAGACCATTTTATGATGGTGAACTCGTAATATTCTTGACCCAGCATTCAGCTAAAATTACTATAGAAAATATGCCAATCATGAATTAAAAAATTCAACTTTTTTGAATTCATCACCAAGGATTAATCACTGAGGATTTCCCCTAAACCCATTTAGATAGATAAAAATAAAAAATAAAAACTGCTTTATAAAACAAAGGAACTGCTGTGCCTCTAGGAATATTTTTTTTTAATTCATGAATAGCATGAATACATTCCCCAACCTTTTCTAACTAGACAGGGCTCAGGAAGCACTTGAAGTTCCCAGACCTTCCTATTGGCCTCCCTGGGTTCTTCCAAGTGGAATGCATTCACTCCATTCCTTCTGCCTTTCACACCACCAGTGACATTTACAAACAAAGCCCAGCAGACTTTAAAGCAGTACCACCGACTTGGTCTAACCTTATAGCCTCCAGGACTGATTAAAAACAAAATGACGGATTCATATTTTACCAAAATCTAATTTCAAAACTCAGAAGGTTTTGAAGCAATTGGACAATACAACAGTTGTGGATACAGACTTGTAACTTAACCGACCCTGTCCATCTCTGGGAAGATAACTACCAATTAAGTTTTCCACACATCCAAGTCAGTGGCCAAGTAAGCCCAAAGATCTGTAAGCAGCTGATTTGTTAGCATTTATCTTAAAGGGATGGTTACAGAAAATTCTTCATCTTTTCAAGGTCAGTTTCTAAACTTGACTTCTTAGAGAGATGGCCTCACCTTGGGATTTAATGACAGGGTTTATGTTAAGGGCTTAATTTCCAGCAAATCTTTGATTCATTAGGGGAAGGGTTTTGGTTGGTTTGTTGTTGTTGTTGATTTGTTTTTGGAGAGGGAGCAGTTAGACAAACAGGCCAGTGTCTGTGGCTGTGACACATGTGTCACTTCTTTTCACATGTTACAGTAGATAGGACTCATTGTGCTTAGTGTTTGATGGATGATTTGCTCCTCTGGGGAAGTGTGCATGTCAGAAAACTCTGTGACGGCAGGAAATGTAGTTTTGTTCTATCACAAATCACTGGGCTTAACCCCACACAACTGAGAATGGGGACTAGAGACACTGCACAGCTGTTGGTCACAATGTATAGCTTGGTCCCACAGATCACATGAAGCATGTGGAATGAAGAGTCACTGCACTGTTACCTGCTTCCTTATAGGTTGTTTCCTGAGCATCTTATGGGACAGGCCGAGTGTGGGTCCTCACCTTTACTCCCTAACCTTCTAGTGACTAGAACCCAGGCCTCGGGATCCCTTTCAGAAAGGTACTATTCACTTAAACTCTTCCCACAACAGGTGAGGGAGCTGACCTGGGAGGTGAGAGACTGTCAGGACTCAAAGGGAAGGGACCTTAGATGAAATGCCCTACAGTAGGCAGAGGGAACTTATAGAGCCCACCTCCAGCAGGAAAACAGGGCATCAAATGAGGAAGTGGGGGGCGATCCCACAGTCACAACTCTGACCCATAAATGTTCATGGCCGAAAGAACTGCAGGGATGGACATGGAGAGGAGACTGAGGAAAAGTAGGTTCAGGGACAGGCCCAAAGTGGGATCCAGCTCAAGGGGAGGCCCCAAGGCCTGACACTATTACTGAGGCTATGGAGCACTCACAAAAAGGGACCTATCATGACTGCCCTCAGAAAGACCCAACAAGCAGCTGAAAGAGTCAGATGCAGATATTTGCACCCAACCAATGGTCAGAAGCAGCTGACCCCAGTTGTTGAACTGGGGAAGAACTGAAAGAAGCTGAGGAGGAGGGCGACCCCGTACGAGGACCAGCAGTGTCAATTAATCTGGACCCATGAGATCCCTCAAACAATCGACCATCAAACAGGCAGCATTGACCAGCTGACATGAGGCCCCTAACACACATACAGAAGAGGACTGTTGGGTCTGTGTTCATTCAGAGATGATGCACCTATCCCTCAAGAGACTGGAGGCCCCAGAGAGGTTAGAGGTCAGGTGAGGTGTGGGGTGGGGACATCATGTGGAGACAGGAGGGTGGGGAGGAGATAGGGGATGTGGAACAGTCGGAGAGTGGATGGGGCAGGGAATAAGATATGTAGTGTAAAAATAAATAAATTAATTAATTACAAAAAGTCTGGCCAATTCCATTTCTGAAGCTCTGGCAGTAGTTAATCCTCACACATGAGGAATCTCTATAAAAAATTAAAACTTAAATAAACTGCAGGAAACAGCAGGGAGGACTTAGTCTGCACAGACAGTTGGTGTTGACCAAGCTCAAACCAGTAGTGAAAATGCCAGAGACGATCATCAGTGGCAGACATTATCTTTGCTTCAAAGGCTTTCGAAATGCTACTTTTAAAAAAGTTTTACATTGCTTAGAGCGTCTTGTAAAGATATGTTTTCTGCACCCTGGTGTGGCGGCATATCCCTTAGAGCCAGCGCTTTGAAGGCAGAGGCAAGCAGACCTCTCAGAGTCGGAGGCTAGCCTGGTCAACACAGTGAGTTCTAGGACAGCCAGTGATACATGATAGACCCTGCCTCAAACGAAACAAGCAAAAAAGAAATATAAAATGTCCTAATTCCATCTGATCACATTAGAAACATCTGCAAGGACAGTATTGCTTTATTCTTGCTGTAGTGCTCCTTGATAAGGAGAAAATGATGTATAAAGTGGGAAGTGCAAGGTATAATGGAGTAACAAGAAATGAGAGGGAACTCACCATCCAATATCTAAAGATACTGTAACCCAGGTAACTTAATTTTTATCACCATGGTGGACATCTGAGAGGGGCTGCTCCTGTGCTTGGTTTTGCTGGTTTGCTTTGTGTGTGTCACAGAGGTTCTTAATCTGCCACAGAGACCCTAAGACCCTGTTGCTATCAGCTCCCAGTGCTGAGACATCACACAGAGTTAAAAATACTCTTAAGAATGATCAAAGCTACTTTTCCCTTCCTCGGGTCCTTAAATGGCTTTGTAAAGCAAACTAGACAGGCAGGAAAGAGAAAGGGAAGCTACAAAATTAGGAATAAAAAAAATTGCATTTTCTGATGTAATGTGTCTAAGACATTGCTGCAAAGAAACAAAACAGACTAAGAAAGCATTAATGAAGTCAGGGTGTACATTGTACACACGTGACCATGAGTTCGATCCTCAGCACCTCCACCAGAAAGGAAATCACTCCTTATTCTAGCTTGACATGAGAGAGAGAGAGAGAGAGAGAGAGAGAGAGAGAGAGAGAGAGAGAGAGAGAGATGGGAGATTGTTTGCTGCTTGTGAGGAAGTCTTGAAAGATGCAATAAAGCTGTTTGCTTGTAAAAAATAAACATGGCAGAGGTAAATACAGGAAATGGGCACTTTCCCTCTGAGGAAACTAAATGGAGTCCAGGAAGGAAACTTGCAGGCAGGTTTTCAGGGACCACTGCAGCGTAGGGTCTTCCTGGGCTACCCTGCTCCTCCCCTCTCTGTTCTTCAGGCCTCCAAGAAGTCCTTCTGAAGAAGTAAACCTTTAGGGGCTAGCAAAGGATAGCTCAGTGGTTAACAGCCCTGGCCGCTTGCTCTTCCAGAGGAACCTAGTTCAATTCCCAGCACCCACATGATGGCTTGTGGCCATCTGTAACTCCAATCTCAGGGCATCTGAAGTCCTCTTCTGGCCTCCGTGGGCACTAGGCATGCACTTGGTACACAGAAATACATGCAGACAAAACACTCATACACATAAGTTAATCAAAAGAGATATATCCTGTTATACCCAAAGATATAGGCATAACATCCAAGATGTGCAACTCTAAACAAAGATTCCTAAGGTGAGAGCCATATTGACTAGGTAGGGAATAATCAGAAAAACAAATTGTTTTGCAACACTATCTTTAGTGTTTTATCGGACTCCACTTTGACCCCATTACAGCTTCCTAAGTGAAATTCCGTTAAGTCTGAGGCTACTGCGATTATTCTAAAGCCACACCTTAAATCTCTGAACACGTAAATTCTGAAAGTTGGGAAATCGAACCTGGGACAAGGGAATCCTAAGGACGTATTTCCCGTGTCTGCAACCCTAAACATGAATCATGATAAGACCCCCTCAGTGAGAATGAGAGCTGGATTGTCAGAGTGCATGGAAGGCCAGAAGCTCTTCATGCAGGGTGAGAAAACAGTTCCAGAACCAGGAATCAAAGAGGACGGCTTTCCTAGATTCTCAGGAAACAGACAAGCGGCCATGCACAACTTTCTCAGGGCCTGGCAAAGACCACCCCCTCCCCATTCCCCTCCCCTCCCTCCCCCTCCCACTCACCCCATCCTCACTCACACACCCGTCATCACTTTCTTCTCCACACTCTCTTTCTTCTCTTTCTGTGTAACTGGCAAGGTCAGGTTTCCTTAGGTTTTCAAACAGCATGTCTCATTTACATCTAGTCGCAATGATGTGTGTGTTGTGTTGTGCTCGTATGTTTCGTAGAAAAATAAATACCTTAAAACCCTTTATTGCCTTTTCAATTTTTTCTTTATTCATGTAAATGATTATAACTAGTCTTTTTATACATTGCAGCTAATAATTTCTATAGGATTATGTAAATATAGTAAACATTAATATTTTTCACATCGAAGAAAACTAGGATTTACTTGGTTCAGACATTTTAGAAAGAGCTTTAACGGCCGTTATCCTTCCTGTCCTGAGAGTCTGAGCACTGTACTATACTCCGTTCAGTTAGGCATAGGCTGATAACTGTCCACCCTCTGCAGAAGTATGTCTGAGTATCCAGGAGAATAGTACCTGAAAAAGGAAATTGGCTATCAAATATATGGAAAATTTTCATACAGTAGGAACCGAAGAGTCTATGTAAAGAACTTATTGAAATAACTTATGGGGCTGGTGTGAAATAACTTATGGCTCAACCAGGAATGTTGGTGAGTCCATCCCTGAACCCCATGTGGTAGAAGGAGAATCTACCCAACAAGATGCCCTTCACATGCATGCTGTGGTGTGTGCACATGCACACACTCATAAACAAATACAATATGTTTTAAACTAAATCACTGTATGAGTGAAACTTCACATAGGCTCTGGCAGTTCTAACGAATAAGGTTAGAATGTGAAGAAAGAGACCCCCAGCTCACAGTGTTATACCAGATACTGAAACACTTGAAGACTGTAAGCGTCATGACAAAGGAGATATTTTCCAAGCATACCTTCAATCCAGTGGTAATATTTCAGAGACATCCTTGTTATCATATCAAATGAGTGGTGGTACTTAAGGATCACAGCTAATAAATATCTTTCATATATTAGAGTATATAGTCTGTAATTGCTAATCAACTTCTGCATTCCAATTGCCTTAGAAATCATGTCTTAATGTAGTTGGGTCAGAACTAGTCATAATTCACATGGAAAACAATTGAACAAATGTCTAATAAGCACTCATATTAAATAAAAAGTTAACCACCTTCATTGCTTCTTGGGCATACATAGTACCATACATACATTTACATTTCTAGATTTCTAAATTGAGTATATCATAAAATACTTAGTATAAAATATTTAATATATGAATAGTGTATATGAAGATTTATATAAAAACAAGCCAAATAAGATCTGGTACATATCACCACTGGGACTTGTCCTCTGCCAGGTGTCTTTAGGTCTTTCTCAAGTTAGGAGGGCAAAACAGAACTGTATTTTCTTTAATAGTGTCCCTTGTTCACAATCAAAGTCAAACAGAACATACACACACACACACACACACACACACACACACACAAAGAAATGTTGTTCTTCTTGCACTCATGTGTACAAACACATACATACTCATATTTAAATAAAAAAATTTTAGCTGGATGTGGTGGCACATGACTTGATTTTCCCAGCACTCAGGAGGTAGAGGCAGGTGGATCTCTGTGAGTTTAACACCAGCCTGGTCTAAATAGCAAGTTTCAGATCAGCTAAGGCCACATAGCAAGACACTGGCCTTGTCTCAAAAAAAATCATCAAAAAAGGCACCTAATCTAGAAAAATTAGTTTCCAAATGAGCTTCTTAGTCTGGCCCTGAGGACCTGGCCACTGTCTTCCTAAGTCTGAGGTAGTGCAGTTGTTAAGCTGATCCTACTCTCCTTGGCTCTGCATAAATGTGTTGGACACAAGACACTCAGGTTTTATATAAAAGTTAGGAGGCAGGGTTTTTAGATCTTTTTAAATGTGCTCCTTAAAATGATAACCTCTAGTCACACAAGGTTAAGAACACAAGAAATACAGCTACTATGCTTAGGAAACTAACTTTTAAATTTTAACTTCAAAACTGACAAATCAACTTTTGGAAAACACCAAACGTGTTTGTGAGTCTGCCTTTTCCCATATTAGTTTTATATGATCTAAACTTAACCCAAATATTTCCAATGAGATTTACCACCTGAATTAAAATGCGCTAGAAGTAACAAAATATAACGCAAATGTAAAATCACTGATTTTTATATTTATTACAAGTTAAAATTATAAGGGTTAGATAATTGGAGTCTTAAAAAAATATTAACATGTATTTGCCATTTCATTTTACTTTCTTAAATGTGACTAACAGAAAATTGGAAATTATATGTGTGGCTCATATTTTTACTGGACATTGTTAAATAAAAGTCACACTATATCAATGAGGATGTACCAATAATTCTTGAAGCTTTACTAGACTCATTCCCAAGCTTACCGCCACTGCCAAATGCCCTTCACCAAAGACCTCAGAGACTTCACAGTCTCCAGGACTCCCAGCAGCCAAGAAGGGATTAAACATCCTCAGATCATCAACAGAGTAGGCACTTAGAATTTCCCAGGCCCTCGTAGCTGCAACCAACTCATGTGTCTCAAACTACAGGCCCATAAATAAAGATGCCAAGTTATTCATCTACTATGAGAAAGACCTCATTTTAACTACTATGGTGGTAAGGAATTAAAAAAGTAGCTTCCTATTAGGAAAAGCTATGTATCTCCAGCTCAACAATAAAAGGCTTTTTAAATACATTGCAATAATTTCAAATTTGTAAATTTAAAATGAATACTTCACTTGCTATGATTTGTTATCAAAACAAGTAGCAAAAAATAAGGACCCAGGTACTACTATAAAATGTCTCTAATATGATTATAAGATTAAATTTGATTTACCTTTAACAATGCTACTTCCCTAATCTCAAGAGGAAAAAAAAAGTGAGAACAGAGATTCCCAAAAGGGACAATGAGACACATCACCTAATAAGCCCTTTGGTTGTGATGTCATTTTATTCTAATGGTATGATATAGGTAATAACATTTACAAATACAGAAATTCTAGCTTAAAGAATGAAGTAATTGTCTTCCAGATCACTTAGGAAATAATTAGAACAGAGATAGGAACTGAGGTCTGTCTGACACAAGGGGTGGTTTTCCTCAAAGAGTAACAACAGCCAAGGGAGAAATTCCTTCCGGTAGCTGTCAGTCAGTGCTAAGCTAACCTATCTCCAACGCCTCCTGTGTTCTACCTGTCTCTGCCCATAATACCTAGGCTATGTGTGGGTCAGGTTCTACACAGGTGTAGGGATTCAAACTCAAGCCTTCTTGCTTGCATACCAAGCATTCCTATCACTGAGCCATCTCTCCAGCCCCCAAAGTCTACACTTTAATACAAATATGAAAACCAAAAAAGTGGTTTGGAATGTGGAACTGCTCAACATCAATTTTCCCCACCTTACTATTTCCTCCGGGTAGCAGCTGTTGATGTTGTGGATGTACTCCTGGAGGATGGACCCGGGCTCCGCTTTTATCTCTTGGATCTTTTTAAGTCCACCACTTGTTACAAAAAGCCTGCGAGCTTTGCTATCGTGAGGCAGCACCTGCAGAACAGGAGGAGATACAAACGTAACCTTTACTTTTCCAAGTCAGGTTATTTCTCTTCAAAAGTTATTTTGTATCAGCAATAACGCAGAAGAGAACTTCTCAGTAGACTACCTATAACTTAAAGAGCTGATGATTTGCAGTAAGATACTTTCCTTTTTCAAAGTGCATTAACCCTCGTGTAGTAGAGCCGACATAAAGGGGTGTGATGAACAAAGCTGGTGGAGACCTGCTCATACCTAAAGCTGCGAGGATCTGAGGTCTCCTGCTCCCCACAGAAGTGAAAAGCAAGCTCTGTAACAAGGAAGAGAAGGGCCTCTCCCATCATCTCCTAAAAGCATCTCCAAGTTCCAGACTCACGCGTCTGTATCCCAAGCTTTGTCTCCAGAACATCGGAACATGAGAGCTACGTGATTAGTTGCTTGTCCAACCTAGGAACCATCGCCTTGCCTGGTTAGCTCCTACCCACTGTTTAATACTCAGCTTGAATATTAATTACCCCCTTTAAGAAAATACAGGCTGGGTATGGTGGCATACACCTGTATCTCAGCAGACAAAGGCCAGAGGATTAGCATGAGCTAATCGGATTATGAACTAAAGGTCAATCTAAGGTCGTAGAATGACACCCTATCTTTAAAAGACTAAGGCAGTTCAGTGATAACATTTGACAGGCATGTACAAGTCCCTGGGTTTGATCCCAAGCACTGGAGAAAGAGATGGGGGTATGAAGAAGGAGGAAGAAGAGATGGACGGGAGAAGGAGGCAGAAAAAATGACCATGTTAATAATCAATAGCATTGAAACTCACTATTCCTCTGAGTTTGTTCTCTCTAACTAAGGAAACTTTAGATGGCTTTAAACACACGAAGTTTTGTTTGCTTGCTTTCTTATTGTCGGGGGTGGGCACATGTGCCACAATGTGTGCGTGGAACCAGAAAACAACTCTGTAAAGTTGGTTCTCTCTTTCCATCTTCACACAGGCTCCAGGGACAACCCTCCGGTCAAGCCTGGGTGGCATGTGCCTGCGCTCACGGGGACAGCTCGCCAGCCTCCATGTGGGCGGTTGTTTTAACATTCCATCTGTATTGGATGTACCCTTAATCCAGTCTTATGTGTAGTCAAATTAAAGTTTAGAGGGTCAAGACTTTCCTGAAGAATTAGAGGTATAACTTGGAATACAGTAATAGCTATATTCCAAGGTAGATGCCTCAGCACCAAAAGCAAAAACGAAAGATGTGAAGAAGCGGAATGGAGTCTGCGCATGTGCCCTCTAGTACCTAAATTGTGCAGGCCCCGATTCTTTCATTTGTTTGGGGGGTTTTCTTTTGATTTATTTATTTTTGTTTGCTTGCTTGCTTTATTTTTAAGAAGGTTTCACTTTGCAGCCCTGTCTGGTCTGGAACTCTTTGTGTAGACCAGGCTGGTCTCAAATATACAGAGATCCACCTGCTTCTGCCTACATGGTAATAATTTATTTTTCCAAATGTGTATAGCATCTTGTATTTAATTCTGTGTACCATGCACAGAAGATACCATGGCGACCAGAAGAGGCCGTGGATTCCCTGGGAATAGAGTTATAGGCAGTTGGGAGCTGCCGTGTGGATGCTGGAAATCGAGGCCAGGTTGGAAGAAGGGGCAGTATTCCTAACAGCTGAGGCATACCCACAGCCCTGTTGACCCTGCTTTAAGTTAGATGTGCAGAGTACAGTTTGACCGTCCTGACCATTAGTACTGTGACACCATCGCTCTCTCCATCCCCTGCCGTAAGATCTGCCTATTGTCTCTGCACTCTGGCAGCTCAACCTCTGCACCACTGTCAGTCTGCAATGCCCATAAGAAGCCACCAAGAGTATTTCCAGTACAGAGCTTCTAAAATGTGTTTCAGTGGCTTAAAGACCGGTTGGTTTCCTTTTCTAAAGATGTTCCTAGGCTAAAAGCAAGACTAAAGGACCTAGAAAGTCTAAAGGATAGATTCCAGCACAACCCATCTAGAGAGCAAGCTTTCCTACGTGTCGGCTTAGTGCTGTCTTCTACACTGTTTAAGGAGACAGTACCGAGCTTGAGAACTGTGTGACAAAGGATGAAGCGTTTCATTTGTCTGTGAGTCTTATTAACCCGTGTGACCTATATCGACTGAGATTGGTGAGAACTGAGTCTTAAACAGTAAAGCCCAGAGCCACTTTTACAGAAGGAAACAGAAAAGCGAGCCCACAGTATTGTTCCCGCTCTTCCCTTTTTCCAGGCCATGAGAGTGTTTCTCACCTTACTGAACTGTCCAGCCACATACTTCAGGATATTGGGAGGCGCGTCATAGAGAAACGGCTCAAGAGCTGGGAGGTAAGTGCATTTCTGGATGATATTTTTTATGGCCTTTTTACTCTGTTGAAATACAAAGCAAAATAAATAAAAATCTTGGCAACTCATGTCTCCACATTTCTGGAATTTGAAAATGAAATCAGGTTCAAAACAATTTTCCACTTAACAGCTGAGCTATCACCCCAACCCCTGTAGACCCTTTGTAAGGATCTTAAAGTCAGATACACAGGGTATACAGGTCTCCATTTGTCAACGATGAAGGACTATTTTGACTGATACTATCAGTTTTACTGCGTTCTGTTAAACTTTAAATTATGCAGTGAATTGCGGAGTTATTAAATATACAGCAGAACATAAAATCTATAAAGTAGGGAGGAGGGGAGGGAGAGGTTGAGAAGGGGGAGGGGAAGAAATGGCTCAAAGGATGAGGATGAGAGTACTAGTTGCTTCTCCAGAGGTCCTAAGTTCAATTCCCAGCAACCACATGGTGGCTCACAACCATCTGTAATGGGACCTGATTCCCTCTTCTGGTGTGTCTGAAGACAGATCACTCATATACATAAAAATAAATATTAAAAATCTACAAAGTTAAAAAACTATAAAATGTACTTATTTACTGCAAACTAACATGTATTAGAATAAATAAATATATAACTATACATTTATAGTTATATAAAATATATATTGTATATATTATATAATATATATAATTATATGAATTATCACATAGATAATAACTTATACAATTATATATTATATTATATTATGTTATATTATATTATATATAATTATACTTATTTCTCTATATAAATCTATACATATTATATAAACAGCTATGTATAATATCTATATGATATAGGTACTCCATACTGTCTAAATGAGTTCATTTCACATAGATGCATTGATAAATGTCTAGTGTGTGAATTACTCAGTGTGCATTTGTAGACACTGCTATAGCTCATGGATAGAAATTGATCCATTTTCAAATAGATGCAAAACAGAATCTACTCAACTGTCCAATCAACTGTCAACTGAGAACCACTCCCCAAAACATAGGTACCACACGTATTGTTCCCACCTCCACTCCCCACTAGCACTCTCCCTGCTTTCAAACTGATTGCTGTCCCCTGCTGCGAGCATGGCTAGAGAGCGAGCACTGCTCCAGCCATGGCGGGGTCTAATGCTGTTTCTTCGTGTGGCCTGTACAACTCCTTATTTGACCATAGCTAGTCCTCTCTAGCATCCCACACCTTGGGTGTGGTGAGCATCCAGACTACATTAGTCCCTTTAGTCCTCTGAAGTCACATCACACTTGCCCTTCTGCTTCTGTTACTGTGTGCCTGGCAATGCTCTTGAAATGAAGAACCACTTTGATTTTGCATCATGGACTTTATAAATGGTGGTAGTAGTTAGCAAAGCTTTTGTCCTGTGTGTGCTCTCACTAAACAATCTCTTGGATTTTAGGCTTTCTTTAGTGAAGCCAGACTAAGGAGTCTTATACAGCCTCCATTGCTGCAGAAGTCAACTAAAGAATGGAGAAAGATAGCCCACAGGCAGTGTGAATTGCGAAGAAACTCCAGTTTCCAACACATCTGGTTATTCTGCCCCTTTGTAAATCATCTTAAGACTATGGTGACCTTAGCAGACCAAGAAATTTAACTTAACTGCTATTGCTAACAAGGCCAAATAGCTGTAATGGTGTAGATTATATCAATCACAGCTCACAGACAGCCCTGTTCAACTCAGGTCATTTCAAGCTGATGGTGACTGATCAAGTCATTAGTCAAGGGCTCTAAAAAGAAATCCAATGACCTCAGAAGTTAGTCGAGTTTCCTCTCCTTAGTCTGAAAGGCATACACTTATTTCATAACTATTCTCTTAGATAGAAATGGATGTTATGATAATCATCAACTCTATGGTTCTACATGAAAGAAATATTAGTTAAGGTTTTGCTTACCTGCCTCTGACCTGTGAAAATTAACATACAAATGATTTAAATTCAAATTTAAATGCACAAACAGGCAGGAAGTATATGAAAATATTTTCAATATTATTGTCCATTAAGCCAATGAAAAAAGTATGCATTAGGATAGCTGTAAGAATAGTAAAATAGAATGAATAAATAAAATTCATCAGCAAGTATGTGCAAAAGTTGGTTCTATAAGAAAAGAGTTCAGTAGTTCCTAAAATCTATAATCTTAAAGCATTAGCAGTGGCCCACCAATTGCACTTTTGGAAATATACCCAAAAGAAATGCAGGCATGCCTCTAGCTTAGAGATGCGGTAACTGTGCCTGCTGCTGAAGCCCACCACGCAGCCTGAGTTTGAGCTCCAGATGGGAAGGAGAGAATAGACTCCATATGGCACACATGCACACATACCATGCGCACATACATACATGTGCACATGCATGCAATGGGCACACACACTACTGATAAATTTGTACAAATTAAAAAAAATGCATCCACACAAAAACATGTGCAAATAGAGAAAGAGTTTAAGTAGTGCAGTGTCTATCATCAACTGGTGAATGATAAACAATGGAATATTATCCAGCAACAGAGAAGAACAAAAGGCTGATACGCACTATGGAAGAGTCTTATAAGTCAGGTTAGGGGCCGGAAAGACAGCTCAGTGGTTAATAGTGGCTGCTCCTCCAGAGGACCCAGGTTTGATTCCTAGCACCCACAAGATGGCTCACAATGGATGTAATTCCAGTTTTAGGGTATCTGATTCCCTTTTCTGGCCTCCATGTGCACCAGGCACACATGGTACACAGAACATGTGCAGGCAAGACAGATATATACATATTAAACAAAACTCCTCAGACCAGACACAAAAGGTCACAGATATTGAATCAGCCCATAGAGACAGGAAGAAAATTAACAGTTCCCTGGAGGCAGAAGAGATGTGGAGGGGGACAATTGATGAAGAGAAAAACTTTGAAAATGAGCTTGTGGTAATGATTTCACTATCTGTAAGTAGACTAAAAAGCATTGAATCTTATACTTTAAGCGGGTAAGATACGTAAGTTATATCTTAATACACCTACTAACATGCAGTGGAAAGTATGACTGAGAACACGAGACCTACGTGGGGTTAACACCTTGGACAGTTTCATAAGAATTCATATGCCAACATAAACTAAAACACTTCAGCATGATGCTCTAAGAAAGTATATTGGGTGATGTAGTCAGATAACAGATTTTTCACTCTTTATTAGGGCATTAGAATAACATGGGGGCAGCAAATAGTGATCACACAAGAGGCTGCTCTTTGGCTCTCCCTGACTAGAACCAATGGGCCAGTGCTTACAGAAGCTGACATGCCTTTGAGACAAAATGAACCTTGAGGTTGCTTTATTCTTTGAAAGCTGCCACAGAGTAGCAGGTGGGAAATGCCACTAGACAGTTCCTAATGCTTTTGGATACACATTTCCTCAGGGAGCTAGTGTTAAACCAAACAGGCTTGATGGACACGCCAGGAGACCCTGGAGAAGAGCAAGAGTGACGTCCCAAGTGTAGGGTGTGATTAAGATGAACTCGAAGCTCTGGGAAGACTTTGCTGCCAGGGAAATCACTCAAGGTTTTCTTTTTACATTTAATGCCCTGTGTATTTCCTGAAATACTGTATCAAAATACTGTATCAAAAGAAACTTCATTTCTATTAGTTAGCCTAACAAAACCACCTATGACGAATTTAAACACAATAAAGGTTATCTTACTTTTAAAAGTAAGATTTTTCAATTAATTTTTCTCCATGGATATTTGTACAATTTAATGTCACAGTGGTTCATTTAAAAAAAAAGAGTCTATGGGCAGGGGAGCTGGCTTAGTGACTGAGGGCTTACATGCCTAGCAGGGTTAATCTCTGCATCACTTAGAAGTAAAAACCATACATTGTAATCTATACATTGTAGCCACTGTAAAAACTATTCAGTGCCACCTAAGGGCCACATTGCCAGGGTCTCTTGAGCTATCCTTACTGTTGATTACATTGTTAATCAGTCAGACCTGAACAAATCAGACCTGTAAATGGCTCTGGGATTTCTCAGCACAAAGTCAAAGAACCAGACACCTGCTTAACTGGAGAAGACCGGAAGGTCCCAATGATCACCTCCTTCTGTCTGCCAGGTATTGATTGTTCAGGTTACCTGACTGCCATGGTACTGGGAAGGAAGCCCCGAATCTGTGTAAGCATCGCTTTCACCTGGAAAGTCTCACAACTTGAACAACCAATTTGCAGAAAACTAGCATGCAAACAGAACCAAATAAAGTCACCTTGATAAAGCTTACAAAAGGAGACTTTCTACCTTGTTATCCAAAGCTGCGTGTCAGCACATGTGTTTCACTGTTCATTAATTTACACATTTAATTAAATTTCAATGCACTATACTATTATTTTGGTTTGGGGTTTTAATTACATTTATCATTCCTTGTGTGTGTGTGGGGGGGGGGGGGGGCTGCAGGCTCATGCCTGAAGCAAGTGTGTGGGCCTCAGTGCACAGCATGGCCTGAGTTAGATTCCCTCCTTCCTCCACGGGGATGAAACTCAAGTCTTCAGCTTGGACAGAGATCACCTTTACCCACCAAGCCACCAGGCTGGCCATGTTATCCTATTTTGAATTACTGTCTTTGCTGTAAGTAACTTCTCTCAAGTTAGTTAAAAGGCCTCCATATTTTCCTAATATGTATTCTAGAAAATATTTTCTTTCCTTGAAACTGCAGAATTATTAATAATCCACCCTACTTAATATGCCAGTTTCACGAATCATCTTCACAGCCAGTAACTGTTAATTTTCCTTTTAAAAGATACATGATTCAAAAATTTTTAATTTTGTGAATCTTAAACATTTTAAAAAGAAAGACACAGAATTAAAAGATCAGACAACCTTGAAATTAGGAGAAGTAAATTATAGCTTCAGGAATATTCTCTAACTAGTTATATCTTTGAAAAGCAATTTAAATTCTTTTGGACTCATTTTTTTTTGTTTTTTGTTTTGTTTTGTTTTGTTTTTTTACTGTAAAATGTACAGAATGTTCTCCAGCAAACGCAAATTCAAAAAAAATTCTGTTTTTCTTTCATTCCTTTTTTAATTGAAATCCAAAAATTTTATTTTAATGAGCTGTGTTTTCTACATTTGTTTTATTTTTTCCAAAACAAAACAAAACGAGGCGCATTCACATTTTCCCAAGGAACTGGAAAGACGATCTCTACAGGGATAAGGCTGGGAAGCCCGGAGTTCAATCAGCTGATGCTGAAAACCCTCCGAGGGAGTAGACTTGATCTGAGTCATCTACAGCATGTACTGCAGTTCAACAGAAAAGATGGTCGCCATAACAGCATGATTTAAAAGAACTTCCCAGTCCATGCGAAGAGTACAGTCCAAGAATAAATCAAATTTCTGAATGCATTTTATGCTACATATTTGCATACTCTGTGATTCAGGTGTTCATGCCAAATATGTCCATAGCAATATAGAATGCAAAAACCAGACGTTCTTTTACATCCAAGTATTTTTTTGTACAAAATTTCCTTGAAAAGATATCACCAATCCTGGTCACAAGGGTAAGCAGTTTTCAGAGATAAGATACCCCATTATCCTGACAGATTTTGTATTTCTTGACTGAGAAAAATAACACAATCAATCAGGAAAACCATGCTATTTGAACCACATATTTTAAAGAATGAGAACGTGTCAACCCAGCCTCCCTAATCCTGTTAAAAGCAAGCACGTACTTTCACCTGCAGGTCCTCAGAGCTCTCTGGGGACATGTACAAAGCCAGCAGCACTGGCAGCGTGTTTGTGATAGCGACAGCCCGTGCGTGTTCCGGAGTGTGTCTCCCAACCTGCCCTAGAGCCCAGGCAGCTGCAGCCTTAATATGATCTTCCGGTTCTTCTGACAGGCATTCTGACAGCTGGGGTACACCCTGCAGTGGGGATCAAAAGACCAAGTGTTATAAATCTAGAGTGGGATTAAAGTCCTCCCTGTCTCTCAGCCATTACAAGAAATCATTTCAGCCTTGATCTCTCTCTCTTTTCTTTTCCTAAATGGTTCAATAAATGCTCCCATAGCAAGGGCAGCCATTTCTTAAGTCAATAGAATGACAAGAGCTAAATTACCTTAATTACCTGTAACAATTCAACTTAAAGAAGAATGTCTCTACTAGCTTCTACCCCTCAAATAGAGGGGCATTTAAGCAAACAACAGAGATGCCTCAGACCAGGCAAAAACAGATTCCACTGGGGCAAACTGAAAACTTTATTTTCCTTTGTTTAAGAAGTTAAGACTGGAGACAACTCTCAGTTCAATCCTCAGCGACACACTTACCCCGAGTACAGTGAATCTAAAAGTAAAATAACTACTACATATTCATCAAATCAGAGGACTATGAACAAGAATCCACTCTTAGAGCCTTTTAAGTGGACCGTTCTTCACTAATATCTTCCCTGAAGCACATCCTACATTTCCAGTAGGCTTGGTCTACTTTATAATGACAGTTCTGCTCATGTCACAGGCCAGATGTGACCAGGTTGCTTTTGTTACGTGGGTGGCATGTGTGTGCATTTTGCAATTTAGACTCTAATTTTGTTTAAATAATACAAACATTATCAAAAGTCCTCAAAATAAGTTTATAGAGATAGGGAAAAAAAAAAGAAACCTATTATGGGGCTGCAGAGATGGCTTCGTAGTTAAGAGCTCTTCCAGAGGGTCTGAGTTCAATTCGCAGCAGACACACGGTAGTTCACAACTGTCTGTAATTCCAGTATCTGATACCCTCACAAAGACATAAGTGTAGGCAAAACACCAATGCACATAAAAATAAGTACATTCTAAAAATAAAATAAACATATCAATTTTTAACTCCAGACTCTGTATAGGACATGATTTTATAATTAATTTGAGACAATAGTAATTGTTTCAAACGGAGCACTGTGAGAATCAGTGTCACATGTTAATGTTGCCGTGGCAAAGGTCTAGATTATCACGTGTGCCTTCCTCATAGCCTCTTAACCTGTCTTTTCTTTTTCCTTTCCTTTCCTTTCCTTTCCCTTCCTTTCCTTTCTGTCTGTCTTTTGGCTCCGTTTCCTAAAACTCACCATGTTTCTATATCCCGTGAGGATGGAGTGACTTGGTAGAGAGCCCACACTTTTAGGACAAAGACTGAAGAAGCAGGGAATGAGGAGAGGACCAGCAGGCCCTTGCCCTTCACCCCAAGCTCCACATTTCTGGCCCCCCAACTGTGAATGCACAGATGAGACCAGGAACAGAAATGTGCTTCAGAGAGCCAGGAATAGTAGATATTATCAACTGGTCCTGAAGCCCCGCAGAGGACAAGCAACGCCTCTCATTGCTATGTGATTTGCTTCAGACCTCTGCTTCCACCTTAGTGCTCAAAGAACTGAAAGCCAAGCCAATGGGAGAGACGGCAGCAGCCCTCACTGAAGAAGGGGAGAGTGTCCTGGCCAGATTCAGAAGGATGTGTAGGATGCACAGACAGCTGCAGCCCCTCTCTTCATTCTGATGAGGCGTCTTCCTGACAAAGGAACCAAGAATCGAAAGCCCAGGCACATCCCTATTGACCCCTCCCAAAGCACCAGTACTGCCCTAGTCACTCTGCAGTAACAGAAGGACAAAAGAAACGCAGGCCAGAGAGGACTCAGCGTAGGGAGCATCAGTGTGGAATAGGTAGAAAATCAAGATCTGGGGCTCTTTTGTGTTCGGAGGATTAGCAAGGGGGGAAAAAATCCCCATTTCTGTTTAACAAACAGCAGCAGGTTTTCTATGCAGATAAGAGCCCTGCCCCCTAGAGGGCTGCCACACACAGTGTGAGCGCGCGGTCTTTGAAGTGGTCTTCAGGAAACCCATATCTGTGTTTCAACATAATTTGTGAGTACCTACTACGGCCACGGCTACACCGTAGAGAGGGCTCATACGAAGCTGTAAGTTGAGAAAAGGCTAAATTTCCAGAGCATAACAACAAAAGTACTGCTGTTTGCTGTGCCCTCTGAACGCCCGATTGCATCTGAAAAGAGCGCTAGCCAGCACCATCTCCTGACCCGGGTGACAGCAGCGACAGAGGAATACACAGACCTCTGGGTGTGTGGAAGAGATAAATGGGCAAGTCATTTAAATGAAGTTTTTAGCTAGAGTGTTTTTAAGTATGCACAGTTAGTCCTTCAAAATATACATATAGATACTATCTAAAGACAGACTACAGTAATGTTCAATAAAAGGTCGATACTGGTTATAGAAAGCTTTACATATTTTATAACTCACACCTTCCATTAAAGATCCCCTCTGGAAAACACATTAATCAACGCTGACCTGCATAAGCAGTGAGACAGCTGGACACACTGAGGCAATTCTTATACTGCGCCCAGTGATGCTCGCTACCCTGGTGTCAGCCTACGGTTCTACCACGAATTGAAGAAAAGGGACGCAGGCCACGTGACCTTGGAGATGATCACCGCCATGGCCAGGTTCTCAGAATGAGCAGCCACGTAGCCCAGCATCATGATGCCAGGCAACCGGATGTTCCCTTTGCAGGACCCGATGCAGTCAATCACAGCGGCCACGCCTCCTGCATTAACGATCAGCTGGGAGAGCTGGAAGAACAGAGAAAGACCCAGACAGCACAAGATGGTCTTTAGGCATGGCTCTGCCACACTCTGCCTAGTACTTTAAACCACCTGGTGAGGGTGAATACCGCACTGCATTTGTTAAAGAATTGTGCAAGCACAATAAGCCGCCGTTTCAAATGCCCAAATATTCACAGTGGAAAAGTTTATTCTGTGTTTTTTTTTTTTAAAGATACAACTTTTGTCCCTATTGTAATGAATTTCAAAATTCCTCTCTCAGACACTAAGCTGAGAACTAGTTCAGACCTAGCTAGCCACAGAAGTGCCAATCACAATGCCTGAGTACAAGGATGAATCAATGTCCAAAGACTTGACATCTGACCTAGTTACCCACGCAGCAAACCGTGATTACTAGCTGGGTGCACTTCTGGAAAATCTCAACTACGTAGAGATGCCAGATGAAATTTACTTTAACGTGTGAGGAAATAAAAATATAGATTAGTCAAAATACACACAGGAAAAAGGAGACAACTTCAAAATCAGCACAGGCTTGGTTTGTCTTTCTTTTTTTTTTTTTGCTTTGGTTTTTTTCCGAGACAGGGTTTCTCTGTATAGCCCTGGCTGTCCTGGAACTCACTCCGTAGACCAGGCTAGCCTCAAACTCAGAATTCCGCCTGCCTCTGCCTCCCAGAGCGCTGGGATTACAGGCATGCGCCATCACCGCCCGGCTTGTCTCTCTTTCAAATCTAAAAGCTCAGAGCAGAAAATCACCTCAGAGCAGCTAGCTATCTGAGTGCCACAGCAGGCCAGGGACCCTCTGCGGTTGGTCCCAACCTAAAGAGGCAATATCATTCCCATGCTCCCAGCTGTCATAAAATGATAAGGATGATTGAGGTTTAGAGTCTCCCCACAATCTAGAAATAAATGGAAAGCTGGCAATAATTAGAAACTGCGTTTCAAACTCAAATGTCACTAATGGTGGATTACAACTCGGTGGATCTCAAATGGAGGTGATTTTCTACTCTAGAGAACGTTTGACCACAGTTGGAGTCAGGTTTCATTGTTTCTACTCATGGGGGAGAGGCAGGGATGCCATCGAGTAGGCAGAGGCCAGGACCGCCGGTGAGCATCCACTCTACCATGCACGGACAGTGACGTCATCCAAAAGTCTGTGGTGCTGAGGACGAGGAGCAACGGCCTCAGAGGACTGCATGGAGCAAGCTCAGACCTCATAGACAAACTGGTGATAGATTTTAAAAAATCAAAACTGAGTTTAACTTCATCTTGGGGCCTGCGTTTTGTTTGGGTTGCTTCGCTTTTACCTCCGGCGTATGCTTAGCGATCTCTCTAATCAGAGTACAAGCGTTCTTCTTCACGAAGTCGTCTTTGTCCTTCAGACAGGTGAGGACAACTGGGAAAATCTCTGCCTCCACGACCATCTCTGCCAGGTCCACAGAGTGCTTCGCAATGTGACTCAGAGCAGAGAGGACCTGTTGCTAAAAAGCAAAGAAATAAAGAGGAGCAAAACGATACAGATCCACTAGTCCACCTCAGAGCTCAGATGCAACTTAGCTTTATAGTAGTCTAATTTCTTTATCGGAAAAACAAAGAGTTACATAGATATTTAGCACAATCCAAGATTTCTGAGCCTTGAGACTTTCACATCTTAGCCACAAACTCTTTTTTTTTTTTTTTAAGATTTTTCCATTAGTTCTCTACAGAGTACTTGAAAAATCTTTTACATGTAATTAAAACATAGGACCTTTAGGTAAATATCCCTTCTTAATTACACATATAAAGGCTGTTAATTTGATATGTGTGGTATTTAGTACAATAACAAGCGGAATTAGTGAATTTATGGCAAACTCCCCATCTGCTTAGCTAATGTTAATATTTTAAGAACTATACATATGTAGTTGTATGTAACCAGTAAGTGTAGAAAGCTACCAGAGGACTGAGAAGCATGGAAAATTTTATAAGAAATTCAAATATTCTAGTGATGGGCTAGAAAGCCTTTCAGCCCTACTTGCAGTCTAAGACTATCCCAACTGAGTTATTTGGGACAGGCCAATGCTTTAGTTTAATAATGTTAATACCAATGCTACCTGGAATCCTCAGCATTGCACACATATTTCTAAATGACATCTTAAATTTGACGCCTAAAGCATTATCTCCACGTTAAAAGACCCAAAACATGATATATTCGTGTCTGCTTCCCACAGTATTTGCTAATTGTTTTTCCTTATAACGTTAGTTCGTTACACATCTTCATTGTCTTGGATTGTTAGAGCACTGGCTTGTCTGTTATTTCTTGACCTCAGTTGTAAATACCTTCAGTTTCTCATCAGGGTTGAGGATCATCTGGGCTAAGTGAGCAATAGCTCCTACGTCCACCACCGTCTGCGCTAACTCTGGTGAGTGCTTTGAAATATCACTGAGGGCGGAGGCAGCAATCCTTTTCAAAGCAATCTCTGGCTCCTGGATACAGAGTACTAAAAGAGGAACAGCTCCCGCATCCACCACAGCTTGTGACAGTTCTGTGGGTCCAAGAAAAGTAATTAAGTGAGCATGGGTGACTGACCCTTGTGCAAACCATCTTTCACCCTGACAGATACAGCAAAGGAAAAGGGGGAGGGTGTACTTCACTCTCTCGACATCTGCATTTCAAATCAGCCTTTCTGGTTTCATAAACCATGTGGACCAATCCTGAGCTGAAAAGAGCGCAGGTCAATAGACGGACCTCCATTTACATGAACACATTTGAGGTAGATTAGGCTGAAATGGCTTGTTATTCTTTTTTTTTTTTAAGAGAGTAAGCAGATGTCAGCTGTTTAAGCTCTGGCGATTCTGCACTTCTCAATAGACAAACATTTTATGCATGGCTTACAATAACATAGAAAATTAAAGTACCAAAAATTTACCAACCACACTAATGAGGCAGTATTTTGTGCTGTTTATGTGAATAACCATTAACACGACTCGTGGACCAATAATATCTATTGTTAAATTCCTTTCATCTTCCAATACTTTGAAAATATTTTCAAAAATACTTTATACAAAATGAAAGGCCATCTTTTCATTGTATTCTAAAATACTTCCCAAAATGAAGTTTACAACTTATCAACATACTATCATATTAATACTAATATTTAGGTAAAGGGATATATTTATCTTAACCTTGCTATGCAGAGAACGAACAAATATAATGCTGATTTACTCATATATCCAAGAATAACAACTATAAAATAATGTTACACTTCAGAGAATGAGATCTATTAGAGCAAAACCTTATAATGCACATGTAGTAAACACCGTCTGAGAAGAGGAAAACTGTGTCCAGTAACACATTCGACTCCTGATGCATATGTGGCCGCATTGATGTATTAGAGAAATACATCATTTCTCTAATTTCTTCCTTCCAAATTACACTCTTACTTCCCCATATTTCTAGTGCCATATATGTATATATCTTAATGTAAAGTTAAAATAGCTATTTACCATATCACTTAAATCTTTAATTTGGAAAAAAATTAATTTTTCAAAAGATTGGTAATATTACATTTTCTAAAAGAAACTAATGTTAGCAGAAACAGGTTAGCGTCTATAATTTGTTTTCCTGAAATTATCAAAATTACCCTAGAAGACTCAATAATGTATAAACATTTTATTTATTCTTTCACTAAACAGGTATTAATGGAAGGTTATTATGTGTTCAGCTTATTTAATTCTGGAACCTGTGACACATGTCTACAAATTAACACTATGTTCATTAGCAAATGTTTTCATTTTTTTAAAAAAAAACTGGTGTGTAATATAATGTAAATGGGAAGCTTCTATGCAATCTTAAAAAAACTTGAGGAAATAAAAGGAATTATTTTTACAAATATAATATCAGAAAGATTTGGATATCACATGGCAATGTAGCAGGTTCCTCAGAAGTTTCTCTGGTCTGCTGCTGTATCTACCAGGAGATGGACAGGACAGCAGGCACAGAAGACACAATCCCCAGTTTCTCTCCCATACCCACCCACACCCAAGGGAGACAAAGACAATATAAAGTGTCAGTGTGTGTCATTTCAAAATATAATGCTCAAATTTCCTAATAATTAACAGGTTCCTGAGAAATTCAACCTAACCCAAATTATACAGGTGTTTTTGGTAATATCAGTTGGTAATATCAGTTGATATGTGCATCCTGGAATATAATGGCCGTGATGTTAACTACTGTCAACTTGACACCTAGGAGGCAGACCTCCAGGCACACTGGTGAAGGTTTGTTTACATTAGGGCTAACCTCTGAGAATGTCTGAAAATGATTGTCTTGATTAAGTTAATTGGTGTGGGAAGATCTGTTTGATGGTGGACAATACCATTCCCTGAGCAGGAGGATTCCGTGAGCCCTATAAGACTGAGTCTTCAAACTGTGCACCACTACAAATGATTTCATTCATTCCTCTCTGCTCTTGACTGTGGGTGTAACTGTGACCAGTTCTCCTAAGTTCCTGTCACTGTGCTTCCCCTGCTGGGATGCCTGAAACCAGGAATTGGGAGCCCAATAAACCCTTTCCCCCTCACAACATTTTTCACAGCAACAGAAAAGAAACTAAGGCAACAGGCCCGATGTTTATCTACAGAAGGTGGAAAGATTAATTCACTTCTGAGTTTTCACTCTCACATGATTATAGGAGTAAGGAGCATACAGCTTATATAATTGAATATAATTCAACTCTTTAATGGGAATATTAAGCCACCCATAGCTCAGTAAATAAGCCATTAACTACAAAATCTCAAGGTCCTTTCTTCAAAGCATCTGTTAGATTTATACCTATTTTCTCATTGAATGTTCGGGTGACCCACGATCCATCACCCAAATGGTGAACCATTAATAACGCAGACTGTCCTGAAAAGCTACTATCTCCCCCCCACCCCAACCCCCCCACCCCCGCCGCAACCTCTGAAAGCAGCGCTGTTAAATGGGGAGAGACTGGGAGATTCCTGGAAAAAGATTTGCAAAATCTGCAATTTGAAAAAAAAAAAAAGATGACCTTTCCAAGGACCTGCACCAGGTCTGGCAACCTTCTCCTTAGATTCACTATCTAGATCCTTTGCATCAGCAAGTGTATATGGTCCCATGGTGCTGGGGGCTGCGCTTGAGTGCCACATGGTGTTCCTTAGAAATAATGTGACCTATGACCTTCACTCATGCAGTCTCTATTAGGGCACATTGCCTGGGGATTCCACTGTGTCATGTGCACACATCCTGTCTTCAGCCTCTCTTTCTATTCAGTGATGCGTCTTTCTCCTTTGTTCAATCATCGCTTTCGCTGGTGTATCAGACCAGTGACCAGCATGAATTCTCAGCAGTATTTGTCAGTGAGGGAGTCATATTGGCCAAAGGACCTCAGTTGACATCTACTGGAAGCTTTGTCAAAGTTTTTCTGCAGTACGCTGAGAGTCACAATAGGAAACAGCACCGTTTCTTTGCTGGGTAAGCATGTCTGTAAGTGACATCTGGAACATCAACCCTGTCTTGTGGATGATGCCGCCGATATTTTGATGGTTGAGTACAGAAAGGAAAAATATCTGGGTCCCCCATGTTGGAGGACCCATCTTGGAACTGCCCTGACTCTGAACCTTATGCCTTCTGGCATACACTTCTTTTAAAAGTTCTTATTGCTTAAGTCGCTGTGGTCAATGCTTAGTGACCAATAGCTAAAAACATTCAGATATACAAGTCTTGCATCTCCTATGCTTGCTATATATGCCAGGTGTTCAGAGAGTGCTTGCTACCAGCTGGAACCCTAGTTGGACTTGAAGTAGAACAGAATGAAATCCTTGTTCTAGACTAGAACTCGCTCCAGGTGAAGGCAGGAAGAGACCACTACAAGCTCAGAGCAGAGCCAGGCCTTGGGTCTGTGGCACACCGAGGGGATGTGTACAGAGGCTTCCCACCTACTCCCTCCTCCCCTGCCTCTCCTTTTCCTTTGCTTGTCTACTCTACAAAAAAGTAAAAATAGATAAAAAAAAAAAAAGCAGTGAGAACCAAACATTCAGAAAATTATGTACATCTAAAACTTCTCCTAGGAGAAATCTCAGGAAGCTCGTTTGTTTATTTCTTGTGTGGGCGTGTTTTGCCTGCATGTGTGTCAGTGTACCATACTCACATCTGGTGCCAAAGGAGACCAGGAAGGGATGTCAAATCACTTGGTTGTTTGCTATGAACCATGATGTGGTTGGGTTGCTAGGACTCAGACCTGGGTCCTCTGGAAGAGCAGTCAGTAACTCCTGAGCCATCTTGCCTCGGGGAGTTCATATTAAAACTATTTTAGAAGCCAGATTTTGGATAGTCAATTAACATGCTTATGAAAGCCACAGTGTGTACACAGATGCTCAAGAAGATTGTTTCAAAAATAAGCAAGAAGGCCAAGTGTGCTAGGGAATGCCTTTAACCTCAGTACTCAGGAGGCAAAGGCGGGCAAAGCTCCGTGAAGTCTAGGCTTTACATAATAAAACCTTATTTCCAAACAATTTTTTAAGAGTAGCCAAGAAATGTATCTTTAGTAACTGAAAATATCTTAGCCTCATCTTAAGCGTTAATCTTCAAAATTAATTTTCAAACATATTTTATTATATATGTGTAAATGTAATTATTAAATAATATATACTTATATAATATAAACATATAATAGTATAATATCATATAATTCATTATTATATATATTTTATTGGTATGGGGGTGCACTCATGTGATGCGGATTTTGAGGGTAGGTATGATGATTAGTCTAAGGTCACTCTCAGCTCTATAGCAAGTTTGAGGCTAGCCTAGACTAAATGAAATTCTGTGTTTATTGCCATTTTATTCATAATAGCTAGGAAACAGAAGCAGCCTAGCAGTCCATCCACTGAATAGATAATGAAAATATAACATATACAAAATATCATTATATTGGATTTGCAGGTTATTGTGTGAAATTGGAAAAATATATTCAGTAAGGTAACCAGACAAATAAAAACAAACACCTTCCGCCAGGCCTGGTGGCACATACCTTTCTTTAACTCCAGTCTTGGGAGGCAGAAGCAAATGGACCTCTGTGACTTTGAAGCCAGCCTGGTCTACATATAAGTTCCAGGACAGCCAGGGCTACATAGAGAGACCATATCTCAAAAACAAAACAACAACAACAACCAAACAAATAAACACCTTATGTGCTCTCTCATATATAAACTGTCTTAATTAGGGAAGAAAGGATTTATTTTTGCTTCTACTTTCATATTATTATTGTTCATCACCAAAGGAAGTCAGAACAGGAGCTCAAGGCGGGAGCCTAGAGGCGGGAGTTGAGGGCATGGAGAAGTTATGCTCAAAGGCTTCTTCACCGCGGTTTGTGGTTTGCTCAGCCTGCTTTCTTATGGAACCCAGGACCACCTGCCTGAGGATGGTACCACCCACAATGGCCGGGACCCCCATCAATCACTAGTTAAAAAAACGTCCTGCATCTGGGTCTTGCGGAGGCGTTTTCTCAGCTGAGCTTCCCTCCGTTCAGACAACTCTAGCTTATGTCGGGGTGACGTACGCGCAGCCAGCACAGGACCCTAGCTTCGCGTCTCTTAGTCTGTGTATTTAACTTAGAAAGAAGCTGTTCTTCCCTGCCAGCTTTCATGAGCCAGGAGATGCTCTGCACACTGCTGGGGGAGAAAGGGCATTGAGGTCTTACTCACCCAGCTGGGAAATACTGGGATACACACTGAGCCCTGGTCTCACTTCTTAACTATGCATTAAGAAGTTGTCTGTTTGAACCCAAGGTGGTAAATGCAGCGCCTTACGGGGCCCAGGCAATAAATAAATAAATAAATAAATAAATAAATAAATAAATAAAATAAAAATAAATAAAGCCTGAAGCAGTAGGGAAACAGGGCGCTTGGGAGCAGTGGATAAGGGGAAGTCATGCAGTTCCCTACCTTAGCCCTGTGTGGCTATGACATAATATAGGGATGCTGCTGTCAGGTCGTTCTAAACTGGAGGGCCTTGCCCTTTAAGTGTGAGCAACTTTATTATTTTTTTTAAGGAACTCTGTATGGAACAACATAATGCCAGCCAAATAAAACACATCCACCTGGAAGCAGGCTTCAAACTCAACCAGCATTTTACAACCTCAGGCTTAAGCCTTATGCCTTCTTAAACGACCCGTGCAGAGGCTTTCCAGATATGGAAACGTGATGATCTTTCTGCCTTTACTTCTTACGTTTATGTTCAGGGGCTCATAAAGGAAGATTCACCACAGTGGTGACATAAGAAAAAATTAAGGGGAAAAACCAAGAAATGAAGGAGCATTAGCCAACGAAGGGGCGGGGCTGATCTAAAAATGAACACTCATTGATTTTCCTGCTCACGCGCGGTACATAAAGAAGTATCTGAGCAAAATGAAGCGATTCTGAGAACCCATAAGCTAAAAAGTACACTAAGTGAAGAGGCTTTCAAAATAAGTAAAGGAAGGAGAAAGTATGTGTGCGTGCGCGTGTGTACATGTACGTGTGCGTGTACATGTGCTTGTGCGTGTACATGTGCGTGTGCATGTACATGTGTGTGTGTATGTGCACGCACACACACACACTTATGTATTAGCATACAAATTCAGCAACTCCTCTGGAAACCTAATTTCTTTAACTTTTCTTATTTTATTTCCAAGCCCTGTAAAGATATATTTTAACCTGTTTTCTAAGTACCAGAAGTCATGATCCAATAACTTGCTCTATTTCAATTTTCAACTGGGCTGGCTGGTTTTTGCTCTAGCCATAAAAATGAAATACATGGCTATACCATTTCCAAACTTTTATCTACTTGTTTGTTTGTTTGTTTGTTTGTTTTTGTTTGTTTGGAGACAGAGTCTTGTGCAGCCTTGTGAGTCTGGTGACCTCACGATGTTGATGGCCTTAGACTTCCGATTCTCCTGCCTGAACCTCATGCTTGACATATGCTAAATAAGTCCACTACTAACTGAACTGTATCCCCAGCCCAATTAAAATTTTGAAGAAAGAAATATAGAAAATATATTGAGAACATATTCTTACATTGATAATAATCTGACAGCCCATTTGACCAATTTTTCATAATTGGATTAAATTACAATTAAAAAAAAAAACAAGCTTTATTTCCAAAGCTTCAGTACAGCTTTGACAACAGCTCTTCCAAGCAAAATTAACTTAGTCTTGATCTAACCCAGCTGTTTACCTTTTTTTTGTTATCTACTACTATATATATATAAAAGAGATTACACCAAACTTAGAAACCTAAAGCATTTACTCCCTAGTAATCTCTGATGGTCAGAAATGTGGAAATGGTTTAGCTGAGGGACTCAAACCTCTCACAAGGCTACAGTTGAGGGTCAAGCTTCACCGAATTGCTGCTTCAGTCAACTGAAATTTACTCCCAAGTACACTCAAGTACACTCATGAGTCTTGGGAGGAACTTCCCCCTTCCAGTATGGTCTTTCTCATAGGCCATCCACAGTGGGAATACCTAAAATGATGACCCAGAACACATGATCCAATACAAACCCTGCACTCTGTCATAACAGAGCTTGGAAGTTACAAAACATCATGTCTGTTGGAGCTGACCACACAGGATGCACACAGTAGGAAGCATACCTACTGGGGAGGTTCCCATGGCAACCTGGTCTTCACCAACACAGCTGAGAGATGTCACACCCAGAGCCAACACTCCCTCAGTTTAGGCTATAACTTTGAGCTGATTGGCTGACATCCCAATTGGCACATAGAAATTGGAAAAGCACAGAGAGGAATTTTCTGTGCATTGTGAAAAAGGTTGGTATAATTTTTCTCCCTTCTCCCACTTACAAATGCTACTACCTTTCCATCACTCCCATCTCCCCATTCCTCTGCTAGATCTTCATAGTCATCCGTTCAGCCCTAACATACCGATCGGAAGATAGTTTTTGCTTCCAAGGCAAAAGGATTCAGGCTCCTTTAAAAACTCGAGTCAATCAGGCCATTGATCTGCAGAAAATGGGGCTTTAGTTAGAAATCACGGTCAGCTGGTTTGGGCAGAGCAGGCAACATTTACGTGGGCTTCTATAAAAAGTGGCCTGACAACATGGCATGCAAAAGTCAAGAAATGGAGACCACAGCAGCAAAAGAAGAATCTTTGCTTTGGCCTGCAGGACAGTAAGCACCCTGGGCCCGCCGCCATTACCACTTGAGCCTCTGACTCTGCAGCTGAGCCTGGGCAAAGCCAAGCTCTGAGCAGGTCCCGAGTGCCCGAGTGCAAAAGGAGCCAGCACAGCAAATTAAGTGAAATCCGAGCTTTACAAAATGCATTTTTTCATATCTACAGATTTTCATGTTATTGGCCTGCTTGATAGAGCTTTGCACCTGAGGTTGGGATTTCACTTAGCCAAACAAGGCTAAAAACAAAATCCTTATTATGGGAAATGCCAATGTTTTTCACTCAGACTTTATTGGTATTCATTTTTTCTTCTGCCCAGCACTAGGTAGAGTCCCTGCCTTATAGAAACCCAGGGGGACGGAGAAGGCTGCAAAGTTTACAAGGTTCTGACGGAATTCTCTACAGAACCAGGGCAAGGAGGAAGGCAAAGAAAGGCAAAGAACAGTAAGACACTAGGGACTAGAAAGGTCACACCAGATGACAGGCATGGTGGTGCACACCTTTAATCCCAGCATGAAGAAGGCAGAGGTAGGTAGATCTTTGTGAGTTCAAGGTCTGCCTGGTCTACATAATGAGTTCCAGGATAGCCAGGACTACAAAAAAATGCCCTGATTAAACAAAAATCACACAGGCTCGTAGAAAAGAGGACTGTTTCTGAGTTCCTGCTGAGCCTCCCTGAGTGGCTCCTAAAAGGGCCGGGCCTCCTCACCACCACCCAACCACGCACCCTGCCTGCTTCACTGTCTATTTTAATTCTGAAGGTGGAGCTAACCCAACTATATATATAATATATATAATATA